>NC_054488.1:65486977-65786977 GCF_017639515.1 Carcharodon carcharias
ATATCCCTCACTGTAACACTCTGATATACACCACACCCCTCACTGTAACACTCTGATATATCCCACGCCCCTCACTGTAACACTCTGATATACCCACACCCCTCACTGTAACACTCTGTTATACCCCACACCCCTCACTGTAATACTCTGATATAGCCCACACCCATAACTGTAACACTCTGATATACCCCACACCCCTCACTGTAAACACTCTGATATATCCACACCCCTCACTGTAACACTCTGATATATACCCACACCCCCACTGTAACACTCTGATATACCCCACACCCTCACTGTAACACTCTGATATACCCACACCCTCACTGTAACAACTCTGATATACCCACACCCCTCACTGTAAACACTGATATACCCCACACCCCTCACTGTAACACTCTGATATATCCCACACCCCTCACTGTAACACTCTGATATACCCACACCCCTCACTCTAACACTCTGATATATCCCACATCCCTCACTGTAACACTCTGATATAACGCACAGACCCCTCACTGTAACATTCTGATATACCCCACACCTCACTGTAACAGTCTGATATATCCCACAAACCTCACTGTAACAATCTGATCTCCCCACACCACTCACTGTAACACTCTGATATACAAAGCACCTCAATGTAACACTCTGATATACTCCACACACCTCACTATAACACTCTGATATACCCCAATCCCCGCACTGTAACACTGATATACCCCACACCCCTCACTGTAACACTCTGATATATCCCACACCCCTCACTGTAACACTCTGATATACCCCACACCCCTCACTGTAACACTCTGATATACCCCACACCCGTCACTGTAACACTCTGATATACTCCACACCCCTCACTGTAACACTCTGATATACCCCACACCCTCACTGTAACACTCTGATATACCCACAACCCTCACTGTAACACTCTGATATACCCACACCCCTCACTGTAACACTCTGATTACCCCACAACCCTCACTGTAACACTCTGATATACCCCCCCCTCACTGTAACACTCTGATATACCCACACCCTCACTGTAACACCATGATATGCCCCACACCCCTCACTGTAACATTGATATTCCCCACACCCCTCACTGTAACACTCTGATATAACCCACACCCTCACTGTAACACCCTGATATACCCCACAACCCTCACTTTAACACTCTTATATACCTCACACCCTCAATGTAACACCCTGATATGCCCCACAACCCTCACTGTAACACACTGATATACCCCACACCCCTCACTGTAACACTCTGATATACCCCACACCCCTCACTGTAACACTGATATACCCCACACCCCTCAATGTAACACTCTGATATATACCACACCCCTCACTGTAACACTCTGATATACCCCACACCCCTCACTGTAACACTCTGATATACCCCACACCCCTCACTGTAACACTGATATACCCCACACCCCTCACTGTAACACTCTGATATACCCCACACCCCTCACTGTAACACTCTGATATACCCCACACCCCTCACTGTAACACTCTGATATACCCCACACCCCTCACTGTAACACTCTGATATACCCCACACCCTCACTGTAACTCCTGATATACCCCACACCCCTCACTGTAACACTCTGATATACCCCACACCCTCACTGTAAACACTGATATACCACACCCCTCACTGTAACACTCTGATATACACCACACCCTCACTGTAACACTGATATACCCACACCCCTCACTGTAACACTCTGATATACCCCACACCCATCAATGTAACACTCTGATAAACCCACACCCCTCACTGTAACACTCTGATATACCCCACCCCTCACTGTAACACTCTGATATACCCCACACCCCCACTGTAACACTCTGATATACCCCACACCCCTCACTGTAACACTCTGATACCCCACACCCCTCACTGTAACACTCTGATATACCCACACCCCTCACTGTAACACTCTGATATACCCCACACCCCTCACTGTAACACTCTGATATACCCACACCCTCACTGTAACACTCTGATATACCCCACACCCTCACTGTAACACTCTGATATACCCACACCCCTCACTGTAACACTCTGATATACCCACACCTCACTGTAACACTCTGATATACCCACACCCTCACTGTAACATTCTGATATACGCCACTCCCATCATTGTAACACTCTGATATACCCCACCCCTCTCACTGTAACACTCTGATATAACCACACCCTCACTGTAAAATTGATATACCCCACACCCCTCACTGTAACACTCTGATATATCCCACACCCCTCACTGTAACACTCTGATATATCCCACACCCTTCACTATAACACTCTGATATACCCACACCCCTCACTGTAAAACTCTGATATACCCCACACCCCTCACTGTAACACTCTGATATACCCACACCCCTCACTGTAAAACTCTTATATACCCACACCCTCACTGTAACACTCTGTATACCCACACCCTCACTGTAACACTCTGATATACCCCACACCCTCACTGTAACACTCTGATATACCCACACACCTCACTGTAACACTCTGATATCCCCACCCCCCACCCCTCACTGTAACACTGATATACCCACACCCTCACTGTAACACTCTGATATACCCACACCCTCACTGTAACACTCTGATATACCCACACCCCTCACTGTAACACTGATATACCCCACACCCTCACTGTAACACTCTGATATACCCCACACCCCTCACTGTAACACTCTGATATACCCCCACACCCTCACTGTAACACTCTGATATACCCACACCCCTCACTGTAACACTCTGATATACCCACACCCCTCACTGTAACACTCTGATATACCCACACCCCTCACTGTAACAACTGATTACCCCACACCTCACTGTAACACTCTGATATACCCACACCCCTCACTGTAACACTCTGATATACCCACACCCCTCACTGTACACTCTGATATACCCCACACCCTCACTGTAACACTGATATAACCCACACCCCTCACTGTTACAATCTGATAAACCGCACACCCCTCACTTTAACACTGATATACCCCACACCCCTCACTGTAACACTCTGATATACCCCACACCCCTCACTGTAACTCTGATATCACCCACACCCATCACTGTAACACTCTGATATACCCCACACCCCTCACTGTAACACTCTGATATATCCCACACCCTCCCACTGAACACTCTTATACACCACACCCCTCACTGTAACACTCTGATTACCCCACACCCTCACTGTAACACTCTGATATACCCCACACCCCTCACTGTAACATGATATACCCCACACCCTCACTGTAACACTCTGATATACCCCACACCCCTCACTGTAACACTCTGATATACCACACCCCTCACTGTAAACTCTGATATACCCAACACACCTCACTGTAACACTCTGATATACCCCACATCCCTCACTGTAACACTCTGATATACCCCACACACCTCACTGTATCACTCTGATATACCCCACACCCCTCACTGTAACCAAACTGATATACCCAACACCCCTCACTGTAACACTCTGATATACCCCACAACCCTCACTGTAACACTCTGATATATCACACATACCTCACAGTAACACTCTTATATACCCCACACCCCTCACTGTAACACTCTTATATACCCCACACCCCTCACTGTAACACTCTGATATACCCCACACCCCTCACTGTAACACTCTGATATACACCACGCACCTCACTGTAACACTCTGAAATGCCCAACACCCCTCAATGTAACACTCTGATATACCCCACACCCCTCACCGTAACACTCTGATATACCCCACACCCCTCACTGTAACACTGATTTACCCCATACCCTCACTGTAACACTCTGATATACCCCACACCCCTCACTGTAACACTCTGATATACCCCACACCCTCACTGTAACACTCTGATATACCCACACCCCTCACTGTAACACTCTGATATACCCCACACCCTCACTGTAACACTCTGATATACCCACACCCTCACTGTAACACTCTGATATACCCCACACCCCTCACTGTAACACTGATATACCCACACCCCTCACTGTAACCACTGATATACCCACACCCCTCACTGTAACACTCTGATATACCCACACCCCTCACTGTAACACTCTGATATAACCCACACCCCTCACTGTAACACTCTGATATACCCCACACCCCTCAAAGTAACACTCTGATATACCCCACACCCCTCACTGTAACACGTTGATATACTCCACACCCCTCTCTTTAACACTGATATACCACAACCCCTCATTGTAACACTCTGATATACCCCACAACCCTCACTGTTACACTCTGATATATGCCACACCCCTCAGTGTAACACTCTGATATATCCCACACCCCTCAATGTAACACTCTGATATACCCCACACCCTCACTGTAACACTCTGATATATCCCACCCACCCCTCACTGTAACACTCTGATATACCCACACCCTCACTGTAACACTCTGATATACCCACACCCCTCACTGTAACACTCTGATATACCCACACCCCTCACTGTAACAACTGATATACCCACACCCTCACTGTAACACTCTGATATATCCCACACCCCTCACTGTAACACTCTGATATACCCCACACCCCTCACTGTAACACTTGATATACCCACACCCTCACTGTAACACTCTGATATACCCCACACCCTCACTGTAACACTCTGATATACCCACACCCTCACTGTAACACTCTGATATACCCCACACCCTCACTGTAACACTCTGATATACCCACACCCCCCTCCCCCCCCCTCACTGTAACACTGATATACCCCACACCCCTCACTGTAACACTTGATATACCCCACACCCCTCACTGTAACACTCTGATATACCCACACCCTCACTGTAACACTCTGATATACCCCACACCCCTCACTGTAACACTCTGATATACCCACACCCCTCACTGTAACACTCTGATATACCCACACCCTCACTGTAACACTCTGATATACCCCACACCCCTCACTGTAACACTCTGATATACCCCACACCCTCACTGTAACACTCTGATATACCCACACCCCTCACTGTAACACTCTGATATACCCACACCCCTCACTGTAACACTCTGATATACCCACACCCCTCACTGTAACACTCTGATATACCCACACCCTCACTGTAACACTCTGATATACCCACACCCCTCACTGTAACTCTGATATACCCCACACCCCTCACTGTAACACTCTGATATATCCCACACCCCTCACTGTACACTCTGATATACCCACACCCCTCACTGTAACACTCTGATATACCCCACACCCCTCACTGTAACACTCTGATATACCCCACACCCCTCACTGTAACACTCTGATATACCCCACACCCCGCACTGTAACACTCTGATATACCCCACACCCTTCACTGTAACACTTGATATACCCCAACCCTCACTGTAACACTCTGATATACCCCACACCCCTCACTGTAACACTCTGATATACCCCACACCCCTCACTGTAAACACTGATATACCCCACACCCTCACTGTAACACTCTGATACACCCCACACCCCTCACTGTAACACTGATATAACCCACACCCCTCACTGTAACACTCTGATATACCCCTCACCCCTCACTGTAACACTCTGATATACCCCACACCCCTCACTGTAACACTCTGATATACCCCACACCCCTCACTGTAACACTCTGATATACCCCACCCCTCACTGTTACACTCTGATATACCCACACCCCTCACTGTAACACTCTGATATACCCCACACCCCTCACTGTAACACACTGATATACCCCACACCCCTCACTGTAACACTGATATACCCCACACCCTCACTGTAACACTCTGATTTCCCCCACAACCCTCACTGTAACATTGATATATCCCACACACCTCACTGTAACACTCTGATATATCCACACCCCTCACTGTAAACACTGATATACCCCACACCCCTCACTGTAACACTCTGATATACCCACACCCCTCACTGTAAAACTCTGATATATCCCACACCCCTCACTGTAACAATCATATACCGCCCACCTCTCACTGTAACCACCTGATATACCCACACCCCTCACTGTAAACCTCTGATATGCCCCACACCCTCACTGTAACACTCTGATATACCCCACACCCCTCACCTTAACACTCTGATATACCCCAAACCCTCACTGTAACACTCTGATATACCCCACACCCCTCACTGTAACACTCTGATATACCCACACCCTCACTGTAACACTCTGATATACCCCACACCCCTCACTGAAACACTCTGATATATCCCAAACCACTCACTGTAACACTCTGATATACCCCACTACCTCACTGTAACACTGATATACCCTGCACCCCTCACTGTAACACTCTGATATACCCCACACCCCTCACTGTAACACTCTGATATACCCCACAACCATCACTGTAACACTCTGATATAACCCACACACCTCTCAGTAACACTCTGATATATCCCACACCCTCACTGTAACACACTGTTATACACCTCTCCCCTCACCTTAACACTCTGATATATCCCACACCCCTCACTGTAACACATGATATACCCACAACCCTCACTGTAACACTCTGATATACCCACACCCCTCACTGTAACACTTGATATAACCCACACCCCTCACTGTAACACGCTAATATACTCCACACCCCCTCACTTTAAGACTCTGATATACCCCACACCCCTCACTGTAACACTGATATACCCCAAACACCCTCACTGTAACACTCTGATATCACCCCACACACCCCTCACTTTAACACTGATATACCCCACACTCCCTCACTGTAACACTCTGATACATCCCTCAACCCTCACTGTACACTCTGATATACCCCACACCCCTCACTGTAACACTCTGATATATCCCACACCCCTCACTGTAACACTCTGATACATCCCACACCCCTCACTGTAACACTCTGATATACCCCACACCCCTCACTGTAACACGCTGATATGTCCCACACCCCTCACTGTAACACTCTGATATATCCCCACACCCCTCACTGTAACACTCTGATATACCCCACACCACTCACTGTAACACTCTGATATACCCACACCCTCACTGTAACAGTCTGATATACCCCACCACCCTCACTGTAACACTCTGATATACCCCACACCCCTCACTGTAACACTCTGATATACCCCCACACCCCTCACTGTAACACTCTGATATATCCCCACACCCCTCACTGTAACACGTGATATACCCCACACCCCTCACTGTAACACTCTGATATATCACCACACCCTCACTGTAACACCTTGATATACCCCACACCCCTCACTGTAACCACTGATATACCCACACCCCTCACTGTAACACTCTGATATACCCACACCCCTCACTGTAACTCCTCTGCTATACCGCACACCCTCACTGTAACACTCTGATATACCCCACATCCCTCACTATAACACTCTGATATACACCACACCCCTCACTGTAACACTCTGATATACCCCACACCCCTCACTGTAACACTCTGATATACCCCACACCCCTCACTGTAACACTCTGATCTATCCCACACCCCTCACTGTAACACTCTGATATATCCCACACCCCTCACTGTAACACATGATATACCCCACAACCCTCACCGTAACATCTGATATACCCCACACCCCTCACTGTAACACTCTGATATACCCCACACACCTCACTGTAAACTCTGATATACCCCACACCCCTCACTGTAACACTCTGATATACCCCACACCCCTCACTGTAACACTCTGATATACCCCACACCCATCACTGTAACACTCTGATATACCCCACCCACCTCACTGTAACACTCTGATATACCCCACACCCCTCACTGTAACACTCTGATATACCCCACAGCCACTCACTGTAACACTCTGATATACCCCACACCCCTCACTGTAACACTCTGATATACCCCACAACCCCTCACTGTAACACTTCTGATATACCCCACAAACCTCACTGTACACTCTGATATATCCCCACATCCCCTCACTGTAAACACTGATATACCCCTACACCCCTCACTGTAACACTGATATACCCCACACCCCTCACTTAACACTCTGATTATACCCCACACCCCTCACTGTAACACACTGATACACCCCACAACCCTCACTGTAAAACTGATATCCCCGACACCCCTCAACTGTAACACACTGATACACCCCCACACCCCTCACTGTAACACTGATATACCCCACACCCCTCACTGTAACACCTCTGATATAACCGCACACCCCTCACTGTAACACACTGATATACCCCACACCCCTCACTGTAACACTCTGATATACCCCACACCCCTCACTGTACACTCTGATATACCCCACACCCCTCACTGTAACGCTCTGATATACCCCGAACTCCTCACTGTAACACTCTGATATAACCCCACACCCCTCACTGTAACACTCTGATATACCCACACCCCCTCACTGTAACACTGATATACCCTACACCCCTCACTCTAACACTCTGATATATCCGACACCCCGTCACTGTAACACTCTGATATACCCCACACCCCTCACTGTAACACTGATATACCCCACACCCCTCACTGTAACACTCTGATATATCCCCACAACCCCTCACTGTAACACACTGATATACCCCACACCCTCACTGTAACACTCTGATATATCCCACACCCCTCACTGTAACACTGATATACACAACACCCTCCCACTCTAAAACACTGATATATCCCAAACCCCTCACTGTAACACACTGATATACCCCACACCCCTCACTGTAACTCTCTGATATATCCCACACCCCTCACTGTAACGCACTGATATACCCCACACCCCTCACTGTAACACTCTGATATATCCCACACCCCTCACAGTAACACTCTGATATACCCCACACCCCTCACTGCAAGACTCTGATATAACCCACACCCCTCACTGTAACACTCTGATATACCCCACACCCCTCACTGTAACACTCTGATATACCCCACACCCCTCACTGTAACACTCTGATATACCCCACACCCCTCACTGTAACACTCTGATATACCCCACACCCCTCACTGTAATTCTGATATACCCCACACCCCTCACTGTAACACTCTGATATACCCCACACCCCTCACTATAACACTCTGATATACCCCACACCCCTCACTGTAACACTCTGATATACCCCACACCCCTCACTGTAACACTCTGATATACCCCACACCCCTCACTGTAAACACTCTGATATACCCACACCCTCACTGTAACACTGATATACCCCACACCCCTCACTGTTAACTCTGATATACCACACACCCCCTCACAGAACCCCCATCTGATATACCCCCACACCCTCACTGTAACCACTCTGATATACCCCACACCCCTCACTGTAACACTTGATTTACCCACACACCCTACTGTAACACCCCTGATATACCCCACACCCTTCACTGTAACACTCTGATATACCCCACACCCCTCACTGTAACACTGATATACCACCACACCCTCACTGTAACACACTGATATACCCACACCCCTGACTGTAACACTCTGATATACCCCACACCCTCACTGTAAGACGTTGATAAACCCCACACCCCTCACTGTAACACTCTGATATACCACACACCCCTCACTGTAACACTCTGATACACACACACCCTCACTGTAACACTCTGATATATCCCCACACCCTCACTGTAACACTCTGATATACCCCACACCCCTCGCTGTAACACACTGATGTACCCCACACCCCTCACTGTAACACTCTAATATAATCCACACCCCTCACTGTAACACTCTGATATATCCCACACCCCTCACTGTAACACTCTGATATACCCCACACCCCTCACTGTAACACGCTGATACACCCCACACTCCTCACTGTAACACTCTGATATACCCCACACTCCTCACTGTAACACTCTGATATACACCACACCCTTCACTGTAAGACGGTGATATACCCCACACCCCTCACTGTGACAATCAGATATACCACACATCCCTCACTGTAACACTCTGATATACCCCACACCCCTCACTGTAACAGTCTGATATATCCCACACCCCTCACTGTGACACTCTGATATATCCCACACCCCTCACTGTAACACTCTGATATATCCCACACCCCTCACTGTAACACTCAGATATATCCCTCACCCCTCACTGTAACACTCTGATATACTCCACACACCTTACTGTAACACTGATATACCCCACACCCCTCACTGTAACACTCTGATATATCCCCAACCCCTCACTGTAACACTCTGATATATCCCACACCCCTCACTGTAACACTCAGATATATCCCTCACCCCTCACTGTAACACTCTGATATACTCCACACACCTTACTGTAACACTGATATACCCCACACCCCTCACTGTAACACTCTGATATATCCCCAACCCCTCACTGTAACACTCTGATATATCCCACACCCCTCACTGTAACACTCAGATATATCCCTCACCCCTCACTGTAACACTCTGATATACTCCACACACCTTACTGTAACACCCTGATATACCCCACACCCCTCACTGTAACACTGATGTACCCCACACCCCTCACTGTAACACTCTGATATATCCCAAACCCCTCACTGTAAAACTCTGATATACCCCACACCCCTCACTGTAACACTGATATACCCCACACCCTTCACTGTAACACTCTGATATATCCCACGCCCCTCACTTAACACAAGGATATACCCCACACCCCTCACTGTAACACACTGATACACCCCACACCCCTCACTGTAACACTGATATACCCCACACCCCTCACTGTAACACTCTGATATACCCCACACCCCTCACTGTAACACTCTGATATACCCCACACCCCTCACTGTAACACTCTGATATACCCCACACCCCTCACTGTAACACTCTGATATACCCACACCCTCACTGTAACACTCTGATATACCACAAACCCCTCTTTGGGACACTCTGATATACCCACAACCCTTACTATAACACTCTGATATACACCCCACACCCCTCACTGTAACACACTGATATACACCACACCCTTCACTGTAACACTCTGATATACCCCACACCCCTCACTGTAACACTCTGATATACCCCACACCCCTCACTGTAACACTCTGATATACCCCACACCCCTCACTGTAACACTCTGATATACTCCACACCCCTCACTGTAGCACTCTGATATACCCCACACCCCTCACTGTAACACTCTGATATACCCCACACCCCTCACTGTAACACTCTGATATACCTCACACCCCTCAGTGTAACACTCATATACCACCACACCCTTCACTGTAACACTCTGATATACCCACAACCCTCACTGTAACCACTGATATACCCACACCCCTCACTGTAACACACTGATAAACCCACTCCCCTCACTGTAACACTCTGTTATACCCCACACCCCTCGCTGTAACACACTGATATACCCCACACCCCTCACTGTAACACTCTGATATACCCCACACCCCTCACTGTAACACTGATATACCCCACACCCCTCACTGTAACACTCTGATATATCCCACACCCCTCACTGTAACACTCTGATATACCCCACACCCCTCACTGTAACTCTCTGATATACCCCACACCCCTCACTGTAACACTCTGATATACCCCACAACCCTCACTGTAACACTCTGATATACCCCACACCCTCACTGTAACTCTCAGATATACCCCATACCACTCACTGTAACACTCTGATATAACCCGCACCCCTCACTGTAACACACAGATATACCCCACACCACACACTGTATCACTGATATACCCCACACCCCTCACTCTAACGCACTGTTACACCCCACACCACTCACTTTAACACTCTGATATACCCCACACCCCTCACTGTAACACTCTGATATATCCCAAAACCCTCACTGTAACACTCTGATAATACCACACCCCTCACTGTAACACTCTGATATACCCCACACCCCTCACTGTAACACTCTGATATACCCACACCCTCACTGTAACACTCTGATATACCCCACACCCTCACTGTAACACTGATATACCCCACACCCTCACTGTAACACTGATATACCCACACACCCTCACTGTAACACTCTGATATACCCCACAACCCTCACTGTAACACTCTGATATACCCACACCCCTCACTGTAACACTCTGATATACCCACACCCCTCACTGTAACACTCTGATATATCCCACACCCCTCACTGTAACACTCTGATATACGCCACACCCCTCACTGTAACACTGATATACCCACAAACCTTACTGTAACACCCTGATATACCCCACAACCGTCACTCTAACGCTCTGATATACCCCACACCCCTCACTGTAACACTGATATACCCCACACCCCTCACTGTAACACTCTAATATATCCCCAAGCCCTCACTGTAACACTCTGATATATCCCACACACCTCACTGTAACACTCAGATATATCCCTCACCCCTCACTGTAACACTCTGATATACCCCACACCCCTCACTGTAACACTCTGATATATCCCACACCCCTCACTGTAACACTGATGTACCCCACACCCCTCACTGTAACACTCTGATATATCCCAAACCCCTCACTGTAACACACTGATATACCCCACACCCCTCACTGTAAAACTCTGATATATCCCACACCCCTCACTGTAACACTGATATACCCCACACCCCTCATTGTAACACACTGATATACCCCACACCCCTCACTGTAACACTCTGATATACCCCACACCCCTCGCTGTAACACTCTGATATACCCCACACCCCTCACTGTAACACTGATATACCCCACACCCTTCACTGTAACGCTCTGATATACCCCACACCCCTCACTGTAACACTCTGATATACCCCACACCCCTCACTGTAACACTACTAATCCCCACACACCTTACTGTAACACCCTGATATAACGCACAACCGTCACTGTAACACTCTGATATACCCCACACCCCTCACTGTAACACTGATATACCCCACACCCCTCACTGTAACACACTGATATATCCCAAACCCCTCACTGTAACACTCTGATATATCCCACACCCCTCACTGTAACACTCTGATATATCACTCACCCCTCACTGTAACACTCTGTTATACCCCACACACCTTAATGTAACACCCTGATATACCCCACAACCGTCACTGTAACACTCTGATATACCCCACACCCCTCACTGTAACACTGATATAGCCCACAAGGCTCACTGTAACACTCTGATATATCCCAAACCCCTCACTGTAACACACTGATATACCCCACACCCCTCACTGTAACACTCTGATATATCCCACACCCCTCACTGTAACACTGATATACCCCACACCCCTCAATGTAACACACTGATATACCCCACACCCCTCACTGTAACACTCTGATATATCTCAAACCCCTCACTGTAACGCATTGATATACCCCTAACCCCTCAATTTAACACTCTGATATATCCCACACCCCTCACAGTAACACTCTGATATACCCCGCACCCCTCACTGTAACACTGATATAACCCACACCTCTCACTGTAACACTCTGATATACCCCACACCCCTCACTGTAACACTGATATAACCCACACCCCTCACTGTAACACTCTGATATACCCCACACCCCTCACTGTAACACACTGATATACCCCACACCCCTCACTGTAAAACTCTGATATACCCCACACCCCTCACTGTAACACTCTGATATACCTCACACCTCTCACTGTTACACTCTGATATACACGACACCTCTCACTGTAACACTCCGATATACCCCACACCCCGCACTGTAACACTCTGATATACCCCACACCCCTCACTTTAACACTGATATACCCCACACACCTTACTGTAACACCCTGATATACCCCACAACCGTCACTGTAACACTCTGATATAACCTACACCCCTCACTGTAACACTAATATACCCCACACCCCTCACTGTAACACTGATATACGCCACACCCCTCACTGTAACAATTTGATATACCCCACACCCCTCACTGTAACACTCTGATATACCCCACACCCCTCACTGTAACACTCTGATATACCCCACACCACTCACTGTAACACTCTGATATACCACACATCCCTGACTGTAACATTCTGATATACCCCACTCACCTCACTGTAACACTCTGATATACCCCACACCCCCCACTGTAACACTCTGATATACCAGACACCCCTCACTGTAACACTCTGATCTACCCCACACCCCTCACTGTAACACTCTGATATACCCCACACCTCTCACTGTAACACTCTGATACACCCCACACCCCTCACTTTAAAACTGATATACCCCACACCCCTAACTGTAACAATCTGATATACCCCACACACGTCAATATAACACTGATATATCTCACACCCCTCAATGTAACACTCTGATATACCACACACCCCTCAATGTAACCCTCAGAAAACCCTACACACCTCACTGTAACACTCTGAATACCTCACACCCCTCACTGTTACACTCTGATATACGCCGCACCCCTCACTGTAACACTCTGATATACCCCACACCCCTAACTGTAACACTCTGATATACCCCAGACCCCTTCTCTGTAACACTCTGATCTACACCACACCTCTCACTGTAAACACTCTGATATACCCCACACCTCTCACTGTAACACTCTGATATACACCACACCCCTCACTGTAACTCTCTGACATACCCCACACCCCTCACTGTGACACTGATATACCCCACACACCTTACTGTAGCACGCTGATATACCCCACAACCCTCACTGTAACACTCTGATATACCCCACACCCCTCACTTTAACACTGATATACCCCACACTCCTCACTGTAACACTCTGATATATCCCACACCCATCACTGTAACACACTGATATGCCCCACACCCCTCTCTGTAACACTCTGATATATCCCACACCCCTCACTGTAACACACTGATATACCCCACACCCCTCACTGTAACACCCAGATATGTCCCACACCCCTCACTGTAACACACTGATATACCGCACACACCTCACTGTAACACTCTGATATATCCCACACCCCTCACTGTAGCACTCTGATACACCCCACACCCCTCACTGTAACACTGATATACCCCACACCGCTCACTGTAACACTCTGATACACCCCACACCCCTCACTGTAACACTGATATACGCCACACCCTCACTGTAGCACACTGATATACCCCACACCCCCTCACTGTAACACTCTGATATACCCCTCACCCCTCACTGTAACACGCTGATACACCCCACACCCCTCACTGTAACAATATGATATATCCCACACCCGTCACTGTAACACTTTGATATACCCCACACCCCTCACTGTAACACGCTGATATACCCCCACACCCCTCACTGTGACCATTTGATATACCCCAAACCCCTCACTGTAACACTCTGATATACCCCACACCCCTCACTGTAACACTCTGATATACCCCACACCACTCACTGTAACACTCTGATATACCACACATCCCTGACTATAACATTCTGATATACCCCACACACCTCACTGTAACACTCTGATATACCCCACACCCCCCACTGTAACACTCTGATATACCCCACACACCTCACTGTAACACTCTGATCTACCCCACACCCCTCACTGTAACACTCTGATATACCACACACCCCTCACTGTAACACTCTGATATACCCCACACTCCTCAATGTAACACTCTGATATACCCCACACCCCTCACTGTAACACTCTGATATACCCCACACCTCTCACTGTTTTACTCTGATATACCCCACACCCCTCACTGTAACACTCTGATATACCCCACACCCCTCACTGTAACACTCTGATATACCGCACACCCCTCATTGTAACACTCTGATATACCCCACACTCCTCAATGTAACACTCTGATACATCCCACACCCCTCGCTGTAACACTCTGATATACCCCACACCTCTCACTGTTTTACTCTGATATACCCCACACCCCTCACTGTAACACTCTGATATACCCCACAACCCTCACTGTAACACGCTGATACACCCCACACCCCTCACTGTAACACTCTGATATATCCCACATCCATCACTGTAACACTCTGATATACCCTACACCCCTCACTGTAACACTGATATACCCCAAACCCCTCACTGTAACACTCTGATATACCCCACACCTCTCACTGTAACACTCTGATACACCCCACAACCCTCACTGTAAAACTGATATACCCGACACCCCTCACTGTAACACACTGATACACCCCACACCGCTCACTGTAACACTGATATACCCCACACCCCTTACTGTAACACTCTGATATACCGCACACCCCTCACTGTAACACACTGATATACACCACACCCCTTACTGTAACACTGTGATATACCCCACACCCCTCACTGTAACACTCTGATATACCCCACACCTCTCACTGTAACGCTCTGATATACCCGACACCTCTCACTGTAACAATCTGATATACCCCACACCCCTCACTGTAACACTCTGATATACTCCACCCCCCTCACTGTAACACTGATATACCCCACACACCTTACTGTAACACCCTGATATACCCCACAACCGTCACTGTAACACTCTGATAAACCCTACACCCCTCACTGTAACACTGATATACCCCACACCCCTCATTGTAACACTCTGATATATCCCAAACCCCTCACTGTAACACACTGATATACCCCACACCCCTCACTGTAACACTCTGATATATCCCACACCCCTCACTGTAACACTGATATACCCCTCATCCCTCACTGTAACACTCTGATATATCCCGCACTCCTCACTGTAACACACTGATATACCCCACACCCCTCACTGTAAAACTCTGATATATCCCACACCCCTCACTGTAACGCACTGATATACCCCACACCCCTCACTGTAACACTCTGATATATCCCACACCCCTCACAGTAACACTCTGATATACCCCACACCCCTCACTGTAACACTGATATAACCCACACCCCTCACTGTAACACTCTGATATACCCCACACCCCTCATTTTAACACTCTGATATACCCCACACCCCTCACTGTAACACTCTGATATACCCCACACCTCTCACTGTTTTACTCTGATATACCCCACACCCCTCACTGTAACACGCTGATACACCCCACACCCCTCACTGTAACACTCTGATATATCACACATCCCTCACTGTAACACTCTGATATACCCTACACCCCTCACTGTAACACTGATATACCCCAAACCCCTCACTGTAACACTCTGATATACCCCACACCTCTCACTGTAACACTCTGATACACCCCACAACCCTCACTGTAAAACTGATATACCCCACACCTCTCACTGTTACACTCTGATATACACGACACCTCTCACTGTAACACTCCGATATACCCCACACCCCGCACTGTAACACTCTGATATACCCCACACCCCTCACTTTAACACTGATATACCCCACACACCTTACTGTAACACCCTGATATACCCCACAACCGTCACTGTAACACTCTGATATAACCTACACCCCTCACTGTAACACTAATATACCCCACACCCCTCACTGTAACACTGATATACGCCACACCCCTCACTGTAACAATTTGATATACCCCACACCCCTCACTGTAACACTCTGATATACCCCACACCCCTCACTGTAACACTCTGATATACCCCACACCACTCACTGTAACACTCTGATATACCACACATCCCTGACTGTAACATTCTGATATACCCCACTCACCTCACTGTAACACTCTGATATACCCCACACCCCCCACTGTAACACTCTGATATACCAGACACCCCTCACTGTAACACTCTGATCTACCCCACACCCCTCACTGTAACACTCTGATATACCCCACACCTCTCACTGTAACACTCTGATACACCCCACACCCCTCACTTTAAAACTGATATACCCCACACCCCTCACTGTAACACACTGATACACCCCACACCGCTCACTGTAACACTGATATACCCCACACCCCTTACTGTAACACTCTGATATACCCCACACCCCTCACTGTAACACTCTCATATACCCCACACCCCTCACTGTAACACTCTGATATACCACACACCCCTCACTGTTACACTCTGATATACCCCACACAACTTACTGTAACTCTCTGATAT
This sequence comes from Carcharodon carcharias, assembly GCF_017639515.1. Classification (NCBI taxonomy): domain Eukaryota; kingdom Metazoa; phylum Chordata; class Chondrichthyes; order Lamniformes; family Lamnidae; genus Carcharodon; species Carcharodon carcharias. Next base: position 65,505,150 of record NC_054488.1, read on the forward strand.
ACCCCACACCCCTCACTCTAACACTGATATACCCCACACCCCTTCTCTGTAACACTCTGATCTACACCACACCTCTCACTGTAACACTCTGATATACCCCACACCTCTCACTGTAACACTCTGATATACACCACACCCCTCACTGTAACTCTCTGACATACCCCACACCCCTCACTGTGACACTGATATACCCCACACACCTTACTGTAGCACGCTGATATACCCCACAACCCTCACTGTAACACTCTGATATACCCCACACCCCTCACTTTAACACTGATATACCCCACACTCCTCACTGTAACACTCTGATATATCCCACACCCATCACTGTAACACACTGATATGCCCCACACCCCTCTCTGTAACACTCTGATATATCCCACACCCCTCACTGTAACACACTGATATACCCCACACCCCTCACTGTAACACCCAGATATGTCCCACACCCCTCACTGTAACACACTGATATACCGCACACACCTCACTGTAACACTCTGATACACCCCACACCCCTCACTGTAACACTGATATACCCCACACCGCTCACTGTAACACTCTGATACACCCCACACCCCTCACTGTAACACTGATATACGCCACACCCCTCACTGTAGCACTCTGATATACCCCACACCCCTCACTGTAACACTCTGATATACCCCTCACCCCTCACTGTAACACGCTGATACACCCCACACCCCTCACTGTAACAATATGATATATCCCACACCCGTCACTGTAACACTTTGATATACCCCACACCCCTCACTGTAACACGCTGATATACCCCACACCCCTCACTGTGACCATTTGATATACCCCAAACCCCTCACTGTAACACTCTGATATACCCCACACCCCTCACTGTAACACTCTGATATACCCCACACCACTCACTGTAACACTCTGATATACCACACATCCCTGACTATAACATTCTGATATACCCCACACACCTCACTGTAACACTCTGATATACCCCACACCCCCCACTGTAACACTCTGATATACCCCACACACCTCACTGTAACACTCTGATCTACCCCACACCCCTCACTGTAACACTCTGATATACCACACACCCCTCACTGTAACACTCTGATATACCCCACACTCCTCAATTTAACACTCTGATATACCCCACACCCCTCACTGTAACACTCTGATATACCCCACACCTCTCACTGTTTTACTCTGATATACCCCACACCCCTCACTGTAACACTCTGATATACCCCACACCCCTCACTGTAACACGCTGATACACCCCACACCCCTCACTGTAACACTCTGATATATCCCACATCCCTCACTGTAACACTCTGATATACCCTACACCCCTCACTGTAACACTGATATACCCCAAACCCCTCACTGTAACACTCTGATATACCCCACACCTCTCACTGTAACACTCTGATACACCCCACAACCCTCACTGTAAAACTGATATACCCGACACCCCTCACTGTAACACACTGATACACCCCACACCGCTCACTGTAACACTGATATACCCCACACCCCTTACTGTAACACTCTGATATACCGCACACCCCTCACTGTAACACACTGATATACACCACACCCCTTACTGTAACACTGTGATATACCCCACACCCCTCACTGTAACACTCTGATATACCCCACACCTCTCACTGTAACGCTCTGATATACCCGACACCTCTCACTGTAACACTGATATACCCCACACCCCTCACTGTAACACTCTGATATACTCCACCCCCCTCACTGTAACACTGATATACCCCACACACCTTACTGTAACACCCTGATATACCCCACAACTGTCACTGTAACACTCTGATAAACCCTACACCCCTCACTGTAACACTGATATACCCCACACCCCTCATTGTAACATTTTGATATATCCCAAACCCCTCACTGTAACACACTGATATACCCCACACCCCTCACTGTAACACTCTGATATATCCCACACCCCTCACTGTAACACTGATATACCCCACATCCCTCACTGTAACACTCTGATATATCCCGCACTCCTCACTGTAACACACTGATATACCCCACACCCCTCACTGTAAAACTCTGATATATCCCACACCCCTCACTGTAACGCTCTGATATACCCCACACCCCTCACTGTAACACTCTGATATATCCCACAACCCTCACAGTAACACTCTGATATACCCCACACCCCTCACTGTAACACTGATATATCCCACACCCCTCACTGTAACACTCTGATATACCCCACACCCCTCACTGTAACACTCTGATATACCCCACACCCCTCACTGTAACACTCTGATATACCCCACACCTCTCACTGTTTTACTCTGATATACCCCACACCCCTCACTGTAACACGCTGATACACCCCACACCCCTCACTGTAACACTCTGATATATCCCACATCCCTCACTGTAACACTCTGATATACCCTACACCCCTCACTGTAACACTGATATACCCCAAACCCCTCACTGTAACACTCTGATATACCCCACACCTCTCACTGTAACACTCTGATACACCCCACAACCCTCACTGTAACACTGATATACCCCACACCCCTCACTGTAACACTCTGATATACCCCACACCCCTCACTGTAACACACTGATATACCCCACACCCCTCACTGTAACACTCTGTTATACCCCACACCCCTCACTGTAACACTCTGATATACCCCACACCTCTCACTGTAACGCTCTGATATACCCGACACCTCTCACTGTAACACTCTGATATATCCCACACCCCTCACTGTAACACTCTGATATACCCCACACCACTCACTGTCACACTGATATACCCCACACACCTTCCCGAAACACCCTGATATACCCCACAACCGTCACTGTAACACTCTGATATACCCCACACCCCTCACTGTAACACTGATATACCCCACACCCCTCACTGTAACACTCTGATATATCCCAAACCCCTCACTGTAACACACTGATATACCCCACACCCCTCACTGTAACACTCTGATATATCCCACACCCCTCACTGTAACACTGATATACCCCACACCCCTCACTGTAACACTCTGATATATCCCACACCCCTCACTGTAACACACTGATATACCCCACACCCCTCACTGTAACACTCTGATATACCCCACACCCCTCACTGTAACACTGATATACCCCACACCCCTCACTGTAACACTCTGATATACCCCACACCTCTCACTGTAACACTCTGATACACCCCACACCCCTCACTGTAACACTGATATACCCCACACCCCTCACTGTAACACACTGATACACCCCACACCCCTCACTGTAACACTGATATACCCCACACCCCTTACTGTAACACTCTGATATACCCCACACCCCTCGCTGTAACACACTGATATACACCACACCCCTCACTGTAACACTCTGATATACCCCACACCCCTCACTGTAACACTCTGATATACCCCACACCTCTCACTGTAACGCTCTGATATACCCGACACCTCTCACTGTAACAATCTGATATACCCGACACCTCTCACTGTAACACTCTGATATACCCCACACCCCTCACTGTAACACTGATATACCCCACACACCTTACTGTAACACCCTGATATACCCCACAACCATCACTGTAACACTCTGATAAACCCTACACCCCTCACTGTAACACTGATATACCCCACACCCCTCATTGTAACACTCTGATATATCCCAAACCCCTCACTGTAACACACTGATATACCCCACACCCCTCACTGTAACACTCTGATATATCCCACACCCCTCACTGTAACACTGATATACCCCACACCCCTCACTGTAACACTCTGATATATCCCACACCCCTCACTGTAACACACTGATATACCCCACACCCCTCACTGTAAAACTCTGATATATCCCACACCCCTCACTGTAACGCACTGATATACCCCACACCCCTCACTGTAACACTCTGATATATCCCACACCCCTCACAGTAACACTCTGATATACCCCACACCCCTCACTGTAACACTGATATAACCCACACCCCTCACTGTAACACTCTGATATACCCCACACCCCCCACTGTAACACTGATATAACCCACACCCCTCACTGTAACACTCTGATATACCCCACACCCCTCACTGTAACACACTGATATACCCCACACCCCTCACTGTAACACTCTGATATACCCCACACCTCTCACTGTTTTACTCTGATATACCCCACACCCCTCACTGTAACACTCTGATATACCCCACACCCCTCACTGTAACACGCTGATACACCCCACACCCCTCACTGTAACACTCTGATATATCCCACATCCCTCACTGTAACACTCTGATATACCCTACACCCCTCACTGTAACACTGATATACCCCAAACCCCTCACTGTAACACTCTGATATACCCCACACCTCTCACTGTAACACTCTGATACACCCCACAACCCTCACTGTAAAACTGATATACCCCACACCCCTCACTGTAACACACTGATACACCCCACACCTCTCACTGTAACACTGATATACCCCACACCCCTTACTGTAACACTCTGATATACCGCACACCCCTCACTGTAACACACTGATATACACCACACCCCTCACTGTAACACTGTGATATACCCCACACCCCTCACTGTAACACTCTGATATACCCCACACCTCTCACTGTAACGCTCTGATATACCCGACACCTCTCACTGTAACACTGATATACCCCACACCCCTCACTGTAACACTCTGATATACTCCACCCCCCTCACTGTAACACTGATATACCCCACACACCTTACTGTAACACCCTGATATACCCCACAACTGTCACTGTAACACTCTGATAAACCCTACACCCCTCACTGTAACACTGATATACCCCACACCCCTCATTGTAACACTCTGATATATCCCAAACCCCTCACTGTAACACACTGATATACCCCACACCCCTCACTGTAACACTCTGATATATCCCACACCCCTCACTGTAACACTGATATACCCCTCATCCCTCACTGTAACACTCTGATATATCCCGCACTCCTCACTGTAACACACTGATATACCCCACACCCCTCACTGTAAAACTCTGATATATCCCACACCCCTCACTGTAACGCACTGATATACCCCACACCCCTCACTGTAACACTCTGATATATCCCACAACCCTCACAGTAACACTCTGATATACCCCACACCCCTCACTGTAACACTGATATAACCCACACCCCTCACTGTAACACTCTGATATACCCCACACCCCTCACTGTAACACTCTGATATACCCCACACCCCTCACTGTAACACTCTGATATACCCCACACCTCTCACTGTTTTACTCTGATATACCCCACACCCCTCACTGTAACACGCTGATACACCCCACACCCCTCACTGTAACACTCTGATATATCCCACATCCCTCACTGTAACACTCTGATATACCCTACACCCCTCACTGTAACACTGATATACCCCAAACCCCTCACTGTAACACTCTGATATACCCCACACCTCTCACTGTAACACTCTGATACACCCCACAACCCTCACTGTAAAACTGATATACCCCACACCCCTCACTGTAACACTCTGATATACCCCACACCCCTCACTGTAACACACTGATATACCCCACACCCCTCACTGTAACACTCTGTTATACCCCACACCCCTCACTGTAACACTCTGATATACCCCACACCTCTCACTGTAACACTCTGATATACCCGACACCTCTCACTGTAACACTCTGATATTCCCCACACCCCGCACTGTAACACTCTGATATACCCCACACCCCTCACTTTAACACTGATATACCCCACACACCTTACTGTAACACCCTGATATACCCCACAACCGTCACTGTAACACTCTGATATACCCTACACCCCTCACTGTAACACTGATATACCCCACACCCCTCACTGTAACACTCTGATATATCCCAAACCCCTCACTGTAACACACTGATATACCCCACACCACTCACTGTAACACTCTGATATATCCCACACCCCTCACTGTACCACTGATATACCCCTCACCCCTCACTGTAACACTCTGATATATCCCACACCCCTCACTGTAACACACTGATATACCCCACACCCCTCACTGTAACACTCTGATATACCCTACACCCCTCACTGTAACACTGATATACCCCACACCCCTCACTGTAACACTCTGATAAACCCCACACCTCTCACTGTAACACTCTGATACACCCCACACCCCTCACTGTAAAACTGATATACCCCACACCCCTCACTGTAACACACTGATACACCCCACACCGCTCACTGTAACACTGATATACCCCACACCCCTTACTGTAACACTCTGATATACCCCACACCCCTAACTGTAACACACTGATATACACCACACCCCTTACTGTAACACTGTGATATACCCCACACCCCTCACTGTAACACTCTGATATACCCCACACCTCTCACTGTAACGCTCTGATATACCCGACACCTCTCACTGTAACAATCTGATATACCCGACACCTCTCACTGTAACACTCTGATATACCCCACACCCCTCACTGTAACACTGATATACCCCACACACCTTACTGTAACACCCTGATATACCCCACAACCATCACTGTAACACTCTGATAAACCCTACACCCCTCACTGTAACACTGATATACCCACACCCCTCATTGTAACACTCTGATATATCCCAAACCCCTCACTGTAACACACTGATATACCCCACACCCCTCACTGTAACACTCTGATATATCCCACACCCCTCACTGTAACACTGATATACCCCTCATCCCTCACTGTAACACTCTGATATATCCCGCACCCCTCACTGTAACACACTGATATACCCCACACCCCTCACTGTAAAACTCTGATATATCCCACACCCCTCACTGTAACGCACTGATATACCCCACACCCCTCACTGTAACACTCTGATATATCCCACACCCCTCACAGTAACACTCTGATATACCCCACACCCCTCACTGTAACACTGATATAACCCACACCCCTCACTGTAACACTCTGATATACCCCACACCCCCCACTGTAACACTGATATAACCCACACCCCTCACTGTAACACTCTGATATACCCCACACCCCTCACTGTAACACACTGATATACCCCACACCCCTCACTGTAACACTCTGATATACCCCACACCCCTCACTGTAACACTCTGATATACCCCACACCTCTCACTGTAACACTCTGATATACCCCACACCCCGCACTCTAACACTCTGATATATCCCAAACCCCTCACTGTAACACACTGGTATACCTCACACCCCTCACTGTAACACTCTGATATATCCCACACCCCTCACTGTAACACTGATATACCCCTCACCCCTCACTGTAACACTCTGATATATCCCACACCCCTCACTGTAACACACTGATATACCCCACACCCCTCACTGTAACACTCTGATATCCCACACCCCTCACTGTAACGCACTGATATACCCCACACCCCTCACTGTAACACTCTGATATATCCCACACCCCTCACAGTAACACACTGCTATACCCCACACCCCTCACTGTAACTCTCTGATATACCCCACATGCCTCACTGTAACACTGATATACCCCACACCCCTCACTGTAACACTCTGATATACCCCACACCCCTCACTGTAACACTCTGATATACCCCACACCCCTCACTGTAACACTCTGATATATCCCACACCCCTCACTGTAACACTCTGATATACCCCACACCCCTCACTGTAACACTCTGATATACCCCAAACCCCTTACTGTAACACTCTGATCTATCCCACACCCATAACTGTAACACTGATATACCCAACACCCCTCACTGTAACACTCTGATATACCCCACACCCCTCACTGTAACACTCTGATATACCCCACAACCCTCACTGTAACACTCTGATATACCCCACACTCCTCACTGTAACACTCTGATATACCACACACCCCTCACTGTAACACTCTGATATACCCCACACACCTTACTGTTACTCTCTGATATACCCCACACCCCTCACTGTAACACTCTGATATACCCCACACCCCTCACTCTAACACTGATATACCCCACACCCCTCACTGTAACACTCTGATATACCCCACACCTCTCACTGTAACACTCTGATATAACCCACACCTCTCACTGTAACACTCTGATATACCCCACACCCCTCACTGTAACTCTCTGATATACCCCACACCCCTCACTCTAACACTGATATACCCCACACCCCTCACTGTAACACTCTGATATACCCCACACCTCTCACTGTAACACTCTGATATAACCCACACCTCTCACTGTAACACTCTGATATACCCCACACCCCTCACTGTAACTCTCTGATATACCCCACACCCCTCACTGTAACACTGATATACCCCACACACCTTACTGTTACACCCTGATATACCCCACTACCCTCACTGTAACACTCTGATATACCCCACACCCCTCACTTTAACACTGATATACCCCACACCCCTCACTGTAACACTCTGATATATCCCACACCCCCACTGTAACACTCTGATACACCCCACACCCCTCACTGTAACACTGATATACCCCACACCCCTCACTTTAACACTGATATACGCCGCACCCCTCACTGTAACACTCTGATATACCCCACATCCCTCACTGTAACACTCTGATATACCCCACACCTCTCACTGTAACATTCTGATATACCCCACACCCCTCACTGTAACACTCTGATATACCCCACACCCCTCACTGTAACACGCTGATACACCCCACACCCCTCACTGTAACACTCTGATATATCCCACACCCCTCACTGTAACACTCTGATATACCCCACACCCCTCACTGTAAGACGATGAAATACCCCACACACCTCACTGTGACAATCTGATATACCCCACATCCCTCACTGTAACACTCTGATATACCCCACACCCCTCACTGTAACACTCTGATATACCCCACACCCCTCACTGTAACACTCTGATATACCACACATTCCTCACTGTAACACTCTGATATACCCCACACTCCTCTCTGTAACACTCTGATATACCCCACACCCCCCACTGTAACACTCTGATATACCCCACACCCCTCACTGTAACACTTTGATCTACCCCACACCCCTCACTGTAACACTCTGATATACCCCACACACCTCACTGTAACACTGATATACCCCACACCCCTCACTGTAACACTGATATACCCCACACACCTTACTGTAACACCCTGATATACCCCACAACCCTCACTGTAACACTCTGATATACCCCACACCTCTCACTGTAAAACTCTGATATACCCCACACACCTCACTGTAACAGTCTGATATACCCCACACCCCTCACTGTAACACTCTGATATAGCTCACACCCCTCACTGTAACACTGATATACCCCACACTCCTCACTGTAACACTCCTATATACCCCACACCCCTCACTGTAACACTCTGATATACCCCACACACCTCACTGTCACACTCTGATATACCCCACACCCCTCACTGTAACACTCTGATACACCCCACACCCCTCACTGTAACACTCTGATATACCCCACACCCCTCACTGTAACACTCTGATATACCCCACACCGCTCACTGTAACACTCTGATATACCCTACCCCCCTCACTGTAACACTAATATACCCACCCTTCACTCTAACACTGATATACCCCACACTCCTCACTGTAGCACTCTGATATACCCCACACCCCTCACTTTAACACTGATATACCCCACACCCCTCACTGTAACACTGATATACCCCGCACACCTCACTGTAACACTCTGATATACCCTACACACTGTATGTGGTGTGTTTTTTTGTGTATGTTGGTGTGTGTTCGAGTCTCTGTTTGTGTCCGAGGTTGTGCACTTAGGAGAGTGTTTCTGTGGGTGTGTGTGCATGTGTTTTTCTGTGGCATAGTGTGTGTGTGTTTGTGTGTGTGTGTGTGTTTGTTTGTGTCTGTGGCAGTTTGTGCATTTGTATGTGTGTTTCTGTGGGTGTGTGTGTGTCTGTGTCTGTGGTGCAGTATGTGTTTGTGTGTGTGTGGGTGTCTGTGGCAGTGTGTGTGTGTGTGTTTCTGTGGGTGTGTGTGTGTCTGTGTCTGTGGTACAGTATGTGTTTGTGTGTGTGTGCCTGTTTGGGTGTCTGTGCAAGTGTGTATGTGTGGGTGGGTGGTTATCTCTGTGGGTGTCTGTGTCAGTGTGTGTGTGTGTGGGTGTCTGTGTCACTCCTCAGTTGTCTCATGAGCTGCTTTGTGGATTTCAGGTGAAGCAGTTCCGTGTCTTTACTCAGGAGGTCCTGGAATTCAGTCACAATGTTTCCTTCCTCCTCCTGCTTCCCTCCTGTGACTCAGTCTGCGCTGCTCCTGGTCAAGGCAATCCTTACAACCATCACTCCAGCTTTCTCTACCTTCCACTACAGATGTTTGAATTCGGTAAGTAGAAAACTCGATTTCTTGCGAAAGCTTTCGCTGGCCATTTCACACAGACTGTAGAGAGCAGACCTGCTGTAAACAGGGGCCAAGGGAGCTTTGGTGATTTTCTCTAGGTGACCTTGGCTGGTGTTGCTGGACTGTGTTGAGTTTCCATGTGTAATAAATACTACACCAGTATGCAAGTAGCCAATCTAGTCTCACACTCTTGCTGCTCCCAACACAGAAGCTTCTAGTTGAGACTCTTAGACCAAGAACAGGCAATCCTACTGCAGTTTCTCAGTCTGACTGCACTGAGAACAGGCATTCACACTGCAGTTGCTCAGTTGAACTGTACCCAGTACAGGCATTTTGACTGAAACTCTCACTCGGTACCAGCTGGAGGATCTCTTTTTGAGTGTCTTGGTCTGAATGAACCTGACAATGGAAGTTGCATTCTTTCTTCGGGACTGTATCTAACACAAGCAAATCCCCTGATGCAGCTTCACTATCTAGCTACCTTATATGATGATGGTGGTGTAGTGGTAATGTCTCAGGGCTAATGATCTAAAGGCTCAGGCTAATTCTCTGGGCACACGGGTTCAAATCCCACTACAGCAGCTGGTGGAATTTCAGTTCAATTAATAAAATCTGGACTATAAAGCTAGTCGCAGTAATAGTGACTATGAAGCTATCATTGATTGTTGTAAAAACCCATCTGGTTCACTAATGCCCTTTAAGGAATGAAATCTGCTGTCCTTATTCTGTCCGCACTATGCGGTTGACTCTGAAGTGGCTGAGCAAGCCACACAGTTCGAGGGCAATTAGGGATGGGCAACAAATGCTGATACCCACATCTCATCAAAGAATAAAGTGAAAAAACAAATCTCTGTTTAACTTGAAGGATTTGTGAAGTACAATAGTGAGCAGAAATTCCTCATTCTGCTGTTGCTGTTTATTGTGAGGTCAAATCCCATAACTGTATAACTGGAACCCTGGAGTGAAGGGTCCAATTAAACATGAACCAGACTTCAGCTCTGGGATGACATCTGGGTCATTTATTCCTTCCTTATGAAATGTGACCTTGAATGAGATGTTGATTAATGGGGTGCATGGGAATGGTGATCAGGTCCTGATGACTGTCCACTCTGAGACATCACACAGTTAGCTCACACTCACATTCTGGTACCCATTGCTCCTTTTCTGTTCTTTCTCCAGTTCACTTCTGCTGCTACAGGGAAAGATTCATGAGCCTGTACTGTCACGTGTCAACACTACTAGAGTTAGACTCACTTATTTCCCAGCAGGCCTTGCGAGAGGCTATTTCTGATGAAGAACTTCTCTCTGCAAAACAGAGGCACAAAATGGTGTCAGAATCAGTGCAGGTAGGAGCTGACTACATAGTATTCCATACAGAAACCCCCTGAACCACTGGATTAGATTCCAGTCTGTAACTCACTCCCAGATATCTGTTATTCTATATATAAACCACCCCGAACCCCTCGATTAGATTCCAGTCTGTAACTCACTCCCAGGTATCTATTATTCTATATATAAACCACCCCAAACCCCTCAATTAGATTCCATTCTGTAACTCACCCCCGGGTATCTGTTATTCTATATATAAACCACCCCAAACCCCTCGATTAGATTCCAGACTGTAACTCACCCCCGGGTATCTGTTATTCTATATATAAACCACCCTGAACGCCTCGATTACATTTCAGTCTGTAACTCATTCCCGGGTTTCTGTTATTCTATATATAAACCCTCTGAACCCCTCAATGACATTCCAGTCTGTAACACACTCCCGGGTATCTGTTATTCTATATATAAACCCACTGAATCCCTCGATTTGGTTCCAGTCTGTAACTCACTCCTGGGTTTCTGTTATTCTATATATAAACAACCCCGAAACCCTCGATTAGATTCCAGTCTGTAACACACTCCCGGGTATCTGTTATTCTATATATAAACCCACTGAATCCCTCGATTTGGTTCCAGTCTGTAACTCACTCCCGGGTATCTGTTATTCGATATATAAACCACGTGAACTCCTCGATTACATTCCAGTCTGTAACACACTCCCGGGTATCTGTTATTCTATATATAAACCCACTGAATCCCTCGATTTGGTTCCAGTCTGTAACTCACTCCCGGGTATCTGTTATTCGATATATAAACCACGTGAACTCCTCGATTACATTCCAGTCTGTAACATACTCCCTGGTATTTGTTATTCTATATATAAAACCCCCTGAACCCCTTGATTACATTCTAGTCTGTAACTCACTCCTCACTCCCGGATATCTGTTATTCTCTATATATACCACACCGAACCCCTCGATTAGATTCCAGTCTGTAACTCACTCCCGGGTATCTGTTATTCTATATATAAACCCTACGAATCCTTCAATTAGATTCCAATCTGTAACTCACTCCCGGGTATCTGTTATTCTATATATAAACCCTCCGAATCCCTCGATTAGATTCCAGTCTGTAAGTCACTCCCTGGTATCTGTTATTCAATGAAAAAACCCCCTGAATCCCTCGATTAGATTCCAGCATGTAACTCACTCCCAGGTATCTGTCGAAGGGTCATGAGGACTCGAAACGTCAACTCTTTTCTTCTCCGCCGATGCTGCCAGACCTGCTGAGTTTTTCCAGGTAATTCTGTTTTTGTTTTGGATTTCCAACATCCTCAGTTTCTTTGTTTTTATCCAGGTATCTGTTGTTCAATGTATAAACCCCCCGAACCCCTCGATTAGATTTCAGTCTGTAACTCACTCCCAGGTATCTGTTATTCAATGTATAAACCCCCACCGAACCCCTCGCTTAGTTTCCAGCCCGTAACTCACTCCCGGGTATCTGTTTTCTTTATATAAACCACCTGAATCCCTCGATTAGATTCCAGACTGTAACTCACTCCCGGGTATCTGTTATTCTATATATAAACCACCCCGCACCCCTCGATTAGATTCCAGTCTGTAACTCACTCCCAGTATCTGTTATTCAATGTATAAGCACCCCCGAACCCCTCGATTAGATTCCGGTCTGTAACTCACTCCCAGGTATCTGTTATTCTTTATATAAACAACCTGAACTCCCCGATTAGGTTCCAGTCTGTAACTCACTCCCGGATATCTGTTATTCTATATATAAACCACCCCGAACCCCTCAATTAGATTCCAGACTGTAACTCACTCCCCAATATCTGTTATTCTATATATAAACCACCTGAACCCCTCGATTAGATTCCAGTCTGTAACTCACTCCCAGGTATCTGTTATTCTCTATATATACCACACCGAACCCCTCGATTAGATTCCAGTCAGTAACTCACTCCCGGGTATCTGTTATTCTATATATAAACTCCCTGAACCCCTCGATTAGATTCCAGTCTGTAAATCACTCCCAGTTATCTGTTATTCTATATATAAACCATCCTGAATCCCTCTATTAGATTCCTGTCTGTAACTCACTCCCTGGGTATCTGTTATTCTATATATAAACCACCCCGAACCCCTCGATTACATTTCAGTCTGTAACTCACTCCCGGGTTTCTGTTATTCTATATATGAACCCCCTGAACCCCTCAATTAGATTCCAGTCTGTAACCCACTCCTGGGTTTCTGTTATTCTATATATAAACCCCCTGAACCCCTCGATTAGATTCCAGTCTGTAACTCATTCCCGGGTATCTGTAATTCTGTATATAAACCACCCCAAACCCCTCGATTAGATTCCAGTCTGTAACTCACTCCTGGGTATCTGTTATTCTATATATAAACCACCTGAACCTCTCGATTAGGTTCCAGTCTGTAACTCACTCCCGAGTATCTGTTATTCTACATATAAACCACCCCGAACCCCTCGATTAGATTTCAGTCTGTAACTCACTCCCAGGTATCTGTTATTCAATGTATAAACCCCCACCGAACCCTTCGCTTAGTTTCCAGTCCGTAACTCACTCCCGGGTATCTGTTTTCTTTATATAAACCACCTGAATCCCTCGATTAGATTCCAGACTGTAACTCACTCCCGGGTATCTGTTATTCTATATATAGACCCCCTGAACCCCTCGATTAGATTCCAGACTGTAACTCACTCCTGGGTATCTGTTATTCTATATATAATCCCCACAAACCCCTCGATTAGATTCCAGTCTGTAACTCACTCCCGGGTATCTGTTATTCTATATATAAACCACCCGAATTCCTCGATTAGATTCCAGTCTGTAACTTACTCCTGGGTATCTGTTATTCCATATATAAACCACCTGAACCCCTTGATTAGATTCAAGTCTGTAATTCACTACCAGGTATCTGTTATTCTCTATATATACCACTCCGAACCGCTCGATTAGATTCCAGTCTGTAACTCACTCCCGGGTATCTGTTATTCTATATATAAACCATCCTGAACCCCTCGATTAGATTCCAGTCTGTAACTCACTCCCGGGTATCTGTAATTCTGTATCTAAACCACCCCGAACCCCTCGATTAGATTGCAGTCTGTAACTCACTCCTGGGTATATGTTATTCTATATATACACCACTCCGAACCCCTCGATTAGATTCCGGTCTGTAACTCACTCCCGGGTATCTGTTATTCTATATATAAACCACCCCAAACCGCTCGATTAGATTCCAGTCTGTAACTCACTCCCGGGTATCTGTAATTCTGTATCTAAACCACCCTGAACCCCTCGATTAGATTGCAGTCTGTAACTCACTCCTGGGTATATGTTATTCTATATATACACCACCTGAACCTCTCAATTAGGTTCCAGACTGTAATTCACTCCCGGGTATCTGTTGTTCTATATATAAACCACCCCGCACCCCTTGATTAGATTCCAGTCTGTAACTCACTCACAGTATCTGTTATTCAATGTATAAGCACCCCCGAACCTCTCGATTAGATTCTGGTCTGTAACTCACTCCCAGGTATCTGTTATTCTTTATATAAACAACCTGAACCCCTCGATTAGGTTCCAGTCTGTAACTCACTCCCGGATATCTGTTATTCTACATATAAACCCCCTGAACCCCTCGATTAGATTCCAGTCTGTAACTCACTCCCGGGTTTCTATTATTCTATATATAAACCCCCTGAACCCCTCGATTAGATTCTAGTTTGTAACTCACTCCTGCGTATCTGTTATTCTGTATATAAACCACCCTGAACCCCTCGATTAGATTCCAGTCTGTAACTCACTCCCGGGTTTCTATTATTCTATATATAAACCCCCTGAACCCCTCGATTAGATTCCAGTCTGTAACTCACTCCCGGGTTTCTGTTATTCTATATATAAACCCCCTGAACTCCCCGATTAGATTCCAGTCTGTAACTCACTCCCGGGTTTCTGTTATTCTATATATAAACCCCCTGAACCCCTCGATTAGATTCTAGTTTGTAACTCACTCCCGGGTATCTGTTATTCTGTATATAAACCACCCTGAACCCCTCGATTAGATTCCAGTCTGTAACTCACTCCCAGGTATTTGTTATGTTTTTAAATCAAGCACCAAACCACATGTTTATTTGTTGTGGAAAAATTCAGCAGGTCTGGCAGCATCGGCGGAGAAGAAAAGAGTTGATGTTTCGAGTCCTCATGACCCTTCGACAGAACTGTAGTTGCCAGACCTGCTGAGTTTTTCCAGGTAATTCTGTTTTTGTTTTGGATTTCCAGCATCCGCAGTTTTTTTGTTTTTATCTCTGTGTTTATTTGTCGTGTTGGTCCTGTACCATTAGGAGCTGCTAGCAAGAATGACTCCACTAACACTGAGGCTGGAATTTTCTGGCCCTGTTGGCGTTGGGCATGTGGATTGGACAACATGGTGAGAAGGCCAAAAATGAGGTTTATGCCGTGGTGAAACCAGTTTGCAATTGCCAGCTCCAGCCGCCAATGTTGGCTGCATTTCCTGCTGCCGCATGTCTGTACCATCATTTTAATATATTTGCATCTCATTATAAGCCCTGCTTGCCAGAATCATCCCCCCATGTCAACTTTACCCCCCCTCCCCCCCCCGTCGGCGCGAATTCAGAACATGCTTCATGACTGCTGTTAAAACGCATGCACCTGTGAGCCGAACTGGGAGGTAAATGTGCAGAACCCTGTGCAGTGCTCGTGGGCATCACCCATAGAACATTGAGGAAGAGGCGCTGCACATTCACGGGGGCCAGAGCCAAGTCCCTTTTCCTGGCTGGCTTTCAGTGCAGTGTCCGGGCAGGGGCTCCAGTGCGGGTCAGACCGGGCACCGGGTGGGGGGGCTGGCAGCGCAGGCTGAAGAAAATGCTCAAGCACATGCCAGGGGGTGGGGTAAGTTGGGGGTGGTGGGGGGGGTGGGGGGGATGTTGGTGAGGGAAGTGACCAGGCACTTGGAAAAGTTAGTCAGCTGAGACCGTTCAGCAGCAGCTCCATTGACGCGCTTGAAGTCCGGCCTCTGGAGCTTTTCTGTCCACACAAGCAATGCAAAAGCATGAAAGGGTCACCAAAGGCTCCAGAAATGTTCACTCCTCGGGTGCAGACTGCAAATTAACATGTGTTTTAGGGGCCAGCAGAGCAATCGGCCGACTGGTCAAGTTGTGGAATCCCCTTGTGAAAGGAGCCATGGAGCAGTCACTGCTGGAGGCTCTCACAGCCCCTCACATTGTCACCATCCCAGTTTGGACCAGTATCGCTGACAGTTCAAGCTAACAGTGCAGGCTTGCAGTGTGGCTTTGGAGAATGCCTGGTCGGTCACATGTGCCACCTGTTGCAGGATTTGGCGCCATGGGGACATGGAGGGCTTCCACTGCCAGTGGCTGTGAAAGTGACCACGGCGCTCTGTCTTTACACCAGTGGCTCCTTCCAGGGCTCCACAGGTGATCTGTGCAGGATCTCACAACCCTCTACATACGGGTGTTTCCAGGAGGTCCCGAACACCATCTTTGTGAAGCCACCGAACTTTGTGCATTTTGCCCGGGATCAAGAATGTCAGGAAGCAAGAGCGCTGGGATTTGCGCAGAGCTCAGGTTTCCCACAGGTGCAGGGTGCCATTGACTGCCCTCACGTGGCGCTTAGATCCCTGTGGCAACAAGCGGTCAACTACATCAACCACAAGGGCTTCCACTCGCTGAATGTTTAGCTGGTGTGTGACCATCACAAACACATCCTGCAGGTCTGCACATGATTCCCAAGGAGTGTCCATGATTCCTACATCTTTAATGGGTCTCAGATCCCTGACATCTTCCTGGGCTCAGAGAGGCTGCAGGATTGGCTCCTTGGGGACAAGGGTTACCCACAGAGGGCGTAGCTGACGATGCCCATGCAGTGGCTTCAGACTGCAGCAGAGTGACGGTATAACAAGGGTCATGCCATGAACCGAATGTTGGTAGAGTAAACGATAGGCATCTTGAAAATGAGGTTCCGGTGCCACCACAGAACCTGCAATACACTCCCCAGAGGGTGGAGCGCATCATCGTCGCTTGCTGCTCAACCTGGCCCTCCAAACAGGGGGCACTTGGCTGAGGAGGAGATGGAGCAGCTGCACATCTCTTCCAATAAGGAGGATGTTGAAGGCGATGTCAATGATGAGGTCCTGGAAGGAGACGATGCTGGTGATGAGGCCATCGCACTGAGCAGACGAGGCAGGCACGCTCGTGCAGGATGATGATGAGATGCAGTGAGGACAGTCCTGACATCCTCGCCTTGCTTCTGAACGTTTGACTCCTGTGTGGCTGATGGCAGCACACATACTGTCAGTGCTCAGGCTCATGTTATGGAGACACAGCGGAGGCCCTAATAGTTGCTAGATTCCAGGAGGATGATGACAACATGCAGTGAGGACTCTCCATAGATCTTCACATAGCCTCTGTGAATGTCTGACTCCTGTCTGGCTGAGGGCAGTTTGCTTGTGCTCTGTGATCAGGGCCATATCATAGAGACGCAGCTGTGAAACTATAAAAGCAGCTGATCCTTTGTCAGCCTTCAGCACCTGACCCCTTCAGGAGCACAGTGTCACCTGTCACAGATGCTGAAGAGATGGGGGCCAACCCCACCTCAAAGGTGATGCCTGACAGCGACATTCTGGCAGCAATGACCAGCAGCATCGAGGCGCAGGTATCAGTAATATGTCCAGTGAGTGTGAAGCTGGACCTTCATTCTACTCTGAAGGTTACGCACTGCACAGGGAAGAGGCCCTGGACTGAGACACCCGCCTTTATCTTGGGCAAGAACCAAAGTTTCAAATTTCAGTGACACGAAAACTGCTCATCAGAACAAGGAGCCATTGGCAGGGAGATATTCTTTGGACTTTATTTACACAAGTGAACATTATGTACAAGTGAATAACGCCCAAGCTCAGGCTGTGCAACTACATCTTCTTAACCTTCCTGACCCAGCTGCTACATCTTGGTGCTCCCCAGACATCCACAGCGGAGATGGAGACAGTCTGCTGACTGTGACGCCCTGCCTGTGATGACCTTGACAGGCTTCCTCTGGAGGACCGAGACCTGGAGGGCCCCAGCCTGCTTTCAGGGTCCTGCTCTGTGACAGTGGCACCCCCCTCGGCCTGCAGAGCTGGTGCAGCTAGGGTCAATGGAAGAGGGAATTCAGATGGGCCGGACACTCCCAGAGTCACCTGGGTGGATGGCCCCGGGGCGTGCACCTGTTGATCCTCCTCCCTATGGGTGCTCGAGGGCCCCTGGCTGACTCCTCGAGGAGCAGGGGTAGCTGGAGTGAGATTGAGCTGCCCCTGCACCCCTCTCACATACACACTGTTGGAGGCCAACTATGGTATCAGCGATACAGTTCAGCCCGCGCAGCAGTGCAGGAGCAATGCTCTGGACCAAGGTCTCCATGGCAGCCGCCATCCTACCAGTGTTGACCTCAGTGCGTTGGCATGCCAACGCTATCACCTCAGCCTGAAGACAGACAGACTCCTCCATCGTGCTCTGCGAACATCCCTTCCTGATATTTCTGAGCTTGTCTTTGCAACTCCAGCAACTGTGACATGACCGAGTCCAGAGGCTCCTCATCTGACTCGGACTCAGCAGATTTCTGGCCTCCAGCAGTCCTCTGAGTGCTGGAAAGCTGGGCAGACCCTGCCCCCACCCTCTGTGGATCAGACAGTGCGATGTGCTCATCAGATTGTGAGCCCGAGGCTACTCTAGAACGAGGTCCCACCGAGATGTGTGTCTCTGCGCTGGTGGAGGGTGTGGGTGAGAGCCGTGATGGGTCTTCAATTAGGGTGTCATCAGATTCTTCTTCTGAGGGGTCTTCGCAGCTTGAGTCGAGGACCTGGGTCGTGGACCCCTCGGCTGCTTTCCAGATGTGCCGGTGAGTGTAAGGAGAGATAATCAGTGCATGGCCGGGGACTGTGGAACAGGGGAACTCACTCGCAGCATGGTTGTCTGATGGATGTTGCACTGCTGGATCCTCATTTGGTAGAGCACCGCTGACCTCACTGTCAGCTCAGGAATGGTCCAGATCGACCCCGGCCAGCTGGGTGACTCTATTTTCAAAGTCTGTGAGGACTTTGATGTCAGGCGTTCCTCCTCCAGTCTGCAACCTCTCCCTTTTGTTGGGTTTGTGAGTGTTTGAGTCGAGAGTGATGAGAAGAGTGACTTACCCTGGTAGAATGGAGATCATTCGTCCTCTTTGGGCACTGGGTGGCTGTCCTCTGTTGCAGGGCGTTGGCGCTGACCATCACTGCCACCGCCTCTCATGCTGGATTGGTGACCTTGCTTGCTGGTCTTCACCCTGAGCGGGAATGGAGGACTTCGTGGTGGGGGTCTCCACTGCATCCAGTAGGTGCTGAATGGAGACGTTGCTGAATTTGGGGGCAGCACGTTTCCTCTCTTTGACAGCCTTGACTTTACAGTCAGAGAGTGTCAGCTCAGTGCAGGGGGCACCTTTCAAAATGGTGCGCAGATTATTGAAGGCCTGAGGTGACAGTGGGGTGGGTAAATCAGAGGGATCCAGCGTGTTTCCTGGGAATGTATTATTAATGAGGCCGGATGCTCCGGGAATGGGATGATACGGTGCGAAACCTGCCATTGCGGCCAGCAGGTGAAACGTCCTTTTTCTCACCCGCTACCGTGGTTTGTGCAAATCTGTGACGATTTGGCCCTGAGATGTAGGCGTAAGACACATTTCACACAGAATGGGACAGAAACCTTGTGCTGTTAGGAAATTAGGATAGTTTAAGTATGTTCTATTTGTATTTTGTGTGTGTTAGAAATGAGTTTTAGCTTTAAAGTTTAAGTTTGATTTGTATTTCTGTATCTGTGTGTTAAGAAAGGTCAAATGGAGATTTAGTTTCACTTTAAAAATGTGCTTGCATTTCCAATGAGGAGTTTTACGACCCCTAAAGAAAAGATAAACATACAAAGGTAGAAGGATTGGAATGTCACCTGCAACAGGAGGCCAGAGAGGCAGGTCCCTCCAACAGACACATACAGAAGAGAAACAGCAGTTGTTTTGGAAGCTGTTTGAGTGCAGTTGGTTCTGAAAGTTGCTGCCAGGAGATACTGGAGCAAAGGGGACAGATAGCTAGTCCCAAGCTAAAGAAAAACACCAAAAATCCAGGAGAGTAGAAGAAGGGAAAGCCCAAAGAAGACCTACTAGCCAAAAGAAGGACAGGAAAAGTCCTGTTAATGAAGTTAAGAGAGAGGGGCAGAGAGAAAGGCTCCAGGCGTCAAGATTTAAAGAGACAAAAGCTGCAGAAAGCAGATTTAAAGCGAGAACAGCTTGCAAGAGGCAAGAAAGCCCAAGAGACAACTGAAGGTCTGTAGCTCTTTGCTATGGGCATGTGAAGCAGTGGTGTACTGTTAACGCTGAGCTGGTGAGAGAGAGTGCATGGAAGACAGCTTGAATGCATGTGGTGACCCAGGGAAGAGGAACAGGTTCAAAACTCTGGAGGTGAAACCTTGCAGAAGGCGTCTGAGAGAAAGCATCAGTTTGGGAGAAGATTCCAAGGCTTGGTCTTGGAGAGTGGAGATTGGAAACCCTTGCTGAAGGACAGAATTCAATGAGACTGGTTGGCTCACAGTGTGACAAGCGTCTGGTGGGAGTTGAGGAGAGATCCATAGCACCTGGTTGGGGTGGCACCTGTCACTTGGTTTCAGAGTGTGGTGTATTTGACCATAGGGTACCTATTGGTTTATGTGGACTGTGTATTTACTGTGAACGTTAGAGTATAAGATAGCTTTTGTAACTTGTGTTATCCTTACAAACCTGTATATTGCAGTAAAGGTATAGTTGTGGGTGAAGGAGTATTGTAACATAATTCATCTTTTCTTGTTGAATAAATGTTTTATTCATTTGATGAAAGTTCATCGACTGACTCCTGTGACTCTGTTCAGTAGCTACTCTCTACGTATCTAAACAAACAAATGAAAGTTAGGATCAATCAAGCTGGGTTCCACTCGGTCATCAGGCTTGCCCAGGGGCAACCTCAGCCACGATCATAACATGTGCCTTATCACTATTCTGTGACTGATTCTGCAACTTACCGGTTTGTGAATGTTTGGTGGGATTCGGCTCACCTGTGAGGAACCCTGTGGCTAAATAGCCCATTCTATGTCACAAGCGGTGACAGGAGGCACAATATCTCAGCAGCAGTTGGCACCTTCATACAGCACAGGAGAATATTGAAAAACCTACTTCAGGAAATACTACAGACAAAAAGATTCTTCACTCATTTCCTGTCTCCATCATTTGGTTTTCATCAGATAGTATCAGATTTACTCTGGGATTGGAGTACACTGAACACATGACTCCGTAAAATGTCACAGGTTGAGCTGGAGGAGCCTGTGGGATGTGCTGTGTGCCAGTTATAGCAGAATCCTCAAGTCCCAGCCCATAATTATGCGAGGACAAGGAGCAGTTGTGGAGGCTGGCCACCCTGAGGTGGGGGGTGAGGGTGATGTGGTACAGGCTGGATTGTCAGGAGAGTTACTGAGGGCTCCATGCCAAGAATACCTCGATAAGACCTGTCTGAATCCTGATCTATGGAGTCTAGACCCTCCTTTAGACCATTACCTTCTACAGTGTCTGGTACAGGTGACTGTGTCATACAGGTGAGTATGTGGTCCAGGTGATATGCAGTACAGGTGACTGTAGAGTACAGGTGAGTGTCTTGTACAGGTGACTGTGTGGTACAGGTGAGTGTCTTGTACAGGTGACTGTGTGGTACAGGTGAGTGTCTTGTACAGGTGACTGTGTGGTACAGGTGAGTGCGCGGCCCAGACAATTGTGTAGTACAGGTGACTGTACAGTACAGGTGAGTGTCTTGTACAGGTGACTGTGTGGTACAGGTGAGTGTGCAGTGTATGTGGCTGTGTGGTATAGGTGACTCGTACAGACAAATGTGCAGAGCAGGTGATTGTGCAATACAGGCGAGTATGTATGTGGTGCGGGTGATTGTGCGGAATAGGTAAGTATGCGGTACAGGCGAGCATGCAGTACAGTTGGCTATGGGATACAGGTGAGTGTGTGGTATAGGTGACTGTGCGGTACAGGTGATTGCGGTACAGGTGATTGCGGTACAGGTGAGTGTGTGGTGCAGGTGATTGTGTAGTATGGGTGAGTGCGCGGTATGGGTGAATGTGACTTACAAATATCAGTATAGGTGACTTTACGGCACAGGTGAGTGTGTTGTACAGTAATGTGTGGTAGAGGTGAATATGCGGTGCAGGCAATTGTGCAGTGCAGATGACTGCGGTACAAGTGACTGTGCAGTACAGATGAGTGTGCAGTGCAGGTAACTGTGCAATACAGGTGACTGTGCAATACAGATGACTGTGTGGTACAGGTGACTGTGTGGTATAGGTGAGTGTGTGATACAGGTGCGTGTGTGGTACAGATAAGTGTGTGATACAAGCGAGTGTGCAATACAGTTGGTTGTGCGGTGCAGGTGAATCTGTGGCACAGGTGACTGTCTGGTGGAGGTGAATGAACAGTGCAGGTGAGAGCATGGTGCACCTCATGCAGATGAGTGTGCATTACAGGTGAGTGTGTGGTACAGGCGAATGTGCAGTACAGTTGGCTGTGGGATACAGGTGAGAGTATGGTACAAGTGAGTGTGCAGTTCAGGTGAGCATGTGCTGCAGGCAAGTGTGCAGTACAGGTGAGTGTGTGGTGCAGTTGAATGTGCGATATAGGTGACTGTGCAGTACAGGCAAATGTGCAGTGTAGGTGAGTGTGGTACAGGTGACTGTGCAGTACAAACGACTGTGTGGTGTAATCGAATGTGCGATATAGGCGACTGCGCGGTGTAGGCAAGTGCAGATAGCTATGCAGTACAGGTGAATGTGTGGTACAGGAGACTGTGCAGTACAGTTGAGTATGTGTTACAGGTGAGTGTGCGGTACAGGTGAGCTTGATTTACAGGTGCCTGTGCAGTACAGTTAGCTGTGCAGTACAGATGAGTGTGTGGTACAGGTGAGTGTGTGGTACCGGTGACAGTGTGCTACAGGTGACTGTGGCACAGGTGAGTGTGCGGTACAGGTGAGTGTGCAATACAGGTGAGTGTGCAGTACAGGTGATTGTGTGGTACAGGTAGCTGTGTGGTACAGATGAGTGTCTGGTGCAGAAGACTGTGTGGTACAGATAACTGTTCAGTACAGGTATCTGTACAGAGCAGGCATGTGTGCAGTACAGGCGAGTGTGTGGTACAGGTGAATATGCAGGTATCTGTGTGACTCTTCTGATTCTTTCTCCTGCAGCAACTGGATATAATTTGGAGGGAGGCACGGTGGATTATGGATGTGTTGCAGTACGCCCGCTACAAACACCCCTCCAGTGGCCTCTCAATCACATGGTTCATCGGTTCATTGGAGGAGGCTCCTCAGGGGAAGAATGATTCCACGTCTTCCCACATGGACTATCTGCCTTCCCCAGTACCCTCACCAGAAAATCCACGAAGGAATGCTGTGAGCGGTGAGGAAAATAAAAATCATTCACCTGGAGTGTCGGAGTCTCCATCTCATGGAGGGAGGATATGGATCGCAAAATCACTGACTCCCAGAAACTACAGCACAGCAAAGGCCATTCAGCCCATTGCACCTGTCCCAGAGATAGCACTTCAGCTAGAATGCTCTACTCTAATCCCATTTCCATGGCCCTTTCCCAAATCCTTCGGTGGGGGGAAAACTTCCAGAAACAATTGTTCAGGATAGAATTAATAGTCCCCTGGAAAACTGTAGATTGATTGGGAAGAGTCAGCACGGATTTATTAAAGGAAAATTGTATCTAACTAACTTGCTGGAGTTTTTTGAAGAGTTAACAGAGATAGTCGATGAGGGCAAGGCCATTGGTGTGTTTTATGTGGACTTCCAAAAGGCATTCAATACAGTGCCACACAACAGACTTGTGAGGAAAGTTATAGAGCATGGAATAAAAGGGACAGTAGTAACATGGATACAAAATTGGCTGAGGGATAAGAAACAGAGTTATGGTTAATGGGTATTTTTCAGGCTGGAAGAAGGTTTGTAGTGGAGTTCCCCAGGGGTTGGTATTGGGACTCTTGCTTTTCCTGATATATATATATAAATGATCTAGATCTTGGTGTACAGGGGACAATTTCAAAGTTTGCGGACGACAAAACTTGGGGACGTTGTAAACTGTGAGGACAGTGTAGAACTTCAAAAGGACGTTGACGCATTGGTAGAATGGGCAGATAGGTGGCAGATGAAGCTCAATGTGGAGAAGTGTGAGGTGATACACTTCAGTGCAAAGAATATAGAGAGACAGTATAAAATAAAGGATACTATTCTAAAGGGTGTGCAGGAGCACAGAGACCTGGGTGTATATGTACTTAAGTCATTAAAGGTTGTAGGACAGGTAGAGAGAGCTGTTTATAAAGCTGTAAGTGTTCTCAGCTTCATTAAAAGGGGCATAGGGTACAAGATCAGGGAGGTTATGATGAACTTATATAAGACACTGGTTAGGCCTCAGCTGGTATTGTGTACAGATTGGGGCCACACTATAGAAAGGATGTGAATGCATTGGAGAGTGCAGAAGAGATTGATGAGAATGGTGCCAGGGATGAGACACTTCAGTTATGAAGAAAGATTGGAGAAATTGGGACTGTTCTCTTTAGAGAGAAGGCTACGAGGAGACTTGATAGTTTTCAAAATCATGAGGGAGGGGTCTGGACAGAGTAGATAGGGAGAAACTGTTCCTGCTCATAAATGGATCAAGAACCAGAGGGCACAATTTTAAAGTGTTTTGCAAAAGAAGCAAACGTGAGGTGAGAAAAAACTTTATCACACAGCGAGTAGCTAGGGTTTGGAGTGCACTGCCTGGAAGTGTGGAGGCAGGCTCAGTTGAGGCATTCAAGAGAGCATTAGATGATTATCTAAATAGAAACAATGTGCAGGGTTACAGGAAAAATGCAGGAGTCTGACACTAAATCAAAATGCTTAGAGAGCTGGTGCAGATGCGATGGGCTGAATGGCCTCCTTCTACACTGTAACAATTCTGTGATTCTGCGATCCTTTAATATTTCCATTTTCAAATCCTTGCCCAGTGCCCTTTTAATTGATGTGCTGGTCTCTTCCTAAGCATAAACCAGCTCCTGTTCTAATAGCTTCCCGTGTGGAAACATTTCTTCTAACTTCCCCCTGCATTGCCCAGTGATGGTGCTCAGTAGGTTTTCCATATCACTGAGTCACCGAACAGTGAGGGCAATTTCTCCATTGCTCAGCCTCTCGACATTCTTCAGAGTCTTAAAATGCTCTGTTCAATGCTCAATAACATTACTTATTCTATAAAAAAACAATTCTTACCATATTTCCTTTCTCAGATTAACTACTCACTGCAAAGTTTCCAAAGAATCTTTTCTATCTCATATACTTGTGTCTAATCTTCTTCCTATAATGAGCTGGCTGGAATACAACTCCAGTTATTCAGAATTGCACAAATTCAACACCAGTGTCCAGTGAGCAGCACATAAACACCTGGCCATTTCCACATACACACCAACATTTAAAGATTTTTATATCTGTTCTCATACAAATAGGGATGTGCATCACCACAATTACTCCACTGTCTATATTGCTATCTCTACACAACTTCCATATATCCAGGTGGATGTTAATCCAGTGGGTGTTAATCGAGTGGGTGTTAATCCAGTGGGTGTTAATCGAGTGGGTGTTAATCCAGTGGGTGTTAATCCAGTGGGTGTTAATCGAGTGGGCGTTAATCCAGTGGGTGTTAATCCAGTGGGTGTTAATCCAGTGGGTGTTAATCTAGTGGGTGTTAATCCAGTGGGTGTTAATCCAGTGTGTATTAATCGAGTGGGTGTTAATCTAGTGGGTGTTAATCCACTGGGTGTTACTCCAGTGGGTGTTAATCCAGTGGGTGTTAATCCAGTGGGTATTAATCGAATGGGTGTTAATCCAGTGGGTGCTAATCCAGTGGGTGTTAATCCAGTGGGTGTTAATCTAGCGGATGTTAATCCAGAGGCTGTTAATTGAGTGGGTGTTAATCTAGTGGATGTTAATCCAGAGGCTGTTAATTGAGTGGGTGTTAATCTAATGGGTGTTAACCAAGTGGGTGTTAAACCAGTGGGTGTTAATCTAGTGGGTGTTAATTGAGTATGTGTTAATTGAATGGGTATTAATGTATGTCTTCACTATATAAATGCAGTATAAATTGTTGTTTTCCTCTTATATTGGTATTGTTGTGAGTGTCCTGAAGAATGCAAGACAAAAAGCTTCAACATGTCTCTATTTCCAACATTACTCAAGTTCTGTACTGCCAAATGACTAAAATGGTGTTACTCAGATGGGTTTTAATTGAATGGGAGTTAATTCAGTGGGTGTTAATACAGTGGGTGTTAATCAGGTGGGTGTTAATTGGGTGGGTATTACTCGGGTGGGTATAACTTGGATGGGTGTTAATCAAGTGGGTATTACTTGAGTGGGTGTTAAGCGAGTGGGTATTACTCGGGTGGGTATTACTCGGGTGGGTATTACTTGGATGGTTGTTAATCAAGCGGGTATTACTCAGGTGGGTATTACTCGGGTCGGCGTTTAGCAAGTGGGTATTACTCTGGTGGATATTACTAGGGTGGTATTACTCAGGTGGGTGTTAATCGAGTAGGTGTTAATTGAGTAGGTATTACTCAGATGGGTATTACTCAGGTGGATATTACTCGGGTGGGTATTTCTCGGGTGGATATTACTCAGGTGGGTGTTAATCAAGTGGGTATTACTCAGGTGGATGTTAATTGAGTGGGTATTTTTCGGGTGGGTATTACTCAGGTGGTTATTACTTGAGTGAGTATTCCTCAGGTGGGTATTACTCGAGCAGGTGTTAATTGAGTGGGTATTACTTGGGTGGGTATTACTCAGGTGGGTGTTAATTGAGCGGGTATTTCTTGGGTTTACTCGGGTGGATATTACTCGGGTGGGTATTTCTCGGGTTTACTCGGGTTGGTATTACTCGGGTGGCTATTTCTCGGGTTTACTCGGGTGGGTATTACTCGGGTGGCTATTTCTCAGGTTTACTCGGGTGAGTATTACTCGGGTGGCTATTTCTCGGGTTTACTCGGGTGGGTATTACTCGGGTGGGTATTTCTCGGGTTTACTCGGGTGGGTATTTCTCAGGTGGGTATTACTCGGGTGGGTATTTCTCAGGTGGGTATTTCTCAGGTGGGTATTTCTCAGGTGGGTATTACTCGGGTGGATATTACTCGGGTGGGTATTTCTCAGGTGGGTATTTCTCAGGTGGGTATTACTCGGGTGGATATTACTCGGGTGGGTATTTCTCAGGTGGGTATTACTCGGATGGGTATTTCTCAGGTGGGTATTACTCGGGTGGATATTACTCGGTTGGGTATTTCTCAGGTGGGTATTACTCGGGTGGATATTACTCGGATGGGTATTTCTCAGGTGGGTATTACTCGGGTGGATATTACTCGGATGGGTATTTATCAGGTGGGTATTACTCGGGTAGGTTTTACTCGGGTGGGCGTTAATCAGGTGGCTGTTAACTGGACGTGTGCCCTGATGAGTTTCCTTTGAGTTGTTTCCTGTCTTTTGCAGACTCCCAGCTTTGCTCTGATGATGAAGGCTGCTCCGAGGTCTTTCTCCCCACTGATAGTGACTATGATTCCAGTGAAGCACCGAGTCCCAGGGAGCTGGATCTGCTCCACGATTCAGCCCCTGAGTTTAGGCAGCAGGTTTGTTATGGGTTGAGTGGCAGTGCTCCAGATGTTCTCCAGGTCCATGAACTGCGGCTGAAGGAGGAGTGTGAACAATCAAGCAGCTTTCGAGGAGCAAGTGAGTCAGCTCCAGAGAGCAGCGGAAGCCTGGCAGTGGGGGCAATGAACAAGAGTATCATAGGGAAAGCGAGTGATCCAACAAACACCCATTTCTTGAGTAAGAAAGGATCCTCCCAATCCAAAGCACCCAGATATCAGAAACATCGCCACTTTAACCAGAACAGATGGCTGTGTTTCTATCGAGAGAAGCAATCACTGAGCCTCTCCGAGGGGCTCTACACACATGGACAGCAGACAGAGCTGACACCTGAGACTGACGTTCCCACCCAGATCACAACCTTCCCCCAATCGCCATGTACTCCCGGCGAGCTGAGCTTTGCTGAGAGCACCAGAGTCGGCATTGGGAATCCGAAAGCAAGTGTTCGAAGGATCATTATGGATCTGTGTCAGAAAAGCAGCTCCCAGGAAGAATCTGGCTCCTGGTCACTGAGTATCTGTGGGTCGCAGCCCTTAACTACTGAAGTGGACTCCCCCAGCAACGCAGCTCTGGAGACTGACTGTGATGAGCTGTGTGACACTCAAGCCTCTGATATATTCAGCAGTGTTTTATAGAGAGGTACTGAACAATAAACCAAAGGCAGGCACTTTGCTCTATGGTACCGACAACAATAGTTCCAGGATCCTTCCTTGGCTTGTGTTGAATCAGTTGACCTCAATGTGGAAAGTGCTAGAACTGGACTCAGAGCATTGGGCTGATGATGGCAAGGGAGGGATAGCATTTGGGTTGGGAGAAATCAGTCAGGCAGTGTCCCCACCTCCTGGTTGCTTGTGTGCGGGACCTTGGATGAGAACAGGATCAGACCCAACTGTGATTCATTCACAGTCAAATAGCCTCCAGGCACTCACTACCTGGGCTCACATTCCAGTGAGAGTCAGCACCTTCAGGAAGATGCAGAGGGAGGCGGGTGGGGGGTAGGTGTTACAGGGGAGGCAAAAGCGAGAGTGAAATAAATAAATAGACAAATAAATATCTAAATTGCATGTCAATGTTTTAAAGATATTTGAAAATGACTCTGGTGGTTGCTGGGGTGATTGTGGAGTTTGTGCCCTGGCAATGCTACTTATTTATGCTGCACCTGATGTGCATTGCCAATCGCTTTTGAAGACCATTCATCAGGACGTGGAGTTTCCTGCCTTAGTCAGGCTGAATCAAGGAGCAAGTTTTCTGAGATTAAAAAAAAACTAGTGTTGTGGTCAGGTTGACACTGCGAATCACAACCTTTTGAACTGAATAGCACATCACATCCATCCTGTACATGCTGTTTCATCGACCCCATCTCCAGCAATCCCCTTTTGTCGCTTGCTCTGCTTTTTCCTACCCAAGATATATTTTTCTACAAAGTGATTGCAGGTAACGTTGTTATTTAAGCCCATGTTATTTAAGGTGCAGAATCTCCCCGGGTTTTGTGAAATTACAGTTTGTGCAGAGGCTGAAGGGGGGTGAAGGATGAGGAACGACATTCCAATTAATTCATTGCCTTTCATTCACAGAAATGTGTTTGAGAATAAGTACAGAGTGTGCAATAGAGGCAGTGAAAAGCTGCCTCATTCTTTGTCTCAGTTGAATGATATAGCACAGAGGAGGCCATTCTGCCCATCGTGTCTGAACGATTGAATTAGCCCCGCTTCCCCTGTTCTTCCACCCTAACCTTGCATATTTCTCCCTTCTCAAGTATTTTTTGAATTCTCTTTTGAAATTTCCTATTGAATCTGCTTCCACCGCCCTTTCAGGCAGCACCTTCCAGATCACAGCAACTCGCTGTGGGAAAAACAATTGTCCCCCTCAGGTTCTTTTTGTCAATTAAACTTAAACCTGAGTCCTCTTGTTACCCATCCTCCTGCCATTGCAAATAGTTTTACTGTATTTTCTCTATGAAAACCTTGTCAGACTTTCAGCACTTTCAACTAATCTCTCCCTAACCTTTTCTGCTCTAAGGAGAAACAGTTTGACAAAGTGATGGGGAAATTTCTAGAAACTTCCAGGCTTCTGCATTTCAAAGCAGTGTTTGGTGTTGAATTATTTGTACTAATGGAGGATGAGAGGGTTCAGGGAAACAATGTCATGTTTGGGAATTCTGAAGTATTCAGACTCTTGAAGAAAAAGCTTCATGAACACGGACTGGAGTGGACAGAAAGAGACTGGTAGGCAAGATTTGGATGAGAAAATTAAGACCCTATTTTTCCTGGCACTATTGATCTCTTCCAACCTGTTCAAACCTGCAATGTGTTGTCTGTTTCGCAAAGTTTACACTGTAAAGGGAAGAAATTAGTGTCAGTGCTCCTGATGTTCATGTCTGTGATTTACATGCACACGAACATATGAATTAGGAGCAGGAGTAGGCCCCTCGGCCCCTTGAGCCTGCTCCACCATTCAGTAAGATCATGCAATGCTGCTGTGTTTCAGTGTTTATTAAAGGACAGAGAAGATGTTACTGCACCTGTGAATTCTGTGCTCAAATTCTATCACCATACTCCTGGGTTTGGTCAATCATCAGATCAGCTTCATGTAAACACCTAGATATCAGCAGGGGAGATTGTAAAACACTCAAATCCCACAGTCTGCTATTTCAACAAAGGCACTCACAGTTATACCACTGATCAGAGCTTTCAAAAGGTATTTTAAATTAAATGAGGTACAGTATGTGGGTTAGGGAAGCCCAGTGATAGAGGGAGGACTGAGGGGTAGGGAGTGTGAGGTTGGGAGTGAAGGGCCGGGAGTGAGGGTCCGGGAGTGAGGGGCTGGGAGTGAGGGGTTGGGACTGTGTGGTCAGATGTATGGAGCAAAAGGGTGAGATACGCGGGGTCTGGAGTGAAGGGGTCAGGAATCGGGAGTGACAGCTGAGGGGCGAAAGTGAGGGGGTGTAGGATTCAGGAATGAAGCATTGGAGGGTGAGGGATAAGGAAGTGAGGGGTCACGTGTGAGGGATAGAATGCGTGGGGTCAAAGGTGAGGTTTCAAGAATGAGGGGTGAGGGACTGGGGAGGGTCAAGTGAAGGACTGGGGTTGAGGGGTTGGGGGTGAGGGTTCAGGAATGATGGGTGAGGGCTGGAGGAGAGTGAGGATTGGGAAGTGAATAAGATGGTGTCCAGCTCATTGCCTCAGCCCTGGAGTTTTCTACTGACTGGGGACTGGGCAGACAGCACCAGTAGAATCTGGGGTTACAACATCTCTGCATAAAACTGCACTGAGCCTGCTGACTGCTGACTGCTGACTGGAATTTACCCATTTAACAGTTGGGTCTTTGTAATAAGAAAGGGATTCACCTGAGCCTTTATACCTCACCCATCATTACTGAACCCTCACCAGCAAATCACCCGAGCCAGGCAAGGGTGAAACTTGAGAAGGTCAATGTGAAGGATACATTTGGATTTATTTAAACTGACAATTGGGTACAAAATATACATCCTCCAAAACAACAAAATATACACCCTTCAAAACAGCAAATTATACAGCCTCCAAAACAACAAAATATACATCCTCCAAAACAACAAAATATACAGTCTCCAAAGCAACAAAATATACACCCTTCAAAACAGCAAATTATACAGCCTCTAAAGCAATAAAATATACAGTCTCCAAAACAACAAAATATACATCCTCCAAAACAACAAAATATACAGCCTCCAAAACAACAAAATATACATCCTCCAAAACAACAAAATATACAGCCTCCAAAACAACAAAATATACACCCTTCAAAACAGCAAATTATACAGCCTCCAAAACAACAAAATATACATCCTCCAAAACAACAAAATATACAGTCTCCAAAGCAACAAAATATACACCCTTCAAAACAGCAAATTATACAGCCTCTAAAGCAATAAAATATACAGTCTCCAAAACAACAAAATATACATCCTCCAAAACAACAAAATATACAGTCTCCAAAACAACAAAATATACACCCTTCAAAACAGCAAATTATACAGCCTCCAAAACAACAAAATATACACCCTTCAAAACAGCAAATTATACAGCCTCTAAAGCAATAAAATATACAGTCTCCAAAACAACAAAATATACATCCTCCAAAACAACAAAATATACAGCCTCCAAAACAACAAAATATACATCCTCCAAAACAACAAAATATACAGCCTCCAAAACAACAAAATATACAGTCTCCAAAACAACAAAATATACAGCCTCCAAAACAACAAAATATACATCCTCCAAAGCAACAAAATATACAGCCTCCAAAACAAATTATACAGCCACCAAAGCAACAAAATATACAGCCTCCAAAACAACAAAATATACAGTCTCCAAAACAACAAAATATACAGCCTCCAAAACAACAAAATATACAGTCTCCAAAACAACAAAATATACAACCTCCAAAACAACAAAATATACATCCTCCAAAACAACAAAATATACAGTCTCCAAAACAACAAAATATACAGTCTGCAAAACAACAAAATATACAGCCTCCAAAACAACAAAATATACAGCCTCCAAAACAACAAAATATACAGCCTCCAAAACAACAAAATATACAGTCTCCAAAACAACAAAATATACAGCCTCCAAAACAACAAAATATACAGTCTCCAAAACAACAAAATATACATCCTCCAAAACAACAAAATATACATCCTCCAAAACAACAAAATATACAGTCTCCAAAACAACAAAATATACAGTCTCCAAAACAACAAAATATACAGCCTCCAAAACAACAAAATATACAGTCTCCAAAACAACAAAATATACAGTCTCCAAAACAACAAAATATACATCCTCCAAAACAACAAAATATACAGCCTCCAAAACAACAAAATATACAGTCTCCAAAACAACAAAATATACAGTCTCCAAAAAAACAAAATATACAGTCTCCAAAACAACAAAATATACAGTCTCCAAAACAACAAAATATACAGTCTGCAAAACAACAAAATATACAGTCTCCAAAACAACAAAATATACAACCTCCAAAACAACAAAATATACAGCCTGCAAAAGAACAAAATATACATCCTCCAAAACAACAAAATATACAGTCTCCAAAACAACAAAATATACAGTCTCCAAAACAACAAAATATACAGCTTCCAAAACAACAAAATATACAGTCTCCAAAACAACAAAATATACATCCTCCAAAACAACAAAATATACATCCTCCAAAACAACAAAATATACAGTCTGCAAAACAACAAAATATACAGTCTCCAAAACAACAAAATATACAGCCTCCAAAACAACAAAATATACAGTCTCCAAAACAACAAAATATACATCCTCCAAAACAACAAAATATACATCCTCCAAAACAACAAAATATACAGTCTGCAAAACAACAAAATATACAGTCTCCAAAACAACAAAATATACATCCTCCAAAACAACAAAATATACATTCTCCAAAACAACAAAATATACAGCTTCCAAAACAACAAAATATACAGTCTCCAAAACAACAAAATATACATCCTCCAAAACAACAAAATATACAGCCTCCAAAACAACAAAATATACAGTCTCCAAAACAACAAAATATACATCCTCCAAAACTACAAAATATACAGTCTCCAAAACAACAAAATATACAGCTTTCAAAACAACAAAATATACAGTCTCCAAAACAACAAAATATACATCCTCCAAAACAACAAAATATACAGCCTCCAAAACAACAAAATATACAGTCTCCAAAACAACAAAATATACAGTCTCCAAAACAACAAAATATACAGTCTCCAAAACAACAAAATATACAACCTCCAAAACAACAAAATATACAGCCTCCAAAACAACAAAATATACAACCTCCAAAAAAACAAAATATACATCCTCCAAAACAACAAAATATACATCCTCCAAAACAACAAAATATACATCCTCCAAAACAACAAAATATACAACCTCCAAAACAACAAAATATACAGTCTCCAAAACAACAAAATATACAGTCTCCAAAACAACAAAATATACATCCTCCAAAACAACAAAATATACAGTCTCCAAAACAACAAAATATACAGTCTCCAAAACAACAAAATATACATCCTCCAAAACAACAAAATATACATCCTCCAAAACAACAAAATATACAGCCTCCAAAGCAACAAAATATACAGCCTCCAAAACAAAATATACAGCCACCAAAGCAACAAAATATACAGCCTCCAAAACAACAAAATATACATCCTCCAAAACAACAAAATATACAGTCTCCAAAACAACAAAATATACAGTCTCCAAAACAACAAAATATACATCCTCCAAAACAACAAAATATACTTCCTCCAAAACAACAAAATATACAGTCTCCAAAACAACAAAATATACAGTCTCCAAAACAACAAAATATACATCCTCCAAAACAACAAAATATACAGTCTCCAAAACAACAAAATATACAGTCTCCAAAACAACAAAATATACAGTCTCCAAAACAACAAAATATACATCCTCCAAAACAACAAAATATACTTCCTCCAAAACAACAAAATATACAGTCTCCAAAACAACAAAATATACAGTCTCCAAAACAACAAAGTATACAGCCTCCAAAACAACAAAATATACAGTCTCCAAAACAACAAAATATACATCCTCCAAAACAACAAAATATACATCCTCCAAAACAACAAAATATACAGTCTGCAAAACAACAAAATATACAGTCTCCAAAACAACAAAATATACATCCTCCAAAACAACAAAATATACATTCTCCAAAACAACAAAATATACAGCTTCCAAAACAACAAAATATACAGTCTCCAAAACAACAAAATATACATCCTCCAAAACAACAAAATATACAGCCTCCAAAACAACAAAATATACAGTCTCCAAAACAACAAAATATACATCCTCCAAAACAACAAAATATACAGTCTCCAAAACAACAAAATATACATTCTCCAAAACAACAAAATATACAGCTTTCAAAACAACAAAATATACAGTCTCCAAAACAACAAAATATACATCCTCCAAAACAACAAAATATACAGCCTCCAAAACAACAAAATATACAGTCTCCAAAACAACAAAATATACATCCTCCAAAACAACAAAATATACAGTCTCCAAAACAACAAAATATACATCCTCCAAAACAACAAAATATACAGCCTCCAAAACAACAAAATATACAGTCTCCAAAACAACAAAATATACAGTCTCCAAAACAACAAAATATACACCTCCAAAACAACAAAATATACAGCCTCCAAACAACAAAATATACATCCTCCAAAACAACAAAATATACAGCCTCCAAAACAACAAAAATATACAGTCTCCAAAACAACAAAATATACATCCTCCAAAACAACAAAATATACAGTCCTCCAAAACAACAAAATATACAGTCTCCAAAACAACAAAATATACATCCTCCAAAACAACAAAATATACAGCCTCCAAAACAACAAAATATACAGTCTCCAAAACAACAAAATATACATCCTCCAAAACAACAAAATATACAGTCTCCAAAACAACAAAATATACATCCTCCAAAACAACAAAATATACAGCCTCCAAAACAACAAAATATACAGTCCTCCAAAACAACAAAATATACAGTCTCCAAAACAACAAAATATACAACCTCCAAAACAACAAAATATACAGCCTCCAAAACAACAAAATATACATCCTCCAAAAACAACAAAATATACAGCCTCCAAAACAACAAAATATACAGTCCTCCAAAACAACAAAATATACATCCTCCAAAACAACAAAATATACAGCCTCCAAAACAACAAAATATACAGTCTCCAAAACAACAAAATATACAGCCTCCAAAACAACAAAATATACAGTCTCCAAAACAACAAAATATACAGTCTCCAAAACAACAAAATATACATCCTCCAAAACAACAAATATACAGCCTCCAAAACAACAAAATATACATCCTCCAAAACAACAAAATATACAGCCTCCAAAGCAACAAAAATATACAGCCTCCAAAAACAAAATATACAGCCTCCAAAGCAACAAAATATACAGCCTCCAAAACAAAATATACAGCCTCCAAAACAACAAAATATACAGTCTCCAAAACAACAAAATATACATCCTCCAAAACAACAAAATATACTTCCTCCAAAACAACAAAATATACAGTCTCCAAAAACAACAAAATATACAGTCTCCAAAACAACAAAGTATACAGCCTCCAAAACAACAAAATATACAGTCTCCAAAACAACAAAATATACAGCCTCCAAAACAACAAAATATACAGCCTCCAAAACAAAATATACCGCCACCAAAGCAATAAAATATACAGCCTCCAAAACAAAATATACAGCCACCAAAGCAACAAAATATACAGCCTCCAAAACAAAATATACAGCCACCAAAGCAACAAAATATACAGCTTCCACAACAACAAAATATACAGTCTCCAAAACAACAAAATATACATCCTCCAAAACAACAAAATATACAGTCTCCAAAACAACAAAATATACAGCCTCCAAAACAACAAAATATACAGTCTCCAAAACAACAAAATATACAGTCTGCAAAACAACAAAATATACAGTCTCCAAAACAACAAAATATACATCCTCCAAAACAACAAAATATACAGTCTCCAAAACAACAAAATATACAGTCTCCAAAACAACAAAATATACAGCTTCCACAACAACAAAATATACAGTCTCCAAAACAACAAAATATACATCCTCCAAAACAACAAAATATACATCC
Organism: Carcharodon carcharias; assembly: GCF_017639515.1. Lineage (NCBI taxonomy): Eukaryota > Metazoa > Chordata > Chondrichthyes > Lamniformes > Lamnidae > Carcharodon > Carcharodon carcharias. Next base: position 65,542,567 of record NC_054488.1, read on the forward strand.
TCCAAAGCAACAAAATATACAGTCTGCAAAACAACAAAATATACAGTCTCCAAAACAACAAAATATACATCCTCCAAAACAACAAAATATACAGTCTCCAAAACAACAAAATATACAGTCTCCAAAACAACAAAATATACATCCTCCAAAACAACAAAATATACAGTCTCCAAAACAACAAAATATACAGCTTCTAAAACAACAAAATATACAGTCTCCAAAACAACAAAATATACATCCTCCAAAACAACAAAATATACATCCTCCAAAACAACAAAATATACAGTCTGCAAAACAACAAAATATACAGTCTCCAAAACAACAAAATATACAGCCTCCAAAACAACAAAATATACAGTCTCCAAAACAACAAAATATACAGTCTCCAAAACAACAAAATATACAGCTTCCAAAACAACAAAATATACAGTCTCCAAAACAACAAAATATACATCCTCCAAAACAACAAAATATACATCCTCCAAAACAACAAAATATACAGCCTCCAAAACAACAAAATATACATCCTCCAAAACAACAAAATATACAGTCTCCAAAACAACAAAATATACAGTCTCCAAAACAACAAAATATACAGTCTCCAAAACAACAAAATATACAGCCTCCAAAACAACAAAATATACATCCTCCAAAACAACAAAATATACATCCTCCAAAACAACAAAATATACAGTCTCCAAAACAACAAAATATACAGTCTCCAAAACAACAAAATATACAGCCTCCAAAACAACAAAATATACAGTCTCCAAAACAACAAAATATACATCCTCCAAAACAACAAAATATACAGTCTCCAAAACAACAAAATATACAGTCCTCCAAAACAACAAAATATACAGTCTCCTAAAACAACAAAATATACAGCCTCCAAAACAACAAAATATACAGTCTCCAAAACAACAAAATATACATCCTCCAAAAACAACAAAATATACATCCTCCAAAACAACAAAATATACAGTCCTCCAAAACAACAAAATATACATCCTCCAAAACAACAAAATATACATCCTCCAAAAACAACAAAATATACAGTCTCCAAAACAACAAAATATACAGTCTCCAAAACAACAAAATATACATCCTCCAAAACAACAAAATTTACATCCTCCAAAACAACAAAATATACATCCTCCAAAACAACAAAATATACAGTCCTCCAAAACAACAAAATATACATCCTCCAAAACAACAAAATTTACAGCCTCCAAAACAACAAAATATACATCCTCCAAAACAACAAAATATACAGTCTCCAAAAACAACAAAATATACAGCCTCCAAAACAACAAAATATACAGTCCTCCAAAACAACAAAATATACAGCCTCCAAAACACAAAATATACATCCTCCAAAACAACAAAATTATACAGTCTCCAAAACAACAAAATATACAGTCCTCCAAAACAACAAAATATACAGTCTCCAAAACAACAAAATATACATCCTCCAAAACAACAAAATATACATCCTCCAAAACAACAAAATATACAGTCTCCAAAACAACAAAATATACAGTCTCCAAAACAACAAAATATACATCCTCCAAAACAACAAAATATACAGCCTCCAAAACAACAAAATATACATCTCCAAAACAACAAAATATACAGTCTCCAAAACAACAAAATATACATCCTCCAAAACAACAAAATATACAGTCTCCAAAACAACAAAATATACATCCTCCAAAACAACAAAATATACATCCTCCAAAACTACAAAATATACATCCTCCAAAACAACAAAATATACATCCTCCAAAACAACAAAATATACAGTCTCCAAAACAACAAAATATACAGTCTCCAAAACAACAAAATATACATCCTCCAAAACAACAAAATATACATCCTCCAAAACAACAAAATATACAGCCTCCAAAACAACAAAATATACAGTCTCCAAAACAACAAAATATACATCCTCCAAAACAACAAAATATACATCCTCCAAAACAACAAAATATACAGCCTCCAAAACAACAAAATATACAGTCTCCAAAACAACAAAATATACATCCTCCAAAACAACAAAATATACAGCCTCCAAAACAGCAAAATATACAGTCTCCAAAACAACAAAATATACAGCCTCCAAAACAACAAAATATACAGCCTCCAAAACAACAAAATATACAGCCTCCAAAACAACAAAATATACATCCTCCAAAACAACAAAATATACAGCCTCCAAAACAACAAAATATACAGTCTCCAAAACAACAAAATATACAGCCTCCAAAACAACAAAATATACAGCCTCCAAAACAACAAAATATACAGTCTCCAAAACAACAAAATATACATTCTCCAAAACAACAAAATATACAGTCTCCAAAACAACAAAATATACATCCTCCAAAACAACAAAATATACATCCTCCAAAACAACAAAATATACAGCCTCCAAAACAACAAAATATACAGTCTCCAAAACAACAAAATATACATCCTCCAAAACAACAAAATATACAGCCTCCAAAACAACAAAATATACAGTCTCCAAAACAACAAAATATACAGCCTCCAAAACAACAAAATATACAGTCTCCAAAACAACAAAATATACAGTCTCCAAAACAACAAAATATACATCCTCCAAAACAACAAAATATACAGCCTCCAAAACAACAAAATATACATCCTCCAAAACAACAAAATATACAGCCTCCAAAGCAACAAAATATACAGCCTCCAAAACAAAATATACAGCCTCCAAAGCAACAAAATATACAGCCTCCAAAACAAAATATACAGCCTCCAAAACAACAAAATATACAGTCTCCAAAACAACAAAATATACATCCTCCAAAACAACAAAATATACTTCCTCCAAAACAACAAAATATACAGTCTCCAAAACAACAAAATATACAGTCTCCAAAACAACAAAGTATACAGCCTCCAAAACAACAAAATATACAGTCTCCAAAACAACAAAATATACAGCCTCCAAAACAACAAAATATACAGCCTCCAAAACAAAATATACCGCCACCAAAGCAATAAAATATACAGCCTCCAAAACAAAATATACAGCCACCAAAGCAACAAAATATACAGCCTCCAAAACAAAATATACAGCCACCAAAGCAACAAAATATACAGCTTCCACAACAACAAAATATACAGTCTCCAAAACAACAAAATATACATCCTCCAAAACAACAAAATATACAGTCTCCAAAACAACAAAATATACAGCCTCCAAAACAACAAAATATACAGTCTCCAAAACAACAAAATATACAGTCTGCAAAACAACAAAATATACAGTCTCCAAAACAACAAAATATACATCCTCCAAAACAACAAAATATACAGTCTCCAAAACAACAAAATATACAGTCTCCAAAACAACAAAATATACAGCTTCCACAACAACAAAATATACAGTCTCCAAAACAACAAAATATACATCCTCCAAAACAACAAAATATACATCCTCCAAAGCAACAAAATATACAGTCTGCAAAACAACAAAATATACAGTCTCCAAAACAACAAAATATACATCCTCCAAAACAACAAAATATACAGTCTCCAAAACAACAAAATATACAGTCTCCAAAACAACAAAATATACATCCTCCAAAACAACAAAATATACAGTCTCCAAAACAACAAAATATACAGCTTCTAAAACAACAAAATATACAGTCTCCAAAACAACAAAATATACATCCTCCAAAACAACAAAATATACATCCTCCAAAACAACAAAATATACAGTCTGCAAAACAACAAAATATACAGTCTCCAAAACAACAAAATATACAGCCTCCAAAACAACAAAATATACAGTCTCCAAAACAACAAAATATACAGTCTCCAAAACAACAAAATATACAGCTCCAAAACAACAAAATATACAGTCTCCAAAACAACAAAATATACATCCTCCAAAACAACAAAATATACATCCTCCAAAACAACAAAATATACAGCCTCCAAAACAACAACATATACATCCTCCAAAACAACAAAATATACAGTCTCCAAAACAACAAAATATACAGTCTCCAAAACAACAAAATATACAGTCTCCAAAACAACAAAATATACAGCCTCCAAAACAACAAAATATACATCCTCCAAAACAACAAAATATACAGCCTCCAAAACAACAAAATATACAGTCTCCAAAACAACAAAATATACAACCTCCAAAACAACAAAATATACAGTCTCCAAAACAACAAAATATACATCCTCCAAAACAACAAAATATACAGTCTCTAAAACAACAAAATATACAGCCTCCAAAACAACAAAATATACAGTCTCCAAAACAACAAAATATACATCCTCCAAAACAACAAAATATACATCCTCCAAAACAACAAAATATACAGCCTCCAAAACAACAAAATATACATCCTCCAAAACAACAAAAGATACAGCCTCCAAAACAACAAAATATACAGTCTCCAAAACAACAAAATATACATCCTCCAAAACAACAAAATTTACAGCTTCCAAAACAACAAAATATACATCCTCCAAAACAACAAAATATACAGTCTCCAAAACAACAAAATATACATCCTCCAAAACAACAAAATTTACAGCCTCCAAAACAACAAAATATACATCCTCCAAAACAACAAAATATACAGTCTCCAAAACAACAAAATATACAGCCTCCAAAACAACAAAATATACAGTCTCCAAAACAACAAAATATACACCCTTCAAAACAGCAAAATATACATCCTCCAAAACAACAAAATATACAGTCTCCAAAACAACAAAATATACAGTCTCCAAAACAACAAAATATACAGTCTCCAAAACAACAAAATATACATCCTCCAAAACAACAAAATATACATCCTCCAAAACAACAAAATATACAGTCTCCAAAACAACAAAATATACAGTCTCCAAAACAACAAAATATACATCCTCCAAAACAACAAAATATACAGCCTCCAAAACAACAAAATATACAGTCTCCAAAACAACAAAATATACAGTCTCCAAAACAACAAAATATACATCCTCCAAAACAACAAAATATACAGTCTCCAAAACAACAAAATATACATCCTCCAAAACAACAAAATATACATCCTCCAAAACTACAAAATATACATCCTCCAAAACAACAAAATATACATCCTCCAAAACAACAAAATATACAGTCTCCAAAACAACAAAATATACAGTCTCCAAAACAACAAAATATACATCCTCCAAAACAACAAAATATACATCCTCCAAAACAACAAAATATACATCCTCCAAAACAACAAAATATACAGTCTCCAAAACAACAAAATATACATCCTCCAAAACAACAAAATATACATCCTCCAAAACAACAAAATATACAGCCTCCAAAACAACAAAATATACAGTCTCCAAAACAACAAAATATACATCCTCCAAAACAACAAAATATACAGCCTCCAAAACAACAAAATATACAGTCTCCAAAACAACAAAATATACAGCCTCCAAAACAACAAAATATACAGCCTCCAAAACAACAAAATATACAGCCTCCAAAACAACAAAATATACATCCTCCAAAACAACAAAATATACAGCCTCCAAAACAACAAAATATACAGTCTCCAAAACAACAAAATATACAGCCTCCAAAACAACAAAATATACAGCCTCCAAAACAACAAAATATACAGTCTCCAAAACAACAAAATATACATCCTCCAAAACAACAAAATATACATCCTCCAAAACAACAAAATATACAGTCTCCAAAACAACAAAATATACATCCTCCAAAACAACAAAATATACAGCCTCCAAAACAACAAAATATACAGTCTCCAAAACAACAAAATATACATCCTCCAAAACAACAAAATATACAGTCTCCAAAACAACAAAATATACATCCTCCAAAACAACAAAATATACATCCTCCAAAACAACAAAATATACATCCTCCAAAACAACAAAATATACAGTCTCCAAAACAACAAAATATACATCCTCCAAAACAACAAAATATACATCCTCCAAAACAACAAAATATACAGTCTCCAAAACAACAAAATATACATCCTCCAAAACAACAAAATATACAGTCTCCAAAACAACAAAATATACATCCTCCAAAACAACAAAATATACATCCTCCAAAACAACAAAATATACATCCTCCAAAACAACAAAATATACAGTCTCCAAAACAACAAAATATACATCCTCCAAAACAACAAAATATACAGCCTCCAAAACAACAAAATATACAGCCTCCAAAACAACAAAATATACAGCTTCCAAAACAACAAAATATACAGTCTCCAAAACAACAAAATATACATCCTCCAAAACAACAAAATATACATCCTCCAAAACAACAAAATATACAGTCTCCAAAACAACAAAATATACATCCTCCAAAACAACAAAATATACAGCCTCCAAAACAACAAAATATACAGCCTCCAAAACAACAAAATATACAGCCTCCAAAACGACAAAATATACAGTCTCCAAAACAACAAAATATACAGTCTCCAAAACAACAAAATATACAGTCTCCAAAACAACAAAATATACAGCCTCCAAAACAACAAAATATACACTAGGTCAGCCTACATGAGATGACAGTAACTCACTTGTTCATTTGGAGCAACTGTTAACAGATGGAATCAGGGTATGGCAAATTCTGTCATAAATTGACAGGACTGTGCTGAATTCTCCACACGAATCATTGTCTTCACAAAAAGACCGTAGTCTTTGTGCCCTCTGGTGTGGTCAGTGACATGAGTGGACAATATGTTACGATCAGTTTTACGACTATGAAACCAGTTTGCGATTGTTCACTCGGCCCACCAATGGCAGGGGACCTTTCCCACCATCAGACATGGAGAACCTTATTGTAACACAACAGCATATCATCAGGCCAGAGTCGTACCCGCCAACCCTGCGCTGGATCCCCCGTCCACGTCAGTGGGAAAGCACAACCTGTGCTTCACTACAGCACATAAAAGGTGTGCACTTGGTGGCCTGCGTTTTGAGGTGAACTCAGAGGTGAGTACAGTGTAATATTGTGCAGCACTCTCCAGGGTCGCCTGTTGGACTTCAAGCTTGAGGAGCATTGGGGGGTCGGGATTAAGGGCAACCCTGCCATTGTGGTGACTTGTGTATGTGGGGGCAGGGGGGTTAAGAACAGCCCTGTTGTTGAGGCAACTGATGGCAGGTAGTGCAAGGGCAGCCCTGCCACTGAATATAGCGTACAAGCAATTGTGTTGGGGGTAGGGTGGGTGAGGGATGTGGCTACGCATTAGGGAAACCTGTAGAAAGTGACCATCCCTCTGGAACTGAGACAGTTCAGGCACAGCCACATTGATAGGATTGGAGTCGGGCCTCTAGCTTATCCTGCCACTCCAGCAACGCAGAGGCATGAAAGTGTCACCAAGTTCTCCAGATCTTTGCACCCCTTGGGCACAGACTGCAAAGTCCTGAGCATTTTAGTGGACAGCAGAACAGCTGGATGACTGCACACATTGTACAATCTCCTCGCTAACGCTGACCGTGGAGCAGTCACTGCTGGAGGTGCTCACAGCCCCTTTGCAGTGTCAGCATCCCGGCTTGGACCAGTCTGCCCCATGGTTGAAGCTAACAGGGCAGCCTTGCAGCGCACTAATCCCTGGCAATCCAGGTGGTGGTCAGCACTCTCTGGGAAGTGTTAAGGAGCCGCCACACTGAACCAGGCCTGGTTCTAAGTACACACATACTAGCCACATCTCTCTCTTTCATCCTGCAGGAGGAGTACATCAGGATCATGGGGCCTGGTGAACTAGCTGTATACCTGATGGCCTGCAGAGAGTGAAGACGATGAGGAGAGAGTGACTGAGGCTCCTGGCTGCTCAGGGGGAAGGGGCAGCAATCTCAGGGGGAAGGGGCAGCATACTCAGGGGGAAGGGGCAGCAACTTGAGGGGGAAGGGGCAGCTGGGACTCCCCCACACACACCGCCAAAGAGCCACAGCAAGCCCTCACTGCTCGGCACCTAACCACACCCAGGGTTTATAGACACCACTTTACATTCCTGCAGATGACCGAGAACAACTGTCACCAAAGACTGCGCGTAGCTAGGGAACTGGTCAATCACATCTGCCACCTGCTGCAGGATTTGGCGTCACGGGGACATGGAGGACATCCGCTGCCAGTGGCTGTGAAAGTGACTAAGGTGCTCAATTTCTATGCCAGTGGCTCCTTTCAGGGCTCCACAGTTGGCCTCTGAGACATCACAAGCCTCCACCCACAAAGGCGTCCATGAGGTCTTCTCGAGAGGACACAACTTTGTGCATTTTGTCCGGGACCAAGATGCAAGAGAAATTGGATTCGCCCGGATCTCCAATTCCCACCGGTGCAGGGTGTGATTGACTGCACTCATGTGGTGCTCAGGTCTCCATCACTATACACGATGGACTACATCAGCCACAAGGGATTCCACTCGCTGAATATGCAGCTGGTGTGCGACCACCAGAAACACATCCTGCAGGGGTGTGCACGGTTTCCAGGGAGTGGAACAACACCTACATCCTCAGTCGGTCACAGATCCCTGGAGTCTTCCAGGGTCCACAGAGGCTGCAGGGCTGACTCTTCAGGGACAAGGCCTACCCACAGAGGCACATGGCTGATGACACCCGTGTGGGGGTCTCAGACTGCAGCAGAGCGATGATATAATGAGGCTCATGCAGCAGCTCATAACTTTGTGGAGCAGACCATCGGGATGCTGAAGATGAGGTTCTGGTGCCTGGACCGGTCTGGTGGAGCCCAGCAATACAGTCCACAGAGGGTGTCACACATCATCAACGTCTGCTGTGCCCTTTACAACCTGGCGCTGCAACAGAGAGGGGAGCTGGCTGAGGAGATGGAGGAGCTGTGCGTCTGCTCCTATGAGGACCATGCCGACGGGAACGAGGGGGAAGAGGTCCTCGGAGGTTACAATGACAGTGATGAGGCCCTCTCACTGGTCAGATGAGGCAGGTGTACTCAGGAGGCCCTCATAGCTGCTCGATTTGTGGAAGATGACGACGACATGCATTGAGGTGACCCCCATAGATCCTCACATCACATCTGTGAATGTTTGACTCCAGTCTGGCTTATGGCAACACCAATACCCTCTGTGAGAATTCTCCTGTCACGGTGATGCAGTGGAGGCATGAATAGTCGCTCGATCGCAGGAGGATGTTGATGACATGCAGTGAGTACACTCCATAGATCTTCACACAGCCTCTGAGAATGTCTGACTCCTATCTGGCCAAAGGTAGCTCGCTTCCCCTTTGTGATCAGGGTCATATCATAGAGACGCAGCCATGAAACTTTAGAATTTCTGATTCTTTGTCTGCCTTCAGCACCTGAGCCCTTCAGGAGCTGGAGCACAGTATCAGTGGTCACAGATGCTGAAGAGAAGGGGGCCAACGCCTCCTTAAAGGTGCTGAGAGCACACAGAGAGAATGAGGGAACTCAGTGACGCCTGCCCACCACATTCTGGCAGCAATGACCAGCACCACCGAGGTGCAGGCATCATTAATGTTTCCAGGGAGTGAGAGGCTGGACCATCACTGTGGCCTGAAGGCTGCACAGACACAGGGAAGAGGCCCTGGACTGAGACACCTGCCTTCATCTTGTGCAGAAAGGTTTCACATCTGAGTGACAAGAACACTGCTCATCAGAACAAGGAGCCATAGGCAGGGAGACATTCTTGGGAGTTTATTGACAATAGTGAACATTATGTACAAGTGATTCACACCCGTGCCCAGGCTGTGCAACTAATTCTCCTTAACTTTCCTAACCCTGCCTCTACGTCTTGGTGCTCCCCGGACATCCACAGTGGAGGTGGGGGCAGCCTGCTGACTGTGACCCTGTCTGTCAATGAGTCACGCTGATGGGAGAATTCCATCATCAATAAGGAGCACAAACCAGGATGGTCAGAAGAAAGAGCCGGGGGTATTTACTGAGGAACCTTGGTTCAGTAATGAGGGTTAGCAGAGAGCGACTAAAGGGTTAGATTTAATTCTCAGTAATGAACCAGAGCTCCCTGGTCAGGGAATCATCCCATCATCTGATTTACAATATGGATGATAGCTGTTGCTGCTTCATCACAAGGCTTAGTTTGAAGTAACAGTGAGATTCAGGCAGTGCTTAAAGATGAGACGGAAATCTGTGAGGACTATTGCAACATGCTAAGGGAATTGAACGTTTTCAATTACTACCAGAGCTCTGGAATGTGCAAGGTCACATCAAACAACATCACAAAAAGCTTCACATCTTCCCATTGGATAAAGTGGCACTGAAACGATTTCAGTGCTAATTGAGCCTTTTATAGATTCTCTTTTAAAGAGTCTTGTGGACATGAGAAATGTATAAACAGCAGATGGCATTAAGAAAAAATGAATCTTAGGAAGCAACACTTTTGAGTGTTGCCACAATATCAGGGAAACATTCTTCATTTATGTAAGAGTTGACTCTCAGTTAGAGAACAGGAAGGTGTGGGGTGATGCTCAGCGTTATAGAGTAGGAGAGTTGAGCAGACAACTTGTGTCTGTTTATAACAGAGGCTGGACCAGATAAAACTGAGACGCCAGGAAAATATGTCAGGCTAAATAAAAGGGCTGAAATTCCATTGAAATTTCAATTTAAGTTCCATTTGCTCAGGGAGTTGAAGGAAATAATTGGTCACTGGTGAAGCTGTAGAACAGACAAATGACAAACCAATAGGAATTGTTGTTAACTCTATATCAATTGGCACATTTTAAAAAGAGCTGAGCTAGTTTTAGACTTAGTCTTAGTTCCTCCAGTCCCACGTGGGATAATGGGCAGCAAGACTTCGTCACTGATCCTGTTCCATCACCCAGGAGGCGTCCCACTCTTGAAGATCCCCTTTAAATGTACTTCACCACGTCTTCATTGGCTGGTGCAATCCATCCTACCGCCCCTCTGTCTGGGTGTATGTCCGTGAGGCACAGAGCATGCCAACCTCAATCATCTGCCCATCACACTGTTCCACAGGAATCTCTGACAAGTCCTCTTGTAGCTCTTCCTCATTGGTGATGCTGTCTCTCCATGTGATGCCCAGGATGTTAGGTAGGTAGCGCTAGTGAAAGATGTCCAATTTATATGAACCTTTGCTGTTTTCTTCCGAGTCTCGTTGGCAGAGATTGCCGTTGTTACTACTATGGAGATGTAGAGTTGCAGCTTCACGGCCGTGTTGATGGTGTTGGATGGCCAGGACTGTGAGGAGCTGCTGGAAGACTCTTGTGTGGACCTCAATCTCTACATCGCCCTCCCTGGAGATGTTGCTTACTGGGTAGGGGAAGTGGCCGAAGTCCTTGATGTTCTGTTACCTGATGGTGATGGGAGGACCTTGTTGCTGTCCAGTCATCATTGTCTTGGTCTTCTTGCAGCTGATGTGTAGACCGACCTGGCACTGCTGCTCTCAGACTGGTGGTCGCTCTCTGGAGCACGCACAAGCCTTTGGCCAGCAAGGCGATGTCGCCTGTGAAACCAGGGGTCTGTCAATCAGTGGTGTCGCCATAGGATACCAAACTCTGCCCACCATCACCTCCCTCATGTTATAATCAATAATCAAGAGGAAAAGGAATAGAGAGGGTCTGCAACTTTGCCATATTCCTGTGATGATGCTGAACGAGTCTGTAGTGTCTGTGCTGGTCTTGATGTAACAACTGGAACTGCGGTATAAGGCTTTGAAGATGTTAATATACCACTCCAGGATGCCATACTGTCTTGCGATGTACCAGTGACTGCCAACGAGTGCTATCAAAAGCCTCCTTGAAACCAATGAAGTTGATAACAAGTGACTTCTGATACTCTAAGCTCAGGTCTATGATATTCCTGAGTGTAAAGTTCTGTTACAGCATCGTCTGCCAGCCCAGAAATCTGTCAGTTCTTCACGAAGGGGTCTGTCTACTTCTGCTTTCAGTCTGTTGAGGAACACCGTACTGAAGATGTTGCCAGGTACTGACAGCAGTGTTATATCCCTGCATTTGTTGCAGTCACTGAGGTTCCCTTTCTTTGGCAGCTTGACAATTACTCCTCACCTCCATTCATCCAGGGCATCCTGCAAAAGATCTTGTTTGAACAGGTCCATGAGCTCTGTTATGACGGTGTTTTGTCCATGTTTCAATAGTTCTGCTGGTATCTCATTGATCCCAGACCCAGGTGCCTTATTGTTCTCCAGGCTCTTGATGGCTCTTCAGACCTCTGACCTGGTCATTTCTTCCAGTTTGACATTCAGCTGCTGAGGTGCGGAGTTGAGGATCTACTGTAGTTGTTCCACCCACCTCGCCTCCAGTTCCTCATTGTCAATAGTGTCCCTGCCCTTGATTGGCACCATGGTGTTGTTTCTTGCACCAGCCAGGTACCTTATCATCCTGTACAGCCCCTTAGAGTCATTCCGATTTGCTGCTGCTTGCGCCTCCCTGCCTTTTAACTCTATCCATCCTCATGTGTCTCTCCTGCAGCTCCACTTCACAGCTTTATCCAGTCTTCTGTACTTCTCACTGTCTTATCTTCTTTGCTCAATGCTCTTTTCCTGGTCCATCTTGATCTTCACAAACGTTCTTTCATCTAGGAGAAGACATCAACTATGAAGTCAGAATGACCATTTACAACAGAGAGGCTGAAGGACAAGGACAGGTCGGGCAGTTTTTGGCTGGCTCTCTCCTGCAGATTCGAAGTATGAGTGAGGCCAGACAGCATCGAGGGACAGTGGGAAATCTTCAAAAGAGGAATTGAGGAGAGTGCAGAAGTCACCATTGAATGGAGGAGAGGAGCCAACAAAGAATGATGGCTGGGCTAATACCTATCGAGAAATTGGATTGTGTATTAAAAAGATGTAATGAATCGAGAGTTGGAGGAAATCATAAGGTCTAAGATTGAGGTAGAGCAGTTAGACTGTTTTTGGTGGTGTCAGTTGAGGAAGAAATGTTACCCAGTGCCCTGGGAGAACTCCCCGATCTCCTACAATTAACACCACAGACAGAATGTTGCCATTGACGTGTGGGGCTGGGCCCAACACGCTGACAGGTGATAACGTTGGGCGTCCTGACATCATTGCTCCTCATTTCAATATTTCACTCGGCAGACACACAGAGGAGGCAGCTGTGCAACTGCTGAACTGTCAACGGCCTAGTGAGGCCATTAAAAAAACAATTAAAGTTGTTGACAACATTGTCCATCCAACCTTAAGGCCGTTGGGCAGGCAAAGAGCACAAGCAACCTTCACGTTCTTCAGGAAACCTCATCAACGGGCGGGATGAGGGTTCTTGAAGGTTTAATAAAATGAACAAATAAATTTTGCTAAATCGACAAACATGTCCCAGCTCATGTAACTTTTATAAAAAATGTTTCATTATGTAATTAGTCTCCCTGAGGCAGCTCCATGCGTCAGGGAGGTTGCTGCGCTCTTTAACACACACACAGGAAAGAGCACAGGCTCCAACTCTCCCTCCTCCTCCTCCCACCCGTACAGGTAGCGCTGAGCTACAGAACGTCTATTATGCTGGGCGGGCCTCACTTGACCCGCCCACATAAAATGGCGGCACGTGGCATTCAGCACCTCGCCTGCTCCTGCCCAGCCTAACCAACATAGGTAAGATTCAGCCTCATGGGACCTTTGACATCAATAATGCTGAATAGACACAGGAGGAACTTCATCAACCTGCCCAGTCCTGGTGCATAGACCACACGAGGAACCTTATCAACCTGCCCAGTCCTGGTGCATAGACCACATGAGGAACCTCATCAACCTGCCCAGTCCTGGTGCATAGACCACACGAGGAACATCATCAACCTGCCCAGTCCTGGTGCATAGACCACATGAGGAACCTCATCAACCTGCCCAGTCCTGGTGCATAGACCACATGAGGAACCTCATCAACCTGCCCAGTCCTGGTGCATAGACCACACGAGGAACATCATCAACCTGCCCAGTCCTGGTGCATAGACCACATGAGGAACCTCATCAACCTGCCCAGTCCTGGTGCATAGACCACACGAGGAACCTCATCAACCTGCTCAGTCCTGGTGCATAGACCACACGAGGAACCTCATCAACCTGCCCAATCTTGATCCATAGACCACATGAGGAAATTCATCAACCTGCCCAGTTATACTGAATAGACCACACGAGGAACCTCATCAACCTGCTCAGTCCTGGTGCATAGACCACACGAGGAACCTCATCAACCTGCCCAGTCCTGGTGCATAGACCACACGAGGAACCTCATCAACCTGCCCAGTCCTGGTGCATAGACCACACGAGGAACCTCATCAACCTGCCCGGTCCTGGTGCATAGACCACACCAGGCACCTCATCAACCTGCCCAGTCCTGGTGCATAGACCACACGAGGAACCTCATCAACCTGCCCAGTCCTGGTGCATAGACCACACGAGGCACCTCATCAACCTGCCCAGTCCTTTTGCATAGACCACATGAGGAACCTCATCAACCTGCCCAATCCTGAGCCATAGACCACACAAGGAACCTCATCAACCTGCCCAATCCTGATCCATAGACCACACGAGGAACCTCATCAACCTGCCCAGTCCTGGTGCATAGACCACACGAGGAACCTCATCAACCTGCCCAGTCCTGGTGCATAGACCACACGAGGAACCTCATCAACCTGCCCAATCCTGATCCATAGACCACACGAGGAACCTTATCAACCTGCTCAGTCCTGGTGCATAGACCACATGAGGAACCTCATCAACCTGCCCAGTCCTGGTGCATAGACCACACGAGGAACCTCATCAACCTGCCCAGTCCTGGTGCATAGACCACACGAGGAACATCATCAACCTGCCCAGTCCTGGTGCATAGACCACATGAGGAACCTCATCAACCTGCCCAGTCCTGGTGCATAGACCACACGAGGAACCTCATCAACCTGCTCAGTCCTGGTGCATAGACCACACGAGGAACCTCATCAACCTGCCCAATCTTGATCCATAGACCACATGAGGAAATTCATCAACCTGCCCAGTTATACTGAATAGACCACACGAGGAACCTCATCAACCTGCTCAGTCCTGGTGCATAGACCACACGAGGAACCTCATCAACCTGCCCAGTCCTGGTGCATAGACCACACGAGGAACCTCATCAACCTGCCCAGTCCTGGTGCATAGACCACACGAGGAACCTCATCAACCTGCCCAGTCCTGGTGCATAGACCACACGAGGAACCTCATCAACCTGCCCGGTCCTGGTGCATAGACCACACCAGGCACCTCATCAACCTGCCCAGTCCTGGTGCATAGACCACACGAGGAACCTCATCAACCTGCCCAGTCCTGGTGCATAGACCACACGAGGCACCTCATCAACCTGCCCAGTCCTTTTGCATAGACCACATGAGGAACCTCATCAACCTGCCCAATCCTGAGCCATAGACCACACAAGGAACCTCATCAACCTGCCCAATCCTGATCCATAGACCACACGAGGAACCTCATCAACCTGCCCAGTCCTGGTGCATAGACCACACGAGGAACCTCATCAACCTGCCCAGTCCTGGTGCATAGACCACACGAGGAACCTCATCAACCTGCCCAATCCTGATCCATAGACCACACGAGGAACCTTATCAACCTGCTCAGTCCTGGTGCATAGACCACATGAGGAACCTCATCAACCTGCCCAGTCCTGGTGCATAGACCACACGAGGAACCTCATCAACCTGCCCAGTCCTGGTGAATAGACCACATGAGGAACTTCATCAACCTGCCCAGTCCTTGTGCATAGACCACACAAGGAACCTCATCAACCTGCCCAGTCTTGGTGCATAGACCACATGAGGAACTTTATCAACCTGCCCAGTCCTTGTGCATAGACCACACAAGGAACCTCATCAACCTGCCCAGTCCTTGTGCATAGACCACACAAGGAACCTCATCAACCTGCCCAGTCCTGGTGCAGAGACCACACGAGGAACCTCATCAACCTGCCCAGTCCTGGTGCATAGACCACATGAGGAACTTCATCAACCTGCCCAGTCCTGGTGCATAGACCACACGAGGAACCTCATCAACCTGCCCAGTCCTGGTGCATAGACCATACGAGGAACCTCATCAACCTGCCCAGTCCTGGTGCATAGACCTCACGAGGAACCTCATCAACCTGCCCAGTCCTGGTGCATAGACCACATAAGTATCCTCATCAACCTGCCCAGTCCTCACTGCTTTATCTCCCAAACTGTCGCTGCTTTATCTCCAAACTCTCACTGCTTTACCTCCCAAACTCTCGCTGCTTTATCTCCCAAACTCTCGCTGCTTTATCTCCCAAACTCTCGCTGCTTTATCTCTCAAACTCTCTCTGCTATATCTCCAAACTCTTGCTGCTTTATCTCCCAAACTCTGATTGCTTTATCTCCCAAACTCTCACTGCTTTATCTCCCAAACTCTCACTGCTTTATCTCCTAAACTCTCGCTGCTTTATCTCCCAAATTCTCACTGTTTTATCTCCCAAACTCTTTCTGCTTTATCTCATCCAGGTTGAGGGTATCAGGAGTGGATCTAAGGCTAGTGGTTTAATTTTAAATAATGGTAATTATAAAGGCATGAAGACGAAGCTGGCTGAAGTGAACTAGGGAATTGAGTTAAGGAATAAGTCCATGAAGCTGTGGTGGAAGATATTTAAATCGATATTTCATAACACTTATTAAGGATGCATTCTGGTGAGAAAGGAAGTCCCTTGGTGGAAGATGCACCATCTGTGGCTAACAATGTAAGTTAAAGATGGTATCAAACTGAATGAGCAATGTACAATTCCACAAATATTAGTGGCAGATCAAACAATGGACAGAAATTTATCAACAGCAAAGATTGACCAAAAATATAATTATATGGGAGTAATTAGAGTTTGAGAGAAAGCTAGCCAGAAATATAAAAAGATATTAAGCATTTCTACAAGTAATTCTAAAGGAAAAGAGCAAGTATAGTGAGCACTAAAGAGTGAGACTGGGGAATTAATAATGGAAAATAAGAAAATGGGAGAAGTGTTGAACAGACATTTGGGTCTGTCTTCAATGTAGAAGACACAAGTAACATCCCAGAAAGTCCTGTAAATCAAGAGCTGAAAGAGAGGAAGGAACTTTTAACAATGACAATCACCAGGAAATGGAGACTGAGAACATTATTAGAATTAAAAGCTGACAAGTCCCCACGTCCTGATGGACTTCATCCTAGAGTCTTAAAGGAAGTGGCTGTTAAGATAATTGATGCGTTGGATTTAATTTTTCAAAATTCCCTAAATTCTGGAAAGATTCCATCAGTGTGTAGCTCCTCTGTTCAAGAAGAGAGAGGCAGGAAGCAGGAAATTATCGGCCAGTTAGTTTAACATCTACTAGACTCTATTATCAAGGAGGTTATAGAGGGCACTCATCTCAATGCAATCAGACAGAGTCAACATGGTTTTGTAAAAGGAAAGTCATATTTGACTAATTTATATTTGACTAATTTATAAGAGTTCTTTGAGCAAGTAACAAGCAATGTGGATAAAGGGGAACCTGTGAATGTGGTGTATTTGGATTTCCAAGAGGCATTTTTACAAGGTGCCACATCAAAGATTACTTTGCAAAGTAAGAGATCATGGTGTAGAGGAAGCATATTAGCATAGATAGAGGATTGGTTAACTAACAGGGAATGGAGAGTAGGCATAAATGGGTCATTTTTGGTTTGGCAACATGTGACAAGTGGAATGCCACAGGGATCAGTGCTGGGGTCTCAACTATTTACAATCTATATCAATGACTTGGATGAAGGTGCTGAATGTATGGTAATTAAATTTGCTGATGACACAAAGATAGGTAGGAAAGTAAGTTGTCAAGAGGAGGTAGAGAGTCTGCAAAGGGATATGGATAGGTTAAGTGAGTGGGCAAAAATGTGGCAGATGGAATATAGTATGGGGAAAATGTGAACTTGTCACTTTGTCAGGAAGAATAGAAAAGCAGCAAATTATTTAAATAGAGAGAGAGAGATTGCAGAACTCTGAGATACAGAGGGATCCGGGTGTCCTAGTACATGAATCAGGAAATGTTAGTATGCAGGTACAGCAAATGATTAGGAAGGCAAATGGAATGTTGTCTATTGCAAGGGGAATGGAATATAAAAGTAGGGATGTTTTGCTGTAATTGTACAGGGTGTTGGTGAGACCACATCTGGAGCACTGTGTACAGTTTTGGTCTCTTTATTTAATAATGGGTATACTTGCATTGGAAGCAGTACAGAGAAGGTTCATTCAACTGATTCCTGGGATGAAGGCTTGTCTAATGAGGAAAGGTTGGACAGACTGGCCCTGTATCCACTGGAGTTTAGAAGAATGAGAAGTGATCTTACTGAAACATAGAAGATCCTGAGGAGACTTGACAGGGTGGATCTTGAGAGGATGTTTCCCCTTATGGGAGAGACTAGAACTACAGGGCATACTTTAAAAATAAGGAACCTCCCCTTTAAGGCAGAGATGAGAAGAATTTTTGCTCTCAGAGGGTCATTGGACTGTGGAACTCTCTTCCTCAGAGGGCAGTGTCTGGGTCAACGAACATTGTTAAGGCTGGGTTAGATAGATTAGGAGTAGGAGTAGGCCGTACAACCCCTCAGGCCTGCTCTGCCATTTAATAAGACCCTGGCTGATCTGATTGTAATCGCATCTCCACATTCCTGCTTGTCCCTATATTCTTTGACTCCCATGTTTGTCAAGAATCTACCTAGATACACACATTCATACATAATCACAGACACACACACATACACGTAAAGACACTCACACACAGACACACACACACACACGTAAAGACACACACACAGACACACACACATACACGTAAAGACACACACACAGACACACACACACACACGTAAAGACACTCACACACAGACACACACACATACACGTAAAGACACTCACTCACAGACACACACACATACACGTAAAGACACTCACACACAGACACACACACATACACGTAAAGACACTCACACACAGACACACACACATACACGTAAAGACACTCACTCACAGACACACACACATACACGTAAAGACACTCACACACAGACACACACACATACACGTAAAGACACTCACACACAGACACACACACATACACGTAAAGACACTCACACACAGACACACACACATACACGTAAAGACACACACACACAGACACACACACATACACGTAAAGACACTCACACACAGACACACACACATACACGTAAAGACACTCACACACAGACACACACACATACACGTAAAGACACTCACACACAGACACACACACATACACGTAAAGACACTCACTCACAGACACACACACATACACGTAAAGACACTCACACACAGACACACACACATACACGTAAAGACACTCACACAAAGACACACACACATACACGTAAAGACACTCACTCACAGAAACACACACATACACGTAAAGACACTCACACACGGACACACACACATACACGTAAAGACACTCACACACAGACACACACACATACACGTAAAGACACTCACACACGGACACACACACATACACGTAAAGACACTCACACACAGACACACACACATACACGTAAAGACACTCACACACAGACACACACACATACACGTAAAGACACACACACAGACACACACACATACACGTAAGGACACTCACACACAGACACACACACATACACGTAAAGACACTCACACACAGACACACACACATACACGTAAAGACACTCACACACAGACACACACACATACACGTAAAGACACTCACACACAGACACACACACATACACGTAAAGACACTCACACACAGACACACACACATACACGTAAAGACACTCACACACAGACACACACACATACACGTAAAGACACACACACAGACACACACACATACACGTAAAGACACTCACACACAGACACACACACATACACGTAAAGACACTCACACACAGACACACACACATACACGTAAAGACACACACACAGACACACACACATACACGTAAAGACACTCACACACAGACACACACACATACACGTAAAGACACTCACACACAGACACACACACATACACGTAAAGACACTCACACACAGACACACACACATACACGTAAAGACACTCACACACAGACACACACACATACACGTAAAGACACTCACACACAGACACACACACAATACTGCTGCTCTCGATCGCCATCTCCAGTTTTGTTGCATTATCAGTGGAATCATTCAGTAAGGGACACAGCGTGAAGTAATGAATCAATGCTCAAAACCAGCTCCCAGGGATCATTTTGTTCGTTCATCTCTTGTTAATTTACAATCCTTCCCCTGAAGGTGCTGACTCTCTCTCCCCCTCCCCCTCCCCTGAAGGTGCTGACTCTCTCTCCCCCTCCCCCTCCCCTGAAGGTGCTGACTCTCTCTCCCCCTCCCCTGAAGGTGCTGACTCTCTCTCCCCCTCCCCTGAAGGTGCTGACTCTCTCTCCCCCTCCCCTGAAGGTGCTGACTCTCTCTCCCCCTCCCCTGAAGGTGCTGACTCTCTCTCCCCCTCCCCTGAAGGTGCTGACTCTCTCTCTCTCCCCCTCCCCTGAAGGTGCTGACTCCCTCTCCCCCTCCCCTGAAGGTGCTGACTCTCTCTCCCCCTCCCCTGAAGGTGCTGACACTCTCTCCCCCTCCCCTGAAGGTGCTGACTCTCTCTCCTCCTCCCCTGAAGGTGCTGACTCTCTCTCCCTCCCCTGAAGGTGCTGACTCTCTCCCCCTCCCCTGAAGGTGCTGACTCTCTCTCTCTCCCCCTCCCCTGAAGGTGCTGACTCTCTCTCCCCCTCCCCTGAAGGTGCTGACTCTCTCTCCCCCTCCCCTGAAGGTGCTGACTCTCTCTCCCCCTCCCCTGAAGTTGCTGACTCTCTCTCTCCCCCTCCCCTGAAGGTGCTGACTCTCTCTCTCTCCCCCTCCCCTGAAGGTGCTGACTCTCTCTCCCCCTCCCCTGAAGGTGCTGACTCTCTCTCTCTCCCCTGAAGGTGCTGACTCTCTCTCCCCCTCCCCTGAAGGTGCTGACTCTCTCTCCCCCTCCCCTGAAGGAGCTGACTCTCTCTCTCTCCCCTGAAGGTGCTGACTCTCTCTCCCCCTCCCCTGAAGGTGTTGACTCTCTCTCTCTCCCCCTCCCCTGAAGGTGCTGTCTCTCTCTCTCTCCCCCTCGCCTGAAGGTGCTGACTCTCTCTCCCCCTCCCCTGAAGGTGCTGACTCTCTCTCCCCCTCCCCTGAAGGTGCTGACTCTCTCTCCCCCTCCCCTGAAGGTGCTGACTCTCTCTCCCCCTCCCCTGAAGGTGCTGACTCTCTCTCCCCCTCCCCTGAAGGTGCTGACTCTCTCTGTCTCTCCCCTGAAGGTGCTGACTCTCTCTCTCTCCCCCTCCCCTGAAGGTGCTGACTCTCTCTCCCCCTCCCCTGAAGGTGCTGACTCTCTCTCTCTCCCCTGAAGGTGCTGACTCTCACTCCCCCTCCCCTGAAGGTGCTGACTCTCTCTCCCCCTCCCCTGAAGGTGCTGACTCTCTCTCTCTCCCCTGAAGGTGCTGACTCTCTCTCTCTCCCCCTCCCCTGAAGGTGCTGACTCTCTCTCCCCTTCCCCTGAAGGTGCTGACTCTCTCCCCCTCCCCTGAAGGTGCTGACTCTCTCTCTCTCCCCCTCCCCTGAAGGTGCTGACTCTCTCTCCCCCTCCCCTGAAGGTGCTGACTCTCTCTCCCTCTCCCCTGAAGGTGCTGACTCTCTCTCTCTCCCCCTCCCCTGAAGGTGCTGACTCTCTCTCTCTCCCCCTCCCCTGAAGGTGCTGACTCTCTCTCCCCCTCCCCTGAAGGTGCTGACTCTCTCTCCCCCTCCCCTGAAGGTGCTGACTCTTTCTCCCCCTCCCCTGAAGGTGCTGACTCTCTCTCCCCCTCCCCTGAAGGTGCTGACTCTCTCTCCCCCTCCCCTGAAGGTGCTGACTCTCTCTCTCTCCCTCCCCTGAAGGTGCTGACTCTCTCTCCCCCTCCCCTGAAGGTGCTGACTCTCTCTCCCCCTCCCCTGAAGGTGCTGACTCTCTCTCCCCCTCCCCTGAAGGTGCTGACTCTCTCTCCCCCTCCCCTGAAGGTGCTGACTCTCTCTCCCCCTCCCCTGAAGATGCTGACTCTCTCTCCCCCTCCCCTGAAGGTGCTGACTCTCTCTCTCTCCCCCTCCCCTGAAGGTGCTGACTCTCTCTCCCCCTCCCCTGAAGGTGCTGACTCTCTCTCCCCCTCCCCTGAAGGTGCTGACTCTCTCTCTCTCTCCCCTGAAGGTGCTGACTCTCTCTCCCCCTCCCCTGAAGGTGCTGACTCTCTCTCTCTCCCCCTCCCCTGAAGGTGCTGACTCTCTCTCTCTCCCCCTCCCCTGAAGGTGCTGACTCTCTCTCCCCCTCCCCTGAAGGTGCTGACTCTCTCTCCCCCTCCCCTGAAGGTGCTGACTCTCTCTCCCCCTCCCCTGAAGGTGCTGACTCTCTCTCCCTCCCCTGAAGGTGCTGACTCTCTCTCCCCCTCCCCTGAAGGTGCTGACTCTCTCTCTCTCCCTCCCCTGAAGGTGCTGACTCTCTCTCCCCCTCCCCTGAAGGTGCTGACTCTCTCTCCCCCTCCCCTGAAGGTGCTGACTCTCTCTCTCTCCCTCCCCTGAAGGTGCTGACTCTCTCTCCCCCTCCCCTGAAGGTGCTGACTCTCTCTCCCCCTCCCCTGAAGGTGCTGACTCTCTCTCCCCCTCCCCTGAAGGTGCTGACTCTCTCTCCCCCTCCCCTGAAGGTGCTGACTCTCTCTCTCTCCCCCTCCCCTGAAGGTGCTGACTCTCTCTCCCCCTCCCCTGAAGGTGCTGACTCTCTCTGTCTCCCCCTCCCCTGAAGGTGCTGACTCTCTCTCTCTCTCCCCTGAAGGTGCTGACTCTCTCTCCCCCTCCCCTGAAGGTGCTGACTCTCTCTCTCTCCCTCCCCTGAAGGTGCTGACTCTCTCTATCTCCCCTGAAGGTGCTGACTCTCTCTCTCCCCCTCCCCTGAAGGTGCTGACTCTCTCTCCCCCTCCCCTGAAGGTGCTGACTCTCTCTCTCTCCCCCTCCCCTGAAGGTGCTGACTCTCTCTCCCCCTCCCCTGAAGGTGCTGACTCTCTCTCTCTCCCCCTCCCCTGAAGGTGCTGACTCTCTCTCTCCCCCTCCCCTGAAGGTGCTGACTCTCTCTCCCCCTCCCCTGAAGGTGCTGACTCTCTCTCTCTCCCCCTCCCCTGAAGGTGCTGACTCTCTCTCCCCCTCCCCTGAAGGTGCTGACTCTCTCTCCCCCTCCCCTGAAGGTGCTGACTCTCTCTCCCCCTCCCCTGAAGGTGCTGACTCTCTCTCCCCCTCCCCTGAAGGTGCTGACTCTCTCTCTCCCCCTCCCCTGAAGGTGCTGTCTCTCTCTCCCCCTCCCCTGAAGGTGCTGACTCTCTCTCTCTCCCCCTCCCCTGAAGGTGCTGACTCTCTCTCCCCCTCCCCTGAAGGTGCTGACTCTCTCTCTCCCCCTCCCCTGAAGGTGCTGACTCTCTCTCCCCCTCCCCTGAAGGTGCTGACTCTCTCTCCCCCTCCCCTGAAGGTGCTGACTCTCTCTCCCCCTCCCCCTCCCCTGAAGGTGCTGACTCTCTCTCTCTCCCCTGAAGGTGCTGACTCTCTCTCCCCCTCCCCTGAAGGTGCTGACTCTCTCTCCCCCTCCCCCTCCCCTGAAGGTGCTGACTCTCTCTCTCTCCCTCCCTCCCCTGAAGGTGCTGACTCTCTCTCTCTCCCCCTCCCCTGAAGGTGCTGACTCTCTCTCCCCCTCCCCTGAAGGTGCTGACTCTCTCTCCCCCTCCCCTGAAGGTGCTGACTCTCTCTCCCCCTCCCCTGAAGGTGCTGACTCTCTCTCTCTCCCCCTCCCCTGAAGGTGCTGACTCTCTCTCCCCCTCCCCTGAAGGTGCTGACTCTCTCACCCCCTCCCCTGAAGGTGCTGACTCTCTCTCTCTCCCCCTCCCCTGAAGGTGCTGACTCTCTCTCCCCCTCCCCTGAAGGTGCTGACTCTCTCTCCCCCTCCCCTGAAGGTGCTGACTCTCTCTGTCTCCCCCTCCCCTGAAGGTGCTGACTCTCTCTCCCCCTCCCCTGAAGGTGTTGACTCTCTCTCTCCCCCTCCCCTGAAGGTGCTGACTCTCTCTCCCCCTCCCCTGAAGGTGCTGACTCTCTCTCTCCCCCTCCCCTGAAGGTGCTGACTCTCTCTCTCTCCCCCTCCCCTGAAGGTGCTGACTCTCTCTCCCCCTCCCCTGAAGGTGCTGACTCTCTCTCCCCCTCCCCTGAAGGTGCTGACTCTCTCTCCCCCTCCCCTGAAGGTGCTGACTCTCTCTGTCTCCCCCTCCCCTGAAGGTGCTGACTCTCTCTCCCCCTCCCCTGAAGGTGCTGACTCTCTCTCCCCCTCCCCTGAAGGTGCTGACTCTCTCTCCCCCTCCCCTGAAGGTGCTGACTCTCTCTCCCCCTCCCCTGAAGGTGCTGACTCTCTCTCCCCCTCCCCTGAAGGTGCTGACTCTCTCTCCCCCTCCCCTGAAGGTGCTGACTCTCTCTCCCCCTCCCCTGAAGGTGCTGACTCTCTCTCCCCCTCCCCTGAAGGTGCTGGCTCTCTCTCCCCCTCCCCCTCCCCTGAAGGTGCTGACTCTCTCTCCCCCTCCCCTGAAGGTGCTGACTCTCTCTTTCTCCCCCTCCCCTGAAGGTGCTGACTCTCTCTCTCTCCCCCTCCCCTGAAGGTGCTGACTCTCTCTCTCTCCCCCTCCCCTGAAGGTGCTGACTCTCTCTCTCTCCCTCCCCTGAAGGTGCTGACTCTCTCTCTCTCCCCCTCCCCTGAAGGTGCTGACTCTCTCTCTCTCTCCCCCTCCCCTGAAGGTGCTGACTCTCTCTCCCCCTCCCCTGAAGGTGCTGAAACTCTAATACAAACATATATACAAAACCTCCTCTCAGACTCCTGAAAGATTAATAGAATGTGAAACACTCAGGCAGCTTTGAATGCATTTAATTACTGGTTGTAAATATTCATTTTCACACACTCACACTATCTGTCTGCCTCCCTCTGTCAGATGACATGTACACATTATCTCGATCCGTTTCTCTTTCTGTCTCTCCCACATGACCCATTGACCTAGGTTTAATTGTCAAAATAACTGTGATGCTAATGGGGATGTTATGATTACTGCAACATCAGTGGAAAGGCAGATCCAACATTAAAAGTCAACACCAAGAGCTGCTGTCCATGTAGCCCCTTTCCAGTGCAATCTCAGTCTTAGCCTCATGCTGAGAGATATTGAACCACATGAGGTTGCTGCATTTTCCTGAGGGATGCCACTAAACTCACTACATAAAGTTAAATATCATGTTTGCAAACCTGAATACCATTATAGCAATGCAGTCATTGTTAATTTACTGCCAATCAACCTCTCTAGCATAGAAAAGTAACTATTTACAAGTGTGACGTTACATTCCTTCAGGTATTAATTGTTGTTGGAGATTTTAACAATGTCAATTTTAAAAAAAAATTTATTTCACCTTTATCTCTTTTTTCTCTCAATCCAATCTTTCTTTCCCTCTCTTTATTTTTCTTTCTGTACCTGATTTAACATTGAGATCGCCCCCGTTAATCTACACTTCCTTCTCAGTCCTTGTACTCTTTATTTCCAGTCCTTTCGTTTGACTGGTTAAGGAGATACTTTGCTGGTATCCTTTTCTAATATACATGTATAGACAGTATCCCCCTCTAATATACAGATATAGGCCGATAAATCTCTACAGATAAATTTCTAATTCACGTATAAGGACAATATTTCTCTCTAATATATAGACAGGATCCCTCTCTAATTGCCGTCATCATCGTTCCTTCGAAACAAGGCTGCCATCTGCCAGGTTTCCTGATTTGTGTGTCCTCAGGTGACTCAGACAACCAATCCTGAAGCCGCAGGTATTTTGGCAGAGAGGATAAAAGTTACCCCGAGGAAGGGAGTAGAGGGGTGGTTTCTCAAGCTGGGGTTCTGTCTCTCTCTCTCTCTGCTTTTATCACTTCTTCACTGCAGAGTTTATGCCTTGGTGGATAAGGCCCTGTCACATGACACGGGGTTTGCAGCAAGTTCCTCTCAAGGACCAATGTCAGTTTGTCCCCTTTTCAATGAGGCCTTCAAAGTGTCCTTAAAACATTTTCTCTGAACTCCTTTAGATTGGATGCCACTCTTAAGCTACGAGAAGAGGGTCTGCTTCAGAGGCAGATTATTTGGCATGTGGATGCAGTATCCAGGCCAGTGGAGCTGATTTCTCAGGAGCATGGTTCCGATGCAGGAGATGTTGACTTCAGTGAGGGTGCTGGAGTCTGTTTGTCTATCTTCCCACTTGACTTTGACTGTCCTGTGGAGAGACACAAATTCTCCAGCACCCGGAGGTGACACAAGCCTCGCTGTAGGAGGATGGTGACAACAACAGCGTTGTAGACCTGCGTTCTTCTCCCCTTATCGAGGTTTCTGCTGTGGAAAGCCTGAAAGACTGTGCTGCGTCTCCACTTGGATGGTGACCTTCTGAGAAAGATAGTTGCCGAGATATGGGAAGTTTTCAATGACTTCTGATGCCTCCCCCTCAATAATAATAACTGGAGGGCTGTCCGCTTGTCTGGGGGAGGGTGATCCACTTGTCTGGGGGAGGATGATCTGCTTGTCTGGGGAGGGTGATCCACTTGTCTGGGGGAGGATGATCTGCTTGTCTGGGGAGGGTGATCCACTTGTCTGGGGAGGGTGATCCACTTGTCTGGGGGAGGATGATCTGCTTGTCTGGGGAGGGTGATCCACTTGTCTGGGGGAGGATGATCTGCTTGTCTGGGGAGGGTGATCCGCTTGTCTGGGGGAGGATGATCTGCTTGTCTGGGGAGGGTGATCCACTTGTCCGGGGAAGGACTGTCCGCTTGTCCAGGGGTGGGCTGTCCGCTTGTCCAGGGAAGGACTGTCCGCTTGTCCAGGGGTGGGCTGTCCGCTTGTCCAGGGAAGGACTGTCCGCTTGTCCACGGGTGGGCTTTCCGCTTGTCCAGGGAAGGACTGTCCACTTGTCCGGGGAGGGCTGTCCGCTTGTCTGGGGGAGGGTTGTCCACTTGTCCAGGGAGGGCTGTCCGCTTGTCCAGGGGAGGGTTGTCCACTTGTCCAGGGAGGGCTAGTGGGGGATTTTGGTCTTGCTGATGTTGAGTGAGAAGCCAATATTTTTGTACACTGAGTTACAGAGCTTGAGAGTGGTCTGAATGTCACTTGTAACGTGGGTCACACCTACACAGTTGTTGGCATTCATAAGTCATGGATATTCTGCCCTTAGTCTTGGCTCTCAGCCTGTTGAGCTTGAAAAGTTTCCCATTGAGTCAAACCTCAACCATGACCCTTTGTGGGAATTGGTCACAAATGAGTTCCGTGACCGGGCTGAGGGAGATAGTGAGGAGAGTTGGCACAATCGCACAGCCTTGCTTGACATCCATTCAGGTACAAAAGGGCTCAGTCTCCAATCCTCCTACCCATATATTGCAGGACAGCCAATTCACCAGAGAACTTTCCAAAGGGGCTTTGTAGTTAATGGAGTCAAAGGTCTTTAACAGATCAATAAAGACTGTGTAGAGCTCTTAGTGTTGTTTCAGACACTTCTCTTGCATTTGTCGAGTGACAAAGATTATACCTCTGGCTCCTCTTGATGACCAGGACCCACACTGGGTCTCTGGAAGGATGTCTCTGGAAGGAGGCGATTCAGGAGGATTTGTGTGAGGATCTTTCTCACAGTGGACAGAAGGATATTCCTCTATAGTTCCAACAAAATGATTTATCAGCCTTCTTTAAAAGTGAAACAATAAAACATTGCAGAAATTGAAAGGTAGAAACCTCTTCTATCCAGATTTTTGTGAAAAGGTCTGAGAGTTTGAGCAAGAGTTCATGACCACCAGCTTTGTAGATCTCTTCAGGATTGTTGTCTGGAGCACACACCTTATTATTCTTCATCAGTTGGTTAGCCTTTTGTTATTCAGCAGGTGCTGGAAGTTTACCCAAATATGATCTTTCATGCTTTTGAGAGATTGTTTTGATTTTTTTTGCCTGAAACTGTTGAGTCCCAACTGAAAGTTCTGGGAATGTTCCTTCCAATGGTCTCAGAAGACGCAAGAAGGCACGTGAGTCGCTCAAAGTAAATGGCTCCTACAGAGAGCCAGCAAAAACATGATGGGCTGAATGATCTCCTTTGTAACAGTCCTGCAATGGTGTGGTTGCTGCATCATCGTTGAGAAGAATATTGCCATCTTCAGCTCGGGGGGAGGGGTTGGGGGGTGGTGGGGGGTGGTTGGGTTGGGGGTGGGGGGGATCAAGAGACCATCCTTTTTGCTCCATAGATGGATTTGGTGACCTGGAGAAAGCTGTGTGTGTCATGAAGGGTTAAATTTCATTGGCCTTCTTTATCCACCTCTTATTCTTGATGACATGTATCATTCTCTGAGCTTCAGATCTGAGGACTAAGTATTCTCATTTCTTGGTGATGTAGGGTGATTTGACACGTGTCGAAGGCTTGGCTTTTCCAATTGAGATGTTTGCATATTTCTTTATCATTCTCATCAAACCAGTCTTGGTACCTGGGAGATTGAAACCTGATTATGTGGATCACAGATTTGATCTTGTCCTAAAGCCTTCCACACATTGGCACCATTGGAGCCTGTGAGAGAAAAATGGGAAGAAAATTGCACCTACCATTGGTTTCTTGTTTTCATAAACTGGACAATATGGATGTTAAATCTTGTCCTGGATTCCATTAAGGATCTTTGATGTTTGGGTACCAGGCATATACTCACTTTGGAGCGTCCAAATATGTGGTCTGTCCACCCTGAATGGCTCAGGTGATGGGCACATCCTTCCTATCTTGGGCACAACCAATGATGTGACCCAGGATGTGCAAATGCTTGGATTGGGGATCTTTCCACATTGTCCTGTATTTACATCTGATGAAAGGGTGTGTTTGTGATGGGGAGCCCATGCTCTGTGCACTTGGTCAGGAGGATGTGGCCAGTGACATCTGATTTCCCCGCTCCTCCATTCCCAACACTGCCCTTCCTGGAGGTGCAGTTGTTCCCAACTCTAGCATTGAAATCTGCCATAGGATCAATTTCTCTTGTTTTGGGTTGGCTGCTAGTACAGAATCCAAATCTGTATGAAAGAGCTGTTCAGTTTCATCAGTATCGAATGTTGGAGCAAAACCACTAATGGCTGTGGCCCATTGGTTGTCATGAAACTGAAGGTGTGATGAAGGATCATGAGCTATTGGTTAATATCAATTGGAAGTCCTGTAATTATATCTGCGATTCTGTTTTTGATGGTGAACCAACTCTGTGGATGAGCTGATCTTTCTCTGGTTTCCCCTTCCGGAAGGAATTATATCCTCCTCCTTCCTGTCCAAGCTGGCCCAATACAGCGAGTCAGGTGTCACTGACAGCAGCAACATCAATGTTATATCTCACAAGCTTCTGAGAAACTGCTTTCAGTGCATTCACCATTTGGATTGTCCATAAGGTTACACACATTCCAGGTACAGAAATTTATGCTTGTATTTCTTGCTTGTCCCTTTTCAACCACAAGGCTGGTGATCCCACAAGGTGTGGTTTCCCAGTCAGGACAGTTTGGGACAGCCTACATTTCGGGTACCTTTTCTATCCCCTTCCTCAAGTGAGGTGCGCAGAGGAATCCCTAAAAAAAACTGCTCAGTTGTAGATGCAGCTGCAAGGAGCTACTTCTACCCCAAATACAAGTGCTCAGCACTCACCAGGCCAACCTGCAGATCTGACCTCCATGCTCACAGCCCTGTCTCTGTCATCACACAACCATCAGCACAGGGCTTTTCAGTGTCCCTGGACAGCGCGTATCATCTTTTAACGTTAGGTGTGCCTTCATTGTCCCTGCAGCCATTGATATACACATGTGTACATTGACCTTTGCAACAATTGATATACACATGTGTACATCGACCTTTGCAACAATTGATATACACATGTGTACTTCAACCTTTGCAACAATTGATATACACATGTGTACGTCGACCTTTGCAACAATTGATATACACATGTGTACATCGACCTTTGCAACAATTGATATACACATGTGTACATCGACCTTTGCAACAATTGATATACACATGTGCCTCATTCCACCATTGAGGATTTGAAGTATGTGTCTTAATTTGGGTTCACCCTCTAGATCTGCCCAGATCAGTGGAGCAGGCTCACCTAGTGCCAGTTTTAGCTGGGATGGTCTTGGTACAAGGACAAGCTGTGAGCACAGCCATAACCAGTCTACCTGTCTGAGATGTGAGGTCCATTATCAGGGGTAAGTTATTACTCAACAGAGCCCTTGAGCTCTTTTCTCTCTAATATACACATATAGAGAATATCCCTGTAGTATACACATATGGAGAGTATCCTTCTCTAATAAATACATGTAGAGCATATCACTCTCCAAAATATACACATAGAGCATATCCCTCGCTAATATACACATATAGAATGTATCCCTCTCCAATATACACATATAGAGAGTATCCTTCTCTAACAGGCACATATAGAAAGTATCCCTCTCCAATAGACACATATAAAGAGTATCCCTCTCCAATATACACAAATAGAGTGTATCCCTCTCCAATATATAAATATATCCTTCTCTAATGTACGAATATAGGAAGTATCCTTCTCTAATATAAACATATAGAGACTATCCCTCTCTAATATGGAGAAGTAGTAGTGGGGAACAAAGAAATGACAGAGGAACTGAATAGGTACTTTGCGTCAGTCTTCACAATGGAAGACACGAGTAACATCCACAAAGTTCAAGAGAGTCGGGGGGCAGAGGTGAGAATGGTGGCCATTACCAAGGAGAAGGTCCTTGCTAGGAAAACTGAAAGGTCTGAAGGTGGATAAATCACCTGGGCCAGATGGATTACAGCCCAGAGTTCTGAAGGAGATAGCTGAAGAGACAGTGGAGGCGTTAGTGGTGATCTTTCAGGAATCACTGGAGTCAGGGAGGGTCCCAGAGGACTGGAAAATCACTAATGTAACCCCCCTGTTGAAGAAGGGAGTGAGGCAAAAGACGGGAAATTACAGGCCGACTAGCCTGACCTCGGTCGTTGGTAAGATTTTAGAGTCCATTATTAAGGATGAGATTTCAGAATACTTGGAAGTGCATGGTAAAATAGGGCAAAGTCAGCATGGTTTCATCAAGGGGAGGTCGTGCCTGACAAATCTGTTAGAATTCTTTGAGGAGGTAACGAGTAGATTAGACAAAGGAGAGCCAATGGATTTTATCTACTTGGACTTCCAGAAGGCCTTTGACAAGGTGCCGCACAGGAGGCTGCTCAGTAAGATAAGAGCCCATGGTGTTAGAGGCAAGGTACTAGCATGGATAGAAGATTGGCTGTCTGGCAGGAGGCAGAGAGTGGGGATAAGGGGGTCCTTCTCAGGGTGGCGGCCGGTGACTAGTGGAGTTCCACAGGAGTCAGTGTTGGGACCACAACTTTTCACTTTATACATTAATGATCTAGATGAAGGAACTGAGGGCATCCTGGCTAAGTTTGTAGATGCTACAAAGATAGGTGGAGGGACAGGTAGTATTGAGGAGGCGGGGAGGCTGCAGAAGGATTTGGACAGGTTAGGTGAATGGGCAAAGAAGTGGCAGATGGAATACAACGTGGGCAAGTGTGAGGTCATACACTTTGATAGGAAGAATAGAGGCATAGACTATTTTCTAAATGGGGAGAGAATTCAGAAATCTGCAGTGCAAAGGGACTTGGGAGTCCTAGTCCAGGATTCTCTTAAGGTTAACTTGCAGGTGGAGTCGGTAGTTAGGAAGGCAAATGCAATGTTGGCATTTATTTCGAGAGGACTAGAATATAAAAGCAGGGATGTGCTGCTGAGGCTTTATAAGACTCTGGTCAGACCACATTAAAATATTGTGAGCAATTTTGGGCCCCGTATCTCAGGAAGGATGTTCTGGCCCTGGAGAGGATCCAGAGGAGGTTCACGAGAACGATCCCAGGAATGAAAGGCTTAACATATGAGGAATGTTTGAGGACTCTGGGTCTATACTCGATGGAGTTTAGAAGGATGAGGGGGGATCTAATTGAAACTTACAGAATACTGAAAGGCCTGGATAGAGTGGGGAAGATGTTTCCATTAGTAGGAGAGACTAGGACCCGAGGGCACAGCCTCAGAGTAAAGGGAAGACCTTTTAGAACAGAGATGAGGAGAAACTTCTTTAGCCAGAGAGTGGTGAATCTATGGAATTCATTGCCACAGAAGGCTGTGGAGACCAGGTCATTGAGTGTATTTAAGACCGAGATAGATAGGTTGTTGATTGGTAATGGAATCAAAGGTTACAGGGAGAAGGCGGGAGAATGGGGTTGAGAAACTTATCAGACATGATTGAATGGCGGAGCAGACTCGATGGGCCGAATGGCCTAATTTCTGCTCCTATGGTCTTATGGTCTAATATACACAGAGAGAGTATCCCTCTCTAATATACACATTTACAGCATATCGCTCTCTAATATATACACATAGAGAGTATCTCTCACTAATATACACAGAGCATTCCTCTTTAACAGACTAATGCATAGAGTTTGGCCTGAAAGAGTCCGGCCCTGCACTAATGTTAGCCCCAAGGAATCAGCAGACTGCCCGAACGCTCTTAATCTTGAATGATATTCCACTGGAAATCTCATGAAGCCCTGTGAACGAGGTGAGAGATTAATTTTCGTTACAAAGGATACGCAGAAAGAGAGAGGAGAAATAAACCGCAGTTTGCTGGACACCCTGTTCTTTATTTCACTGAGAGAGGGGGTCAAACCGTGATTCGTTATTGTAAGTAACTGTGTTTATACCAGAGTGCGGACGAGGGAAAGGGAATCTTTAGTTTGTGAGGTTGTGGGGCGGCTGCACACTGGGACCCTGTGCTCTCTGGCCCCGCTCTCAGCCTCTGGCACCAGGCAGCATCTCCTGGCGCTCACACCAGTAACTGCACCCAAACAATCAAAGAGTTTGTAAATATTTGGGACGCTGCGTGGAATTGTGGAGAGTTTAATGTGTGTTTCCATTCGGTGAGGCTGACAATATGAATCTGGAATAGCAGAATTAGAGAAGGTTGAAGGGAGAGATCAGATGGAATTAAAAAGTTACTGATGTGTGAGATCTTGTACCAAACTCCCCCGTCCCTCGAATCTGAGCGCAACCCGCAGTCAAGCAGCAAAATGAATGAAATCCAATTTGGAGACTAGATGCAGCTATTTGTAAAGTGGATTGTGACTGGATAATGAAGATGTAACTAACTCTGCACATTCTGAGTGTCAGATCTGAAATTAACCTTGTTTATTAATCTGTGTAAAAAGGGTATTACCCACTACCCCTCCCCCCACACATCTCCCCCAATCCCCCCACACATCCCCCCCAATCCCCCCAAACATCCCCCCCAATCCCCCCACACATCCCCCCCAACCCCCTCACACATCCCCTTCCCCCAACTCCCCCACACATCCCCTTCCCCCAACCCCCTCACACATCCCCTTCCCCCAACCCCCCCACACATCCCCTTCCCCCAACCCCCACACACATCCCCCCCAACCCCCTCACACATCCCCTTCCCCCAACTCCCCCACACATCCCCTTCCCCCAACCCCCTCACACATCCCCTTCCCCCAACCCCCCCACACATCCCCTTCCCCCAACCCCCACACACATCCCCTTCCCCCAACCCCCACACACATCCCCTTCCCCCAACCCCCTCACACATCCCCCCCAACCCCCCCACACATCCCTTCCCCCTCCCCCCACACATCCCCCCCAATCCCCCCACACATCCCCTTCCCCCAACCCCCACACACATCCCCTTCCCCCAACCCCCTCACACATCCCCTTCCCCCAACCCCCTCACACATCCCCTTCCCCCAACCCCCTCACACATCCCCCCCAACCCCCCCACACATCCCCTTCCCCCAACCCCCCCACACATCCCCTTCCCCCAACCCCCCCACACATCCCCTTCCCCCAACCCCCTCACACATCCCCTTCCCCCAACTCCCCCACACATCCCCTTCCCCCAACCCCCCCACACATCCCCTTCCCCCAACCCCCTCACACATCCCCTTCCCCCAACCCCCTCACACATCCCCTTCCCCCAACCCCCACACATCCCCCCAAACCCCCCCACACATCCCTTCCCCCTCCCCCCACACATCCCCCCCAATCCCCCCACACATCCCCCCCAATCCCCCCACACATCCCCCCCAATCCCCCCACACATCCCCTTCCCCCAACCCCCTCACACATCCCCTTCCCCCAACCCCCTCACACATCCCCTTCCCCCAACCCCCCCCACACATCCCCCCCGACCCCCCCACACATCCCCTTCCCCCAACCCCCTCACACATCCCTTCCCCCAACCCCCACACACATCCCTTCCCCCAATCCCCCCACACATCCCCTTCCCCCAACCCCCCACACATCCCCTTCCCCCAACCCCCACACACATACCCCCCAATCCCCCCACACATCCCCTTCCCCCAACCCCCCACACATCCCCCCCAACCCCCCCACACATCCCCTTCCCCCAACCCCCTCACACATCCCCCCCAACCCCCCCACACATCCCCTTCCCCCAACCCCCTCACACATCCCCTTCCCCCAACCCCCTCACACATCCCCTTCCCCCAACCCCCCCACACATCCCTTCCCCCAACCCCCTCACACACATCCCCTTCCCCCAACCCCCCCCACACATCCCCTTCCCCCAACCCCCCCACACATCCCTTCCCCCAACCCCCTCACACACATCCCCTTCCCCCAACCCCCCCACACATCCCCTTCCCCCAACCCCCCCACACATCCCTTCCCCCAATCCCCCCACACATCCCCTTCCCCCAACCCCCACACACATACCCCCCAATCCCCCCACACATCCCCTTCCCCCAACCCCCCACACATCCCCCCCAACCCCCCAACACATCCCCTTCCCCCAACCCCCTCACACATCCCCTCCCCCAACCCCCTCACACATCCCCTTCCCCCAACCCCCTCACACATCCCCTCCCTCACCCCCACCCCCTCACACATCCCCCACCCCACATCCTGCCCCCCTCCCCCCACACATCCCCCTTCCACCACCCCAACCCCGCACCCTCATTTGATCATTTTCCCCTCTCTATCTCTCTATCTCTTTCTTTCTCTCTCTCCCTCTCCCCTTCCCCCTCTCTCTCTCTGCAGCTGAAGTGGATTGCGCCAGTCCAGTCGGTCAGTTACTGGGAGTTTTTGTGGAGATGGGGATGTGGGAAGAGGAGGGAGGGTTTGAGTTGCTGGAGGCTGGAATCTCCGGGTGTCCATTGAACATGTTCCTGAGCCCCCTGGTCTGGTCATTTCCTGAGGGAGGAGGAGCAGAAACGTTCTCTCGTGTTTCATGGCAATTTTCGGGGGAATTTTTTCTTCAATTTTTTGGGGGGTGGGAGTGACTCAGACTCAGGCTGTTGTCAGTCAGCAAACTCGGTTGAAGGTCCAGTTGTGCAGGGTTTACCCCTTGGACTAAAATTCACACAAACCACCCCCTCCCCCCGAGACTCCGCAGACCCTCACCCAGAGTGACCCTCACCCAGAGAGACCCTCACCCAGAGAGACCCTTACCCAGAGAGTGGGGGCCACTATCTCCCTCTTTAAAGTTCCCAATCCTAGCCTCACGGTTGTAATCCTAAATTCTCTAAGCCGCATCTCTCACAGCCTCTCTCCCCCAATACATCACTCTCCCCTCCTTCACTCTCCCTTCTCAGCCTCATTCAGTGAAATTCAATCGACCCAGAAAAAAACAATTTCAGTTTAATCCCGAGTTAATGTGTCTGAAACTGCGAGTGAAGCAACAATTCACACAAGGTTTGGGGGGTGGGGGATGTGGGGAGGTCTTGGCCTGGGGTGAGCAGGTGATTCCCCAGAAGAGAATCTTCTCATGGAAGAGGGAGGGAAGGGGATGGAGGAGGGAGG
Source organism: Carcharodon carcharias (assembly GCF_017639515.1). Lineage (NCBI taxonomy): Eukaryota > Metazoa > Chordata > Chondrichthyes > Lamniformes > Lamnidae > Carcharodon > Carcharodon carcharias. Next base: position 65,578,673 of record NC_054488.1, read on the forward strand.
GGAGGAGGAGGGAGGGGGAGGAGGGAGGGGAGGAGGTGGAGGAGGGAGGAGGAGGAGATAGAGGAGGGAGGAGGAGGGGATGGAGGAGGGAGGGGAGGAGGAGGAAGGGGAGGAGGAGGGAGGGGAGGGGAGGAGGGAGGGGAGGGAGGGGAGGAGGGAGGGGAGGGAGGGGAGGAGGGAGGGGAGGAGGTAGAGGAGGGAGGAGGAGGAGGGAGGGAGTGGAGGAGGGAGGAGGCGGGTGGAGGAGGGAGGGGAGGGAGTGGAGGAGGAGGGGAGGGGATGGAGGAGGGAGGTGGAGGAGGAGGAGGAAGTGGAGGAGGGAGGGGAGGGTAGGGGATGGAGGAGGGAGGGAAGGAGGAGGAGGGAGTGAAGGAGGGGGTGGAGGAGGGAGGGGAGGAGGAGGAGGGGGTGGAGGAGGGAGTGGAGGAGGGAGGTGGAGGGGAGGGAGTGGAGGAGGGAGGTGGAGGGGGAGGGGAGGAGGGAGGGGAGGGGATGGAGGAGGGAGAGGAGGGGTGGAGGAGGGAGGTGGAGGAGGAGGAGGAGGGAGGGAAGGGAGTGGAGGAGGGAGGGGAGGAGATGGAGGAGGGAGGGGAGGGGGTGGAGGAGGGAGGTGGAGGAGATGAGGAGGTGGAGGAGATGGAGGAGGGAGGGGAGGGTGGGGAGGGGGTGGAGGATGGAGGGGAGGAGATGGAGGAGGGAGGGGAGGGGGTGGAGGAGGCGAGGAGGTGGAGGAGATGGAGGAGGGAGGGGAGGGAGTAGAGAAGGGAGGTGGAGGAGGAGGGGAGGAGATGGAGGAGGGAGGGGAGGGGTTGGAGGAGGGAGGTGGAGGAGGAGAGGTAGAGGAGGAGGGGAGGTGGAGGAGATGGAGGAGGGAGGGGAGGGAGTGGAGGAGGGAGGTGGAGGAGATGGAGAAGGGAGAGGAGGGGGTGGAGAAGGGAAGGGAGGAGGAGAGGTGGAGGAGGAGGGGAGGGAGTGGAGGAGGAAGGAGGAGGGGATGGAGGAGGGAGGGGAGGAGGAGGGAGGGGGAGGAGGGAGGGGAGGAGGTGGAGGAGGGAGGAGGAGAAGATAGAGGAGGAGGAGGAGGGGATGGAGGAGGGAGGGGAGGAGGAGGGGAGGAGGGAGGGAAGGAGGAGGGAGGGGAGGGGAGGAGGGAGGGGAGGGAGGGGAGGAGGGAGGAGGAGGGTGGCGGAGGGAGGGGAGGGAGTGGAGGAGGAGGGGAGGGGATGGAGGAGGGAGGTGGAGGAGGAGGAGGAAGTGGAGGAGGGAGGGGAGGGGAGGGGATGGAGGAGGGAGGGAAGGAGGAGGAGGGAGTGAAGGAGGGGGTGGAGGAGGGAGGTGGAGGGGAGGGAGTGGAGGAGGGAGGTGGAGGGGGAGGGGATGGAGGAGGGAGGGGAGGGGGTGGAGGAGGGAGGTGGAGGAGGAGGAGGAGGGAGGGGAGGGAGTGGAGGAGGGAGGTGGAGGGGGAGGGGGTGGAGGAGGGAGGTGCAGGAGATGGAGGAGGGAGTGGAGGGGGTGGAGGAGGGAGGTGGAGGAGATGGAGGAGGGAGGGGAGGGGTGGAGGAGGAGGAGAGGTGGAGGAGGAGGGAGGGGGAGGGAGTGGAGGAGGGAGGTGGAAGGGGAGGGGAGGTGGAGGAGGAGGAGGAGGGAGGGGGAGGGAGGGGAGGAGTAAGTGGAGGAGGGAGGGGAGGGGGTGGAGGAGGGAGGAGGAGGAGATAGAGGAGGGAGGAGGAGGGGATGGGGAGGGAGGGGAGGAGGAGGGAGGGGAGGAGGGAGTGGAGGAGGGAGGGGAGGGGGTGGAGGAGGTAGGTGGAGGAGGTGGAGGAGGGAGGGGAGGGGGTGGAGGAGGAGGGGAGGTGGAGGAGGAGGAGGAGGGTGGGGGAGGGAGTGGAGGAGGGAGGTGGAGGAGGGAGGAGGAGGGAGTGGAGGAGGGAGGGGAGGGGGTGGAGGAGGAGGGGAGGTGGAGCAGGAGGAGGGAGGGGGAGGGAGTGGAGGAGGGAGGTGGAGGGGAGGGGAGGTGGAGGAGGAGGAGGAGGGAGGGGGAGGGAGGAGGAGGAGGAGGGAGTGGAGGAGGGAGGGGAGGGAGTGGAGGAGGAGGAGGAGGGGTGGAGGAGGGGGTGGAGGAGGGAGTGGAGGAGGGGGTGGAGGAGGAGGGGAGGTGGAGGAGGAGGAGGAGGGGGAGGAGGAGGAGGAGGGAGTGGAGGAGGGAGGAGGAGGAGGGAGTGGAGGAGGGGGTGGAGGAGGGAGTGGAGGAGGGGGTGGAGGAGGAGGGAAGGGGAGGAGGAGGAGGGAGTGGAGGAGGGAGGAGGAGGAGGGAGTGGATGAGGGGGTGGAGGAGGGAGTGAAGGAGGGGTGGAGGAGGAGAGGAGGTGGAGGAGGAGGAGGAGCGAGGGGGAGGGAGTGGAGGAGGGAGGTGGAGGAGGAGGGGAGGGGGAGGAGGAGGGAGTGGAGGAGGGAGGAGGAGGAGGGAGTGGAGGAGGAGGTGGAGGAGGGATTGGAGGAGGGGGTGGAGGAGGAGGGGAGGGGAGGAGGAGGAGGAGGGAGTGGAGGAGGGAGGGGAGGGGGTGGTGGAGGGAGGAGGGAGGGGAGGGGGTGGAGGAGGGAGGGGAGGAGGAGGAGAAGCGGAACGAGCCCCGGACTTGGGGCCCCAGTTGCGGGGTTGATGCTGACTCTGTACCTGGGTCTCTGGAGCCGGTCAGTGAGTGGTCAGCATTACCTCCAGCTCCGGCCCGCGGCCACTCAGCACCCGCCGCTCTTGGAGCTGTGGGAGCGGCCGGACCCCGAGCTGGACCCCAAGGACAGTGACCTGGACGAGGTGACCCTGCGGCTGAAGCTGGCGAGAGACTTGGACCCGGACTTTATGTCTCCGCGGTTCCCGGGGCCGGAGCCAGTGCCCAGGGTCAGTGAGGGGGCCCCGTACACCGCCGGGTGGGATGAGCCGAGGTCAGCCCCACACTGGGTCAGCCGGAAGGGCTGGAGGTGGTTTGAGCTGTGGCTTCAGGACAGGAGCCGGTATCCGGTCACCTAGAGCTGGAGGGACCTGGGGACCCGCTTCATTAGGGAGGGGCCGGGTTCCAGGGTTCATTCCTGCTCCATCCCGGTGGGATTGACCTGCAAACAAAACAAATGCATCAGCAAAACCCAGCTGAGCTGATACTGCCCACAGTGGGACCGGGAGCGACACTGCCGCTGGATCCCGGTGCGATATCTCATCATCTCCGCCTGTAGCTGCTCCTCTTAACCCAGACCCTAACCCTAACCCTAACCCTAAACCTAAACCCTAACCCTAACCCTAACCCCTAACCCTAACCCTAACCCAGACCCAGACCCTAACCCTAACACTAACACCTAACACCTAACCCTAATCCCTAACCCTAACCACTCAATCTAACCCTAACCCTAACCTTAACCCCTAACCCTAACCCTAACCCAGACCCAGACCCTAACCCTAACCCTAACACCTAACACCTAACCCTAATCCCTAACCCTAACCACTCAATCTAACCCTAACCCTAACCTTAACCTTAACCCTAATCCTAAACCTAAACCTAACCCCTCAACCTAACCCTAACCCTAATCTAACCCTAACCCTAACCCTAAACCCTAACCCTAACCCTAACCCTAACCACAACCCTAACACTAACCCTAACCCTAAACCTAACCCATCATCACCGCCTATAGCCGCTCCTGTTAACACTAACCCCTCAACCTAACCCTAACCCTAAGCCTAAACTTAACCCCTCAACCTAAACCTAACCCTAAACCTAACCCGTCAACCGAACCCAAACCCTAATGCCTAACACTAACCCTAACCCCTAAACCTAAACCTAACCCTAACCCTAACCCTAACCCCTAACCCTAACCCACACCCTAACACGAACCCCAAACACTAACACTAACCCTAACACCGAGGCCTAACACTAAGCCTAACCCTAAGCCCCAACAGCTAAGCCTAACCCTAACAGTTAATGCCTAACCCTAAACCCTAACCCCTAACCCGTAACACTAAAGCTAACCCCTAAGCCAAACCCTAACCCTAACCCTAACACTTAACGCCTAACCCTAAACCCTAACACCTAACCACTAACCATAACCCTAACCCCTAACCATAACCCTAAACCCTAACTCAAAAACGTAACCCCTAACCATAACCCAAACCACTAACCCTAACCCTAAACCCTAACACTAACCCTAACCCTAACCCCTAACCCTAACCCTAACCCCTAACCATAACCCTAACCCTATCCCTAACCCTAACCCTAACACTAACCCTAACCCTAAACCCTAACCCTAACCCTAACCCTAACCCTAACCCCTAACCATAACCATAACCCTAACCACTAACCCTAACCCCTAACCATAACCATAACCCTAACCATTAACCCTAACCCTAAACTCTAACACTAACCCTAACCCTAAACCCTAACCCTAACCCTAACCCCTAACCATAACCATAACCCTAACCACTAACCCTAACCCTAACCCCTAACCATAACCATAACCCTAACCATTAACCCTAACCCTAAACTCTAACACTAACCCTAACCCTAAACCCTAACCCTAACACTAACCCTAACCCCTAACCCTAACCCTAACCCTATCCCTAACCCAACCTTCAGAAGCTTCTCCCGCTCTTCCCTTTCCCGCTGGGATGTGTTTCTCGGATTCCCGCTTGTGCCGAGGGAGCAGGAACCATGCCCAGGGTCTGGACACTGAAGATGTTTCAAACATGCTCCTTTATATCCCGAATGGAACTGAACCAGATGCTCGGGAAGAGCTGCCCTGTATTCCCAGAATGTTATCAGTTTGACAATGTTCTGACCTGTTTCTGCCATTTCTCTGCGATATAAACAGAAGAGAAATTGTGTCAGAACAAAGCTGCAGAAATCAGGCGCTATTGCAACCCTAACACTAACCCTAACCCTAACCCTAACCCTAAGCCCTAACACTAACCCTAACCCGAACCCCTAACACGTAACCCTAAACCCTAACCCTAACCCTAGCTCCTAATCCTAACACCTAACCCCTAACCCTAACCCTAAAACTAACCCTAACCCTAACCCTAACCTTAAACCTAAACCAAACCCCCACCCCTAAAGCAAGCCCTAACCCAACCCAAACTCCAACCATAAACCCTAACCCCCAACTCTAACCCTAACCCTAAACCTAACCCTAACCCAAACCCGAACCCTAACCCAAATCCTAACACGAACCCTAGACACCACCGCTAACCCCAGCCCTAACTCCAACCCTAAACCCTAAACCCCAACCCTAAACCCTAACACCCAACTCTAACCCCAACCCTAACCCTAAACCTTCAGGGGAGGGAGAGAGAGAGTCAGCACCTTCAGGGGAGGGGGAGAGAGAGAGAGTCAGCACCTTCAGGGGAGGGGGAGAGAGAGTCAGCACCTTCAGGGGAGGGGGAGAGAGAGTCAGCACCTTCAGGGGAGGGGGAGAGAGAGAGTCAGCACCTTCAGGGGAGGGGGAGAGAGAGTCAGCACCTTCAGGGGAGGGGGAGAGAGAGTCAGCACCTTCAGGGGAGGGGGAGAGAGAGAGAGTCAGCACCTTCAGGGGAGGGGGAGAGAGAGTCAGCACCTTCAGGGGAGGGGGAGAGAGAGTCAGCACCTTCAGGGGAGGGGGAGAGAGAGTCAGCACCTTCAGGGGAGGGGGAGAGGGAGTCAGCACCTTCAGGGGAGGGGGAGAGAGAGTCAGCACCTTCAGGGGAGAGGGAGAGAGAGAGAGTCAGCACCTTCAGGGGAGGGGGAGAGAGAGTCAGCACCTTCAGGGGAGGGGGAGAGAGAGTCAGCACCTTCAGGGGAGGGGGAGAGAGAGTCAGCACCTTCAGGGGAGGGAGAGAGAGAGAGAGTCAGCACCTTCAGGGGAGGGGGAGAGAGAGAGAGTCAGCACCTTCAGGGGAGGGGGAGAGAGAGTCAGCACCTTCAGGGGAGGAGGAGAGAGAGTCAGCACCTTCAGGGATGGGGGAGAGCGAGTCAGCACCTTCAGGGAGGGGGAGAGAGAGTCAGCACCTTCAGGGGAGGAGGAGAGAGAGTCAGCACCTTCAGGGGAGGAGGAGAGAGAGTCAGCACCTTCAGGGGAGGGGGAGAGAGAGTCAGCACCTTCAGGGGAGGGGGGAGAGAGAGTCAGCACCTTCAGGGGAGGGGGAGAGAGAGAGAGTCAGCACCTTCAGGGGAGGGGAGAGAGAGAGTAAGCACCTTCAGGGGAGGGGAGAGAGAGACAGTCAGCACCTTCAGGGGAGGGGGAGAGAGAGTCAGCACCTTCAGAGGAGGGGGAGAGAGAGTCAGCACCTTCAGGGGAGGGGGAGAGAGAGTCAGCACCTTCAGGGGAGGGGGAGAGAGAGAGAGTCAGCACCTTCAGGGGAGGGGGAGAGAGAGAGAGTCAGCACCTTCAGGGGAGGGGGGAGAGAGAGAGTCAGCACCTTCAGGGGAGGGGGAGAGAGAGAGTCAGCACCTTCAGGGGAGGGGGAGAGAGAGTCAGCACCTTCAGGGGAGGGGGAGAGAGAGTCAGCACCTTCAGGGGAGGGGGAGAGAGAGTCAGCACCTTCAGGGGAGGGGGAGAGAAAGTCAGCACCTTCAGGGGAGGGGGAGAGAGAGTCAGCACCTTCAGGGGAGGGGGAGAGAGAGTCAGCACCTTCAGGGGAGAGAGAGAGAGAGTCAGCACCTTCAGGGGAGGGGGAGAGAAGTCAGCACCTTCAGGGGAGGGGGAGAGAGAAGTCAGCACCTTCAGGGGAGGGGAGAGAGAGTCAGCACCTTCAGGGGAGGGGGAGGGGAGAGAGAGTCAGCACCTTCAGGGGAGGGGGAGAGAGAGTCAGCACCTTCAGGGGAGGGGGAGAGAGAGAGTCAGCACCTTCAGGGGAGGGGGAGAGAGAGAGAGTCAGCACCTTCAGGGGAGGGGGAGAGAGAGAGTCAGCACCTTCAGGGGAGGGGTGAGAGAGAGTCAGCACCTTCAGGGGAGGGGGAGAGAGAGTCAGCACCTTCAGGGGAGGGGGAGAGAGAGTCAGCACCTTCAGGGGAGGGGGAGAGAGAGTCAGCACCTTCAGGGGAGGGGGAGAGAGAGTCAGCACCTTCAGGGGAGGGGGAGAGAGAGAGAGTCAGCACCTTCAGGGGAGGGGGAGAGAGAGTCAGCACCTTCAGGGGAGGGGGGAGAGAGAGTCAGCACCTTCAGGGGAGGGGGAGAGAGAGAGTCAGCACCTTCAGAGGGAGGGAGAGAGAGAGTCAGCACCTTCAGGGGAGGGGAGAGAGAGAGTCAGCACCTTCAGGGGAGGGGGGAGAGAGAGTCTGCACCTTCAGGGGAGGGGGAGAGAGAGTCAGCACCTTCAGGGGAGGGGGAGAGAGAGTCAGCACCTTCAGGGGAGGGGGAGAGAGAGAGAGTCAGCACCTTCAGGGGAGGGGGGAGAGAGAGAGAGTCAGCACCTTCAGGGGAGGGGGAGAGAGGGTCTGCACCTTCCGAGGAGTGGGAGAGAGAGTCTGCACCTTCAGAGGAGGGGGAGAGAGAGTCAGCACCTTCAGGGGAGGGGGAGAGAGAGAGTCAGCACCTTCAGGGGAGGGGGAGAGAGAGAGTCAGCACCTTCAGGGGAGGGGGAGAGAGAGTCAGCACCTTCAGGGGAGGGGGAGAGAGAGAGAGTCAGCACCTTCAGGGGAGGGGGAGAGAGAGTCAGCACCTTCAGGGGAGGGGGAGAGAGAGTCAGCACCTTCAGGGGAGGGGAGAGAGATTCAGCACCTTCAGGGGAGGGGGAGAGAGAGAGTCAGCACCTTCAGGGGAGGGGGAGAGAGAGTCAGCACCTTCAGGGGAGGGGGAGAGAGAGTCAGCACCTTCAGGGGGAGGGGGAGAGAGAGTCAGCAGCTTCAGGGGAGGGGGAGAGAGAGTCAGCACCTTCAGGGGAGGGGGGAGGAGAGAGTCAGCACCTTCAGGGGAGGGGGAGAGAGGAGTCAGCACCTTCAGGGGAGGGGGAGAGAGAGAGTCAGCATCTTCAGGGGAAGGGGGAGAGAGAGTCAGCACCTTCAGGGGAGGGGGAGAGAGAGTCAGCCCCTTCAGGGAGGGGGAGAGAGAGTCAGCACCTTCAGGGGAGGGGGAGAGAGTCAGCACCTTCAGGGAGGGAGAGAGATTCCGCCTTAGGGGAGGGGAGAGAGGAGTCAGCACCTTCAGGGGAGGGGGAGAGAGAGTCAGCACCTTCAGGGGAGGGGGAGAGAGAGTCAGCACCTTCAGGGGAGGGGGAGAGAGAGTCAGCACCCAGGGAGGGGAGGGGAGAGAGAGTCAGCACCAGGGGAGGGAGGGGGAGAGAGAGTCAGCACCTTCAGGGGAGGGGGAGAGAGAGTCAGCACCTTCAGGGGAGGGGGAGAGAGAGTCAGCACCCTTCAGGGGAGGGGAGAGAGAGTCAGCACCTTCAGGGGAGGGGGAGAGAGAGTCAGCACCTTCAGGGGAGGGGAGAGAGAGTCAGCACCTTCAGGGGAGGGGAGAGAGAGAGAGTCAGCACCTTCAGGGGAGGGAGAGAGAGAGTCAGCACCTTCAGGGGAGGGGGAGGAGAGAGAGTCAGCACCTTCAGGGGAGGGGGAGAGAGAGTCAGCACCTTCAGGGGAGGGGGAGAGAGAGTCAGCACCTTCAGGGGAGGGGGAGAGAGAGAGTCAGCACCTTCAGGGGAGGGGGAGAGAGAGAGTCAGCACCTTCAGGGGAGGGGGAGAGAGAGTCAGCACCTTCAGGGGAGGGGGAGAGAGAGAGAGTCAGCACCTTCAGGGGAGGGGGAGAGAGAGAGTCAGCACCTTCAGGGGAGGGGGAGAGAGAGAGAGTCAGCACCTTCAGGGGAGGGGGAGGAGAGAGTCAGCCCCTTCAGGGGAGGGGGAGAGAGAGTCAGCACCCTTCAGGGGAGGGGGAGAGAGAGTCAGCACCTTCAGGGGAGGGAGAGAGAGAGTCAGCACCTTCAGGGGAGGGGGAGAGAGAGAGAGTCAGCACCTTCAGGGGAGGGGAGAGAGAGTCAGCACCTTCAGGGGAGGGGGAGAGAGAGTCAGCACCTTCAGGGGAGGGGAGAGAGAGTCAGCACCTTCAGGGGAGAGAGAGAGAGAGAGTCAGCACCTTCAGGGAGGGGAGAGAGAGAGTCAGCACCTTCAGGGAGGGGGAGAGAGAGTCAGCACCTTCAGGGGAGGGGAGAGAGAGTCAGCCCTTCAGGGGAGGGGGGAGAGAGAGTCAGCACCTTCAGGGGAGGGGGAGAGAGAGTCAGCACCTTCAGGGGAGGGGGAGAGAGAGTCAGCACCTTCAGGGGAGGGGAGGGGAGAGTCAGCACCTTCAGGGGAGGGGAGGAGAGAGAGAGTCAGCACCCTTCAGGGGAGGGGGAGGAGAGTCAGACCTTCAGGGGAGGGGGAGGAGAGAGAGTCAGCACCTTCAGGGGAGGGGGAGAGAGAGTCAGCACCTTCAGGGAGAGGGGGGAGAGAGAGTCAGACCTTCAGGGGAGGAGAGAGAGAGTCAGCACCCTTCAGGGGAGGGAGATGAGAGAGTCAGCACCTTCAGGGGGGGGGGAGAGAGAGTCAGCACCTTCAGGGGAGGGGGAGAGAGAGTCAGCACCTTCAGGGGAGGGGGAGGAGAGAGAGTCAGCACCTTCAGGGGAGGGAGAGAGAGAGTCAGCAACTTCAAGGAAGGGGAGAGAGAGTCAGCACCTTCAGGGGAGGGGAGAGAGAGAGTCAGCACCTTCAGGGGAGGAAGAAGGGGAGAGAGAGTCAGCACCTTCAGGGGAGGGGGAGAGAGAGAGTCAGCACCTTCAGGGGGGGGGGGAGAGAGAGAGTCAGCACCTTCAGGGGAGGGGGAGAGAGAGTCAGCACCTTCAGGGGAGAGAGAGAGAGAGTCAGCACCTTCAGGGGAGGGGAGAGAGAGTCAGCACCTTCAGGGGAGGGGGGAGAGAGAGAGTCAGCACCTTCAGGGGAGGGGAGAGAGAGTCAGCACCTTCAGGGAGGGGGGAGAGAGAGAGTCAGCACCTTCAGGGGAGGGGGAGAGAGAGTCAGCACCTTCAGGGAGGGGGAGAGAGAGTCAGCACCTTCAGGGGAGGGGAGAGAGAGAGTCAGCACCTTCAGGGGAGGGGGAGAGAGAGTCAGCACCTTCAGGGGAGGGGGAGAGAGAGAGTCAGCACCTTCAGGGGAGGGGGAGAGAGAGTCAGCACCTTCAGGGGAGGGGGAGAGAGAGTCAGCACCTTCAGGGGAGGGGAGAGAGAGAGTCAGCACCTTCAGGGGAGGGGGGAGAGAGAGTCAGCACCTTCAGGGGAGGGGGGAGAGAGAGTCAGCACCTTCAGGGGGGGGGGGAGAGAGAGTCAGCACCTTCAGGGGAGGGGGAGAGAGAGAGTCAGCACCTTCAGGGGAGGGGGAGAGAGAGTCAGCACCTTCAGGGGGGGGGAGAGAGAGTCAGCACCTTCAGGGGAGGGGGAGAGAGAGTCAGCACCTTCAGGGGAGGGGGGAGAGAGAGTCAGCACCTTCAGGGGAGGGGGAGAGAGAGTCAGCACCTTCAGGGGAGGGGGAGAGAGAGTCAGCACCTTCAGGGGAGGGGGAGAGAGAGTCAGCACCTTCAGGGGGGGGAGAGAGAGAGAGTCAGCACCTTCAGGGAGGGGGAGAGAGAGTCAGCACCTTCAGGGGAGGGGTAGAGAGAGTCAGCACCTTCAGGGGAGGGGGAGAGAGAGAGAGTCAGCACCTTCAGGGGAAGGGGAGAGAGAGAGAGTCAGCACCTTCAGGGGAGGGGGAGAGAGAGGGAGAGAGAGAGAGAGAGTCAGCACCTTCAGGGGAGGGGGAGAGAGAGTCAGCACCTTCAGGGGAGGGGAGAGAGAGAGTCAGCACCTTCAGGGGAGGGGAGAGAGAGTCAGCACCTTCAGGGGAGGGGGAGAGAGAGTCAGCACCTTCAGGGGAGGGGGAGAGAGAGTCAGCACCTTCAGGGGAGGGGAGAGAGAGAGTCAGCACCTTCAGGGGAGGGGGAGAGAGAGTCAGCACCTTCAGGGGAGGGGGGGAGAGAGAGAGTCAGCACCTTCAGGGGAGGGGGAGGGGGAGAGAGAGAGTCAGCACCTTCAGGGGAGGGGGAGAGAGAGTCAGCACCTTCAGGGGAGGGGGGAGAGAGAGAGTCAGCACCTTCAGGGGAGGGGGAGAGAGAGTCAGCACCTTCAGGGGAGGGGGAGAGAGAGTCAGCACCTTCAGGGAGGGAGAGAGAGAGTCAGCACCTTCAGGGGAGGGGAGAGAGAGAGTCAGCACCTTCAGGGGAGGGGGAGAGAGAGAGTCAGCACCTTCAGGGGAGGGGAGAGAGAGAGTCAGCACCTTCAGGGAGGGGGAGAGAGAGAGTCAGCACCTTCAGGGGAGGGGGAGAGAGAGTCAGCACCTTCAGGGGAGGGGGAGAGAGAGTCAGCACCTTCAGGGGAGGGGGAGAGAGAGTCAGCACCTTCAGGGGAGGGGGAGAGAGAGTCAGCACCTTCAGGGGAGGGGGAGAGAGAGTCAGCACCTTCAGGGGAGGGGGAGAGAGAGTCAGCACCTTCAGGGGAGGGGGAGAGAGAGTCAGCACCTTCAGGGGAGGGGAAGAGAGAGTCAGCACCTTCAGGGGAGGGGGAGAGAGAGTCAGCACCTTCAGGGGAGGGGGAGAGAGAGAGAGTCAGCACCTTCAGGGGAGGGGAGAGAGAGTCAGCACCTTCAGGGGAGCGGATAGAGAGTCAGCACCTTCAGGGGAGGGGGAGAGAGAGTCAGCACCTTCAGGGGAGGGGGAGAGAGAGAGAGTCAGCACCTTCAGGGGAGGGGGAGAGAGAGTCAGCACCTTCAGGGGAGGGGGGAGAGAGAGTCAGCACCTTCAGGGAGGGGAGAGAGAGTCAGCACCTTCAGGGGAGGGGAGAGAGAGAGTCAGCACCTTCAGGGGAGGGGGAGAGAGAGTCAGCACCTTCAGGGGAAGGGGAGAGAGAGTCAGCACCTTCAGGGGAGGGGGAGAGAGAGTCAGCACCTTCAGGGGTGCGGAGAGAGAGTCAGCACCTTCAGGGGAGGGGGAGAGAGAGTCAGCACCTTCAGGGGAGGGGGAGAGAGAGTCAGCACCTTCAGGGGAGGGGGAGAGAGAGTCAGCACCTTCAGGGGGAGAGAGAGAGAGTCAGCACCTTCAGGAGGGGGAGAGAGAGTCAGCACCTTCAGGGGAGGGGGAGAGAGAGTCAGCACCTTCAGGGGAGGGGGAGAGAGAGTCAGCACCTTCAGGGAGGGGGGAGAGAGAGTCAGCACCTTCAGGAGGGGGAGAGAGAGTCAGCACCTTCAGGGGAGGGGGAGAGAGAGTCAGCAACTTCAGGGGAGGGGGAGAGAGAGTCAGCACCTTTTGGGAGGGGGAGAGAGAGTCAGCACCTTCAGGGGAGGGGGAGAGAGAGTCAGCACCTTCAGGGGAGAGGGAGAGAGAGTCAGCACCTTCAGGGGAGGGGGAGAGAGAGTCAGCACCTTCAGGGGAGGGGGAGAGAGAGAGTCAGCACCTTCAGGGGAGGGGAGAGAGAGAGTCAGCACCTTCAGGGGAGGGGAGAGAGAGTCAGCACCTTCAGGGGAGGGGGAGAGAGAGTCAGCACCTTCAGGGGAGGGGAGAGAGAGAGTCAGCACCTTCAGGGGAGGGGGAGAGAGAGTCAGCACCTTCAGGGGAGGGGAGAGAGAGAGTCAGCACCTTCAGGGAGGGGGAGAGAGAGTCAGCACCTTCAGGGGAGGGGGAGAGAGAGTGAGCACCTTCAGGGGAGGGGGAGAGAGAGTCAGCACCTTCAGGAGAGGGGGAGAGAGAGTCAGCACCTTCAGGGGAGGGGGGAGAGAGAGAGTCAGCACCTTCAGGGGAGGGGCAGAGAGAGTCTGCACCTTCAGGGGAGGGGGAGAGAGCGAGTCAGCACCTTCAGGGGAGGTGGTGAGAGAGTCAGCACCTTCAGGGGAGGGGCAGAGAGAGTCAGCACCTTCAGGGGAGGGGCAGAGAGAGTCAGCACCTTCAGGGGAGGGGAGAGAGAGTCAGCACCTTCAGGGGAGGGGAGAGAGAGTCAGCACCTTCAGGGGAGGGGAGAGAGAGACAGCACCTTCAGGGGAGGGGGGAGAGAGAGTCAGCACCTTCAGGGAGGGGGAGAGAGAGTCAGCACCTTCAGGGGAGGGGGAGAGAGAGTCAGCACCTTCAGGGGAGGGGAGAGAGAGTCAGCACCTTCAGGGGAGGGGGAGAGAGAGTCAGCACCTTCAGGGAGGGGGAGAGAGAGAGAGTCAGCACTTTCAGGGGAGGGGAGAGAGAGTCAGCACCTTCAGGGGAGGGGGAGAGAGAGAGTCAGCACCTTCAGGGGAGGGGGAGAGAGAGTCAGCACCTTCTGCGGAGAGAGAGAGAGTCAGCACCTTCAGGGGAGAGAGAGAGATTCAGCACCTTCAGGGGAGGGGGAGAGAGAGTCAGCACCTTCAGGGGAGGGGAGAGAGAGTCAGCACCTTCAGGGAGGGGGAGAGAGAGTCAGCACCTTCAGGGGAGGGGGAGAGAGAGTCAGCACCTTCAGGGGAGGGGGAGAGAGAGTCAGCACCTTCAGGGGGGGGGAGAGAGAGTCAGCACCTTCAGGGGAGGGGGAGAGAGAGTCAGCACCTTCAGGGGAGGGGGAGAGAGAGTCAGCACCTTCAGGGGAGGGGGAGAGAGAGTCAGCACCTTCAGGGGAGGGGGAGAGAGAGTCAGCACCTTCAGGGAGGGGGAGAGAGAGAGTCAGCACCTTCAGGGGAGGGGGAGAGAGAGTCAGCACCTTCAGGGGGGGGGAGAGAGAGTCAGCACCTTCAGGGGAGGGGGGAGAGAGAGAGTCAGCACCTTCAGGGGAGGGAGAGAGAGAGTCAGCACCTTCAGGGGAGGGGAGGAGAGAGAGTCAGCACCTTCAGGGGAGGGGGAGAGAGAGTCAGCACCTTCAGGGGAGGGGGAGAGAGAGAGTCAGCACCTTCAGGGGAGGGGGAGAGAGAGTCAGCACCTTCAGGGGAGGGGGAGAGAGAGAGTCAGCACCTTCAGGGGAGGGGGAGAGAGAGTCAGCACCTTCAGGGGAGGGGGAGAGAGAGTCAGCACCTTCAGGGGAGGGGGAGAGAGAGTCAGCACCTTCAGGGGAGGGAGAGAGAGAGTCAGCACCTTCAGGGAGGGGGAGAGAGAGAGTCAGCACCTTCAGGGGAGGGGAGAGAGAGAGTCAGCACCTTCAGGGGAGGGGGAGAGAGAGTCAGCACCTTCAGGGGAGGGGGAGAGAGAGTCAGCACCTTCAGGGGAGGGGAGAGAGAGAGTCAGCACCTTCAGGGGAGGGGGAGAGAGAGTCAGCACCTTCAGGGGAGGGGAGAGAGAGAGTCAGCACCTTCAGGGGAGGGGGAGAGAGAGTCAGCACCTTCAGGGGAGGGGGAGAGAGAGTCAGCACCTTCAGGGGAGGGGGAGAGAGAGTCAGCACCTTCAGGGGAGGGGGAGAGAGAGAGAGTCAGCACCTTCAGGGAGGGGGAGAGAGAGTCAGCACCTTCAGGGGAGGGGGAGAGAGAGTCAGCACCTTCAGGGGAGGGGAGAGAGAGTCAGCACCTTCAGGGGAGGGGAGAGAGAGAGTCAGCACCTTCAGGGGAGGGGAGAGAGAGAGTCAGCACCTTCAGGGGAGGGGAGAGAGAGAGTCAGCACCTTCAGGGAGGGGGAGAGAGAGTCAGCACCTTCAGGGGAGGGGGAGAGAGAGTCAGCACCTTCAGGGGAGGGGGAGAGAGAGTCAGCACTTCAGGGGAGGGGAGAGAGAGAGTCAGCACCTTCAGGGGAGGGGGAGAGAGAGAGTCAGCACCTTCAGGGGAGGGGGAGAGAGAGAGTCAGCACCTTCAGGGGAGGGGAGAGAGAGTCAGCACCTTCAGGGGAGGGGGAGAGAGAGTCAGCACCTTCAGGGGAGGGAGAGAGTCAGCACCTTCAGGGGAGGGAGAGAGTCAGCACCTTCAGGGGAGGGGGAGAGAGAGTCAGCACCTTCAGGGGAGGGAGAGAGTCAGCACCTTCAGGGGAGGGAGAGAGTCAGCACATTCAGGGGAGGGAGAGAGTCAGCACCTTCAGGGGAGGGAGAGAGTCAGCACCTTCAGGGGAGGGGGAGAGAGAGAGTCAGCACCTTCAGGGGAGGGGAGAGAGAGTCAGCACCTTCAGGGGAGGGGGAGAGAGAGTCAGCACCTTCAGGGGAGGGGGAGAGAGAGTCAGCACCTTCAGGGGAGGGTGAGAGAGAGAGTCAGCACCTTCAGGGGAGGGGGAGAGAGAGTCAGCACCTTCAGGGGAGGGAGAGAGAGAGTCAGCACCTTCAGGGGAGGGGAGAGAGAGAGTCAGCACCTTCAGGGGAGGGGGAGAGAGAGAGAGTCAGCACCTTCAGGGAGGGGGAGAGAGAGTCAGCACCTTCAGGGGAGGGGAGAGAGAGTCAGCACCTTCAGGGGAGGGGAGAGAGAGAGTCAGCACCTTCAGGGGAGGGGAGAGAGAGTCAGCACCTTCAGGGGAGAGGTGGAGAGAGAGAGAGAGAGTGAGCAACTTCAGGGGAGAAGGAGAGAGAGAGTCAGCACCTTCAGGGAGGGGAGAGAGAGTCAGCACCTTCAGGGGAGGGGGAGAGAGAGTCAGCACCTTCAGGGGAGGGAGAGAGAGAGAGTCAGCACCTTCAGGGGAGGGGAGAGAGAGTCAGCACCTTCAGGGGAGGGGGAGAGAGAGTCAGCACCTTCAGGGGAGGGGGAGAGAGAGTCAGCACCTTCAGGGGAGGGGGAGAGAGAGAGTCAGCACCTTCAGGGGAGGGGGAGAGAGAGTCAGCACCTTCAGGGGATGGGGAGAGAGAGAGAGTCAGCACCTTCAGGGGATGGGGAGAGAGAGTCAGCACCTTCAGGGGAGGGGGAGAGAGAGAGTCAGCACCTTCAGGGGAGGGGAGAGAGAGTCAGCACCTTCAGGGGAGGGGGAGGAGAGAGAGTCAGCACCTTCAGGGGAGGGGGAGAGAGAGTCAGCACCTTCAGGGGAGGGGGAGAGAGAGTCAGCACCTTCAGGGGAGGGGGAGAGAGAGTCAGCACCTTCAGGGGAGGGGAGAGAGAGAGTCAGCACCTTCAGGGGAGGGGGAGAGAGAGTCAGCACCTTCAGGGGAGGGGGAGAGAGAGTCAGCACCTTCAGGGGAGGGGGAGAGAGAGTCAGCACCTTCAGGGGAGGGGGAGAGAGAGTCAGCACCTTCAGGGGAGGGGGAGAGAGAGTCAGCACCTTCAGGGGAGGGAGAGAGAGAGTCAGCACCTTCAGGGGAGGGGGAGAGAGAGTCAGCACCTTCAGGGGAGGGGGAGAGAGAGAGAGTCAGCACCTTCAGGGGAGGGGGAGAGAGAGTCAGCACCTTCAGGGGAGGGGGAGAGAGAGAGTCAGCACCTTCAGGGAGAGGGAGAGAGAGTCAGCACCTTCAGGGGAGGGGGAGAGAGAGTCAGCACCTTCAGGGGAGGGGGAGAGAGAGAGTCAGCACCTTCAGGGGAGGGGGAGAGAGAGTCAGCACCTTCAGGGGAGGGGGAGAGAGAGTCAGCACCTTCAGGGGAGGGGGAGAGAGAGTCAGCACCTTCAGGGGAGGGGAGAGAGAGAGAGTCAGCACCTTCAGGGGAGGGGGGAGAGAGAGTCAGCACCTTCAGGGGAGGGGGAGAGAGAGTCAGCACCTTCAGGGGAGGGGGAGAGAGAGTCAGCACCTTCAGGGGAGGGGGAGAGAGAGTCAGCACCTTCAGGGGAGGGGGAGAGAGAGTCAGCACCTTCAGGGGAGGGGGAGAGAGAGTCAGCACCTTCAGGGGAGGGGGAGAGAGAGTCAGCACCTTCAGGGGAGGGGGAGAGAGAGTCAGCACCTTCAGGGGAGGGAGAGAGAGAGAGTCAGCACCTTCAGGGGAGGGGGAGAGAGAGTCAGCACCTTCAGGGGAGGGGGGAGAGAGAGAGTCAGCACCTTCAGGGGAGGGGGAGAGAGAGAGAGTCAGCACCTTCAGGGGAGGGGGAGAGAGAGTCAGCACCTTCAGGGGAGGGGGAGAGAGAGTCAGCACCTTCAGGGGAGGGGGAGAGAGAGAGTCAGCACCTTCAGGGGAGAGAGAGAGAGTCAGCACCTTCAGGGGAGGGGGAGAGAGAGTCAGCACCTTCAGGGGAGGGGAGAGAGAGAGAGTCAGCACCTTCAGGGGAGGGGGAGAGAGAGTCAGCACCTTCAGGGGAGGGGGAGAGAGAGTCAGCACCTTCAGGGGAGGGGGAGAGAGAGTCAGCACCTTCAGGGGAGGGGGAGAGAGAGTCAGCACCTTCAGGGGAGGGGGAGAGAGAGTCAGCACCTTCAGGGGAGGGGGAGAGAGAGTCAGCACCTTCAGGGGAAGGGGAGAGAGAGTCAGCACCTTCAGGGGAGGGGAGAGAGAGAGTCAGCACCTTCAGGGGAGGGGGAGAGAGAGAGAGTCAGCACCTTCAGGGGAGGGGAGAGAGAGAGAGATAGAGAGAGTCAGCACCTTGAGGGGAGGGGGAGAGAGAGAGAGAGTCAGCACCTTCAGGGGAGGGGAGAGAGAGTCAGCACCTTCAGGGGAGGGGGAGAGAGAGTCAGCACCTTCAGGGGAGGGGAGAGAGAGAGAGTCAGCACCTTCAGGGGAGGGGGAGAGAGAGTCAGCACCTTCAGGGGAGGGGGAGAGAGAGTCAGCACCTTCAGGGGAGGGGAGAGAGAGAGTCAGCACCTTCAGGGGAGGGGAGAGAGAGTCAGCACCTTCAGGGGAGGGGAGAGAGAGAGTCAGCACCTTCAGGGGAGGGGAGAGAGAGAGTCAGCACCTTCAGGGGAGGGGGAGAGAGAGTCAGCACCTTCAGGGGAGGGGGAGAGAGAGTCAGCACCTTCAGGGGAGGGGGAGAGAGAGTCAGCACCTTCAGGGGAGGGGAGAGAGAGAGTCAGCACCTTCAGGGGAGGGGGAGAGAGAGAGTCAGCACCTTCAGGGGAGAGGGAGAGAGAGTCAGCACCTTCAGGGGAGGGGGAGAGAGAGAGTCAGCACCTTCAGGGGAGGGGGAGAGAGAGAGAGTCAGCACCTTCAGGGGAGGGGGAGAGAGAGTCAGCACCTTCAGGGGAGGGGGGAGAGAGAGTCAGCACCTTCAGGGGAGGGGGAGAGAGAGAGTCAGCACCTTCAGGGGAGGGGAGAGAGAGTCAGCACCTTCAGGGGAGGGGGAGAGAGAGAGTCAGCACCTTCAGGGGAGGGGGAGAGAGAGTCAGCACCTTCAGGGGAGGGGAGAGAGAGAGTCAGCACCTTCAGGGGAGGGGGAGAGAGAGTCAGCACCTTCAGGGGAGGGGAGAGAGAGAGAGTCAGCACCTTCAGGGGAGGGGGAGAGAGAGTCAGCACCTTCAGGGGAGGGGGAGAGAGAGTCAGCACCTTCAGGGGAGGGGGAGAGAGAGTCAGCACCTTCAGGGGAGGGGAGAGAGAGAGAGTCAGCACCTTCAGGGGAGGGGAGGAGAGAGAGTCAGCACCTTCAGGGGAGGGGAGAGAGAGAGTCAGCACCTTCAGGGGAGGGGAGAGAGAGAGTCAGCACCTTCAGGGGAGGGGAGAGAGAGAGTCAGCACCTTCAGGGGAGGGGGAGAGAGAGTCAGCACCTTCAGGGGAGGGGGAGAGAGAGTCAGCACCTTCAGGGGAGGGGAGAGAGAGAGTCAGCACCTTCAGGGGAGGGGGAGAGAGAGAGTCAGCACCTTCAGGGGAGGGGAGAGAGAGAGTCAGCACCTTCAGGGGAGGGGGAGAGAGAGAGTCAGCACCTTCAGGGGAGGGGAGAGAGAGAGTCAGCACCTTCAGGGGAGGAGAGAGAGAGAGTCAGCACCTTCAGGGGAGGGGGAGAGAGAGAGTCAGCACCTTCAGGGGAGGGGGAGAGAGAGAGTCAGCACCTTCAGGGGAGGGGGAGAGAGAGTCAGCACCTTCAGGGGAGGGGGAGAGAGAGTCAGCACCTTCAGGGGAGGGGGAGAGAGAGAGTCAGCACCTTCAGGGGAGGGGGAGAGAGAGTCAGCACCTTCAGGGGAGGGGGAGAGAGAGAGAGTCAGCACCTTCAGGGGAGGGGGAGAGAGAGAGTCAGCACCTTCAGGGGAGGGGGAGAGAGAGTCAGCACCTTCAGGGGAGGGGGAGAGGAGAGAGAGTCAGCACCTTCAGGGGAGGGGAGAGAGAGAGAGTCAGCACCTTCAGGGGAGGGGGAGAGAGAGTCAGCACCTTCAGCGGAGGTGGAGAGAGAGAGTCAGCACCTTCAGGGGAGGGGGAGAGAGAGAGAGTCAGCACCTTCAGCGGAGGTGGAGAGAGAGAGTCAGCACCTTCAGGGGAAGGGGAGAGAGAGAGAGTCAGCACCTTCAGGGGAGGGGGAGAGAGAGTCAGCACCTTCAGGGGAGGGGGAGAGAGATTCAGCACCTTCAGGGGAGGGGGAGAGAGAGTCAGCACCTTCAGGGGAGGGGGAGAGAGAGTCAGCACCTTCAGGGGAGGGGGAGAGAGAGTCAGCACCTTCAGGGGAGGGGAGGGGAGAGAGAGTCAGCACCTTCAGGGGAGGGGGAGAGAGAGTCAGCACCTTCAGGGGAGGGGGAGAGAGAGTCAGCACCTTCAGGGGAGGGGGAGAGAGAGTCAGCACCTTCAGGGGAGGGGGAGAGAGAGTCAGCACCTTCAGGGGAGGGGGAGAGAGAGTCAGCACCTTCAGGGGAGGGGGAGAGAGAGTCAGCACCTTCAGGGGAGGGGGAGAGAGAGTCAGCACCTTCAGGGGAGGGGGAGAGAGAGTCAGCACCTTCAGGGGAGGGGGAGAGAGAGTCAGCACCTTCAGGGGAGGGGGAGAGAGAGACAGCACCTTCAGGGGAGGGTGAGAGAGAGAGTCAGCACCTTCAGGGGAGGGGGAGAGAGAGTCAGCACCTTCAGGGGAGGGGGAGAGAGAGTCAGCACCTTCAGGGGAGGGGGAGAGAGAGTCAGCACCTTCAGGGGAGGGGGGAGAGAGAGTCAGCACCTTCAGGGGAGGGGAGAGAGAGAGAGTCAGCACCTTCAGGGGAGGGGGAGAGAGAGTCAGCACCTTCAGAGGAGGGGGAGAGAGAGTCAGCACCTTCAGAGGAGGGGGAGAGAGAGTCAGCACCTTCAGAGGAGGGGGAGAGAGAGTCATCACCTTCAGAGGAGGGGGAGAGAGAGTCAGCACCTTCAGGGGAGGGGGTAGAGAGAGAGTCAGCACCTTCAGGGGTAGGGGAGAGAGAGAGAGTCAGCACCTTCAGGGGAGGGGAGAGAGAGTCAGCACCTTCAGGGAGGAGGGAGAGAGAGTCAGCACCTTCAGGGGAGGGGGAGAGAGAGTCAGCACCTTCAGGGGAGGGGGAGAGAGAGTCAGCACCTTCAGGGGAGGGGGAGAGAGAGTCAGCACCTTCAGGGGAGGGGGAGAGAGAGAGTCAGCACCTTCAGGGGAGGGGGAGAGAGAGAGTCAGCACCTTCAGGGGAGAGAGAGAGAGTCAGCACCTTCAGGGGAGGGCGAGAGAGAGTCAGCACCTTCAGGGGAGGGGGAGAGAGAGTCGGAGAGAGTCAGCACCTTCAGGAGAGGGGGAGAGAGAGTCAGCACCTTCAGGGGAGGGGGAGGGGAGAGAGTCAGCACCTTCAGGGGAGGGGGAGAGAGAGTCAGCACCTTCAGGGGAGGGGGAGAGAGAGTCAGCACCTTCAGGGGAGGGGGAGAGAGAGAGTCAGCACCTTCAGGGGAGGGGGAGAGAGAGTCAGCACCTTCAGGGGAGGGGGAGAGAGAGAGAGTCAGCACCTTCAGGGGAGGGGGAGAGAGAGAGAGTCAGCACCTTCAGGGGAGGGGGAGAGAGAGAGAGTCAGCACCTTCAGGGAAGGGGGAGAGAGAGTCAGCACCTTCAGGGGAGGGGGAGAGAGAGTCAGCACCTTCAGGGGAGGGGGAGAGAGAGTCAGCACCTTCAGGGGAGGGGGAGAGAGAGTCAGCACCTTCAGGGGAGGGGGAGAGAGAGTCAGCACCTTCAGGGGAGGGGGAGAGAGAGAGAGTCAGCACCTTCAGGGGAGGGGGAGAGAGAGTCAGCACCTTCAGGGGAGGGGGAGAGAGAGAGAGTCAGCACCTTCAGGGGAGGGGGAGAGAGAGAGAGTCAGCACCTTCAGGGGAGGGGGAGAGAGAGAGAGTCAGCACCTTCAGGGGAGGGGGAGAGAGAGAGAGAGTTCAGCACCTTCAGGGGAGGGGGAGAGAGAGAGCGTTCAGCACCTTGAGGGGAGGGGGAGAGACAGAGAGAGAGTCAGCACCTTCAGGGGAGGGGGAGAGAGAGTCAGCACCTTCAGGGGAGGGGGAGAGAGAGAGAGTCAGCACCTTCAGGGGAGGGGGAGAGAGAGAGAGTCAGCACCTTCAGGGGAGGGGAAGAGAGAGAGAGTCAGCACCTTCAGGGGAGGGGGAGAGAGAGAGAGTCAGCACCTTCAGGGGAGGGGGAGAGAGAGAGAGTCAGTACCTTCAGGGGAGGGGGAGAGAGAGAGAGTCAGCACCTTCAGGGGAGGGGGAGAGAGAGAGAGTCAGCACCTTCAGGGGAGGGGGAGAGAGGGTCAGCACCTTCAGGGGAGGGGGAGAGAGAGAGAGTCAGCACCTTCAGGGGAGGGGGAGAGAGAGTCAGCACCTTCAGGGGAGGGGGAGAGAGAGTCAGCACCTTCAGGGGAGAGAGAGAGAGAGTCAGCACCTTCAGGGGAGGGGGAGAGAGGGTCAGCACCTTCAGGGGAGGGGGAGAGAGAGAGAGTCAGCACCTTCAGGGGAGGGGGAGAGAGAGTCAGCACCTTCAGGGGAGGGGGAGAGAGAGTCAGCACCTTCAGGGGAGGGGGAGAGAGAGTCAGCACCTTCAGGGGCGGGGGAGAGAGAGTCAGCACCTTCAGGGGAGGGGGAGAGAGAGTCAGCACCTTCAGTGGAGGGGTAGAGAGAGTCAGCACCTTCAGGGGAGGGGGAGAGAGAGATTCAGCACCTTCAGGGGAGAGAGAGAGAGTCAGCACCTTCAGGGGAGGGGGAGAGAGAGAGAGTCGGCACCTTCAGGGGAGGGGGAGAGAGAGTCAGCACCTTCAGGGGAGAGGGAGAGAGAGTCAGCACCTTCAGGGGAGGGGGAGAGAGAGTCAGCACCTTCAGGGGAGTGGGAGGGGAGAGAGAGTCAGCACCTTCAGGGGAGGGGGAGAGAGAGTCAGCACCTTCAGGGGAGGGGGAGAGAGAGTCAGCACCTTCAGGGGAGGGGGAGAGAGAGTCAGCACCTTCAGGGGAGGGGGAGAGAGAGTCAGCACCTTCAGGGGAGGGGGAGGGGGAGAGAGAGTCAGCACCTTCAGAGGAGGGGGAGAGAGTCAGCACCTTCAGGGGAGGGGGAGAGAGAGTCAGCACCTTCAGGGGAGGGGGAGAGAGAGTCAGCACCTTCAGGGGAGGGGGGAGAGAGAGTCAGCACCTTCAGGGGAGGGGGAGAGAGAGAGAGTCAGCACCTTCAGGGGAGGGGGAGAGAGAGTCAGCACCTTCAGGGGAGGGGGGAGAGAGTCAGCACCTTCAGGGGAGGGGGAGAGAGAGTCAGCACCTTCAGGGGAGGGGGAGAGAGTCAGCACCTTCAGGGGAGGGGGAGAGAGAGTCAGCACCTTCAGAGGAGGGGGAGAGAGTCAGCACCTTCAGGGGAGGGGGAGAGAGAGTCAGCACCTTCAGGGGAGGGGGAGAGAGAGTCAGCACCTTCAGGGGAGGGGGAGAGAGAGTCAGCACCTTCAGGGGAGGGGGAGAGAGAGAGAGTCAGCACCTTCAGGGGAGGGGGAGAGAGAGTCAGCACCTTCAGGGGAGGGGGGAGAGAGAGTCAGCACCTTCAGGGGAGGGGGAGAGAGAGTCAGCACCTTCAGGGGAGGGGGAGAGAGAGAGAGTCAGCACCTTCAGGGGAGGGGGAGAGAGAGAGAGTCAGCACCTTCAGGGGAGGGGGAGAGAGAGAGAGTCAGCACCTTCAGGGGAGGGGGAGAGAGAGAGAGAGTCAGCACCTTCAGGGGAGGGGGAGAGAGGGTCAGCACCTTCAGGGGAGGGGGAGAGAGAGAGAGTCAGCACCTTCAGGGGAGGGGGAGAGAGAGTCAGCACCTTCAGGGGAGGGGGAGAGAGAGTCAGCACCTTCCGGGGAGGGGGAGAGAGAGTCAGCACCTTCAGGGGCGGGGGAGAGAGAGTCAGCACCTTCAGGGGAGGGGGAGAGAGAGTCAGCACCTTCAGTGGAGGGGTAGAGAGAGTCAGCACCTTCAGGGGAGGGGGAGAGAGAGATTCAGCACCTTCAGGGGAGAGAGAGAGAGTCAGCACCTTCAGGGGAGGGGGAGAGAGAGAGTGTCGGCACCTTCAGGGGAGGGGGAGAGAGAGTCAGCACCTTCAGGGGAGAGGGAGAGAGAGTCAGCACCTTCAGGGGAGGGGGAGAGAGAGTCAGCACCTTCAGGGGAGTGGGAGGGGAGAGAGAGTCAGCACCTTCAGGGGAGGGGGAGAGAGAGTCAGCACCTTCAGGGGAGGGGGAGAGAGAGTCAGCACCTTCAGGGGAGGGGGAGAGAGAGTCAGCACCTTCAGGGGAGGGGGAGAGAGAGTCAGCACCTTCAGGGGAGGGGGAGGGGGAGAGAGAGTCAGCACCTTCAGAGGAGGGGGAGAGAGTCAGCACCTTCAGGGGAGGGGGAGAGAGAGTCAGCACCTTCAGGGGAGGGGGAGAGAGAGTCAGCACCTTCAGGGGAGGGGGAGAGAGAGTCAGCACCTTCAGGGGAGGGGGAGAGAGAGAGAGTCAGCACCTTCAGGGGAGGGGGAGAGAGAGTCAGCACCTTCAGGGGAGGGGGAGAGAGTCAGCACCTTCAGGGGAGGGGGAGAGAGAGTCAGCACCTTCAGGGGAGGGGGAGAGAGTCAGCACCTTCAGGGGAGGGGGAGAGAGAGTCAGCACCTTCAGAGGAGGGGGAGAGAGTCAGCACCTTCAGGGGAGGGGGAGAGAGAGTCAGCACCTTCAGGGGAGGGGGAGAGAGAGTCAGCACCTTCAGGGGAGGGGGAGAGAGAGTCAGCACCTTCAGGGGAGGGGGAGAGAGAGAGAGTCAGCACCTTCAGGGGAGGGGGAGAGAGAGTCAGCACCTTCAGGGGAGGGGGAGAGAGAGTCAGCACCTTCAGGGGAGGGGGAGAGAGAGTCAGCACCTTCAGGGGAGGGGGAGAGAGAGAGAGTCAGCACCTTCAGGGGAGGGTGAGAGAGAGTCAGCACCTTCAGGGGAGGGGGAGAGAGAGTCAGCACCTTCAGGGGAGGGGGAGAGAGAGAGAGTCAGCACCTTCAGGGGAGGGGGAGAGAGAGAGAGTCAGCACCTTCAGGGGAGGGGGAGAGAGAGTCAGAACCTTCAGGGGAGGGGGAGAGAGAGTGAGTCAGCACCTTCAGGGGAGGGGGAGAGAGAGTCAGCAACTTCAGGGGAGGGGGAGAGAGAGTCAGCACCTTCAGGGGAGGGGGAGAGAGAGTCAGCACCTTCAGGGGAGGGGGAGAGAGAGTCAGCACCTTCAGGGGAGGGGGAGAGAGAGTCAGCACCTTCAGGGGAGGGAGAGAGAGAGAGAGTCAGCACCTTCAGGGGAGGGGGAGAGAGAGTCAGCACCTTCAGGGGAGGGGGAGAGAGAGTCAGCACCTTCAGGGGAGGGGGAGAGAGAGTCAGCACCTTCAGGGGAGGGGGAGAGAGAGTCAGCACCTTCAGGGGAGGGGGAGAGAGAGTCAGCACCTTCAGGGGAGGGGGAGAGAGAATCAGCACCTTCAGGGGAGGGGGAGGGGGAGAGAGAGTCAGCACCTTCAGGGGAGGGGGAGAGAGAGTCAGCACCTTCAGGGGAGGGGGAGAGAGAGTCAGCACCTTCAGGGGAGGGGGAGAGAGAGAGTCAGCACCTTCAGGGGAGAGGGAGAGAGAGTCAGCACCTTCAGGGGAGGGGGAGAGAGAGTCAGCACCTTCAGGGGAGGGGGAGAGACAGAGTCAGCACCTTCAGGGGAGAGGGAGAGAGAGTCAGCACCTTCAGGGGAGAGAGAGAGAGAGTCAGCACCTTCAGGGGAGGGAGAGAGAGAGTCAGCACCTTCAGGGGAGGGGGAGAGAGAGTCAGCACCTTCAGGGGAGGGGGAGAGAGAGAGAGTCAGCACCTTCAGGGGAGGGGGAGAGAGAGTCAGCACCTTCAGGGGAGGGGGAGAGAGAGTCAGCACCTTCAGGGGAGGGGGAGGGGGAGAGAGAGTCAGCACCTTCAGGGGAGGGGGAGAGAGAGTCAGCACCTTCAGGGGAGGGGGAGAGAGAGTCAGCACCTTCAGGGGAGGGGGAGAGAGAGTCAGCACCTTCAGGGGAGGGGGAGAGAGAGTCAGCACCTTCAGGGGAGGGGGAGAGAGAGTCAGCACCTTCAGGGGAGGGGGAGAGAGAGAGAGTCAGCACCTTCAGGGGAGGGGGAGAGAGAGTCAGCACCTTCAGGGGAGGGGGAGAGAGAGTCAGCACCTTCAGGGGAGGGGGAGAGAGAGTCAGCACCTTCAGGGGAGGGGGAGAGAGAGTCAGCACCTTCAGGGGAGGGGTAGAGAGAGTCAGCACCTTCAGGGGAGGGGGAGAGAGAGAGAGTCAGCACCTTCAGGGGAGGGGGAGCGAAAGAGAGAGTCAGCACCTTCAGAGGAGGGGGAGAGAGAGTCAGCACCTTCAGAGGAGGGGGAGAGAGAGTCAGCACCTTCAGAGGAGGGGGAGAGAGAGTCAGCACCTTCAGGGGAGGGGGAGGGGGAGAGAGAGTCAGCACCTTCAGGGGAGGGGGAGAGAGAGTCAGCACCTTCAGGGGAGGGGGAGAGAGAGTCAGCACCTTCAGAGGAGGGGGAGAGAGAGTCAGCACCTTCAGGGGAGGGGGAGAGAGAGTCAGCACCTTCAGGGGAGGGGGAGAGAGAGAGAGTCAGCACCTTCAGGGGAGGGGGAGAGAGAGAGAGTCAGCACCTTCAGGGGAGGGGGAGAGAGAGAGAGTCAGCACCTTCAGGGGAGGGGGAGAGAGAGAGAGTCAGCACCTTCAGGGGAGGGGGAGAGAGAGTCAGCACCTTCAGGGGAGGGGGAGAGAGAGAGTCAGCACCTTCAGGGGAGGGGGAGAGAGAGTCAGCACCTTCAGGGGAGGGGGAGAGAGAGTCAGCACCTTCAGGGGAGGGGGAGAGAGAGTCAGCACCTTCAGGGGAGGGGGAGAGAGAGAGAGTCAGCACCTTCAGGGGAGGGGGAGGGGGAGAGAGAGTCAGCACCTTCAGGGGAGGGGGAGAGAGAGTCAGCACCTTCAGGGGAGGGGGAGAGAGAGTCAGCACCTTCAGGGGAGGGAGAGAGAGAGTCAGCACCTTCAGGGGAGGGGGAGAGAGAGAGAGTCAGCACCTTCAGGGGAGGGGGAGAGAGAGAGAGTCAGCACCTTCAGGGGAGGGGGAGAGAGAGAGAGTCAGCACCTTCAGGGGAGGGTGAGAGAGAGTCAGCACCTTCAGGGGAGGGGGAGAGAGAGAGAGTCAGCACCTTCAGGGGAGGGGGAGAGAGAGTCAGCACCTTCAGGGGAGATGGAGAGAGAGTCAGCACCTTCAGGGGAGGGAGAGAGAGAGTCAGCACCTTCAGGGGAGGGGGAGAGAGAGAGAGTCAGCACCTTCAGGGGAGGGGGAGAGAGAGTCAGCACCTTCAGGGGAGGGAGAGAGAGAGTCAGCACCTTCAGGGGAGGGGGAGAGAGAGTCAGCACCTTCAGGGGAAGGGGAGAGAGAGTCAGCACCTTCAGGGGAGGGAGAGAGAGAGTCAGCACCTTCAGGGGAGGGAGAGAGAGAGTCAGCACCTTCAGGGGAGGGGGAGAGAGAGTCAGCACCTTCAGGGGAGGGGGAGAGAGAGAGAGTCAGCACCTTCAGGGGAGGGGGACAGAGAGAGAGTCAGCACCTTCAGGGGAGGGGGAGAGAGAGCATCTTCGGGGCAGGGCAATGGGGAGAGTCAGCACCTTCAGGAAGAGGTGAGAGTTGGGGTGGGTCATTGGGAAAACTAGGTCAACTCAGATGGGTTTTGTGGTGGGGGTTCCTGAGCTATGAGACTGAGAATGGGCGAGTGGATTGTTTCAGTGATAGGAGGTTCCAGATTGACTCATGTCCCTCTGTATCTGACAATGTCTGTACCTGGCTGTCAGCATTTCAATCACAATGACTGTACCTGCCTGTCAGCATTTCAATCACAATGACTGTACCTGGCTGTCAGCATTTCAATCACAATGACTGTACCTGGCTGTCAGCATTTCAATCTCTGCATTCTTCTCCCTCTCTAGTTTATTGAGAATCTCCCGGTGTCGCCTCATCTCTTCTTGGAAAACCTCTTCTGCTCTCGACTCCTGATCCTTCAGCTGTTCCTCCAGCGCATGAACCCTATCAAAATACAATGTTACTGCTGGCGGAACCTGAGCACTGACCCCTGACAGTCCCACCCACGTCACGAATCCGACATCAAACAGGAGCAGAAACAATTCCCCACAAATACAGTGAACATTTCAGCTAGCAGAACATCCCCAGGCTAGCACAGTGTTTGACATGTGCCTTACCAACTATCAGGTCCTCTGGCCTCTCCACCTTGCAACTCTCCCTCTGGCTCCTGGCCATATCATCACAGGAAACCCCCCACAGCCTCTGCCCCTCCCCCCAACTCATTCCAGCCAAAAGCCTAAGCCAATCAGTAGTCTTGGGGTTTGGGAACAGGGTCAGAGATTGGTTACCTGTGCACTAGTTGTGTGTTTTCCTGCTTGAGTTTACTCTTCTGATCACCGTTCATCAGGCAGTCATTCTCCAGCTCCGACACCTTCTTCTCCAGATAGCTCACCTAGTCAGGAAATTAAAGATATTCAGCACCAACTAAAACGCATCACCGTCCCCATCAAACACTCCCAGGACAGGTACAGCACGGGGTTAGATACAGAGTAAAGCTCCCTCTACACCGTCCCCATCAAACATTCCCAGGACAGGTACAGCACGGGGTTAGATACAGAGTAAATCTCCCTCTAAGTCATCCCCATCAAACACTTCCAGGGCAGCTAAACATGGGGTTAGGTACAGAGTAAATTTCCCTCTACACCGTCCCCATCAAACACTCCCAGGACAGGTACAGCACGGGGTTAGACTGCTCCAGGATGGATTCTGCAGCTGTTCCCTGTGAGTCTCACCTTTTCAGTAATATCATTATCACTGGAGTCAATACTGTCTCGGAACAGGTCCTCAGTGCTGCCAGTGCTGCTGCTGATGTTACTGTTGTGGAAAAGCTGCCTGATTGAAAAAAGACAAAATGCTGATTCCAACAGGACCTGATAACAGGAGAATAAACATCTTCCCAACAATTCCACCTGCCCATGCACACCATTCTAGAGATGTGTGGGTGACGCTCTGCACTATACCCTTATTCAAAAAGGGAGGGAAACAAAAAACAGCAAACTATAGGCCAGTTAGCTTAATATCCGTCATTAGGAAAATGTTAGAGTCTATTATAAAGGATGTAATAGAGCATTTAGAAATACATAATCTAATCAAGCAGAGCCAGCATGGTTTCATGTAAGGGAAGTCATACCTGACAAATTTATTAGAATCTTTGAGGAGGTAACAAGCAGGATAGACAAAGGGGAACCAGTAGATGTAATATATTTGGATTTCCAAAAGGCGTTCGATAAGGTACTGCACATCAGGCTACTTAACAAGATAAAAGCCCAAGGGGTTGGGGGTAGTATATTAGCATGGATAGAGAATTTACTAGCTAATGGAAAACAGAGAGTTGGGATAAGGGGGGCATTTTCAGGATGGCAACCTGTAACTAGTGGATTGCCACAGTGATCACTGCTGGGGCCACAATTATTTACAATGTATATCAATGACTTAGATGAGGGAAGTGAATGTACTATCTCCAAGTGTGTGGATGACTCAAAAATAGGTGGGAAGGCAAGTGGAGGATGACATAAGGAGTCTACAGAGGGATATAGACAGGTTAAGTGAGTGGGCAAAAACTTGGCAGATGGAATATAATGTGGGAAAATGTGAGGTTATGCACTTTGGCAGGAAAAATGGTGGAGCTGAATATTATTTAAATGGAGAAAGACTGCAGAAAGCTGCAGCACAGAGGGGTTTGGGGGTCCTTGTGAATGAATCACAAAAAGCTAACGTACAAGTTCAGCAGGTAATAGGGAAGGCAAATGGAATGTTGGCCTTTATTTCAAAGGGAATGGAGTATAAAAATAGGGAAGTCTTGCTAAAACTATACAAGGCACTAGTTAGACCACACCTAGAATACTATGAACAGTTTTGGTCCTCTTATCTAAGGAAAGATATACTGGCATTGGAGACAGTCCAAAGAAGGTTCACTAGGTTGATCCTGGGTATGGAGGGATTTTCTTATGAGGAGAGGTTGAGTAGGCTGGGCCTGTATTCATTGGAGTTTAGAAGAATGAGAGGTGACCTTATTGAAACATATAAGATTCTTAGGGGCTTTACAGGGTAGATGCTGAGAGGTTGTTTCCCCATGTGGGAGAGTCTAGGACCAGAGGGAATAATCTCAGAGTAAGGGGTCACCCATTTAAAACAGAAATGAGGAGGAATTTCTTCCCTCAGAGGGTAGTGAATCTGTGGAATTCTTTACCGCAGAGGGCTGTAGAGGCTGGGTTGTTAAGTATATTCAAGGCTGAGATAGGCAGATTTTTAATCAGTAAGGGGATCAAGAGTTATGGGGAAAAGGCAGGAAAGTGGAGTTGAGGATTATCAGATCAGCCATGATCTCATTGAATGGAGGAGCAGACTCGATGGGCTGAATGACCTACTTCTGCTCCTACTTTTTATGGTCTTCTGGTCACTAGTGTCATGAGAAGCAAAAGGTCACACTATAGGAAAATAACTCCACAGAAAGGTCACATTATAGAAAGGGTACACTATAGAAAGATCACAGTATAGGAAGGTCACACTATAGAAAGGTCATGCTATAGAAAGGTCATACTATAGAAAGATCACGCTATAGGGAGGTCAGACTATAGGAAGGCCACACTATAGAAAGGTCACGCTCTAGAACATTCACACTATAGAATGGTCATGCTATAGAAAAGTCATGCTATAGGAAGATCACACTATAGAAAGATCACAGTATAGGGAGGTCACACTATAGGCAGGTCACACTATGGAGAGGTCACACTATGGGGAGGTCACAGATAGAAAGGTCACACTATGGAAAGGTCACAGTATGGAAAAGTCACAGTATAGGAAGGTCATGCTGTAGAAAATTCGCACTATAGAACGGTCATGACATAGAAAATCATGCTATAGGAAGGTCACACTATAGAAAGATCACAGTATAGGAACTTCACACTATAGAAAGGTCACGCTATAGCAAGGTCACACTGTGAAAAGGTCACACTATAGCAAATTCACACTATAGAACAGTCACGCTATAGGAAGGTCACACTGTAGAAAGGTCACACTATAGAATGGTCATGCTATAGGAAGGTCACACTATAGAAAGGTCACACTATAGAATGGTCACACTATAGAATAGTCACGCTATAGGAAGGTCACACTGTAGAAAGGTCACACTATAAGAAGATCACAGATAGGACGATCACACTATTGAAAGGACACACAATAGGAAGGTCATGATATAGAAAGGTTGCACGAGGAAGGTCAGACTACAGGGAGGTCACATAATAGAAAGGTCATGCTATAAGAAGGTCGCACTATAGAAAGTTCATGCTAGGGAAAGATCATACTATAGGAAGGTCACACTAGAGGGAGGTCACACTGTAGGGGGACACATTATAGGAAGGTCACACTATAGGAAAGTCATATAATGGAAGGGTCACATTATAGGGAGATCAGACTATAGGAAGACCACACTATGAAAAGATCACACTCTAGAACATTCACGCTATAGAAAGGTCACACTATATAAAGGTTACATTATAGAAAGGTCACACTATAGGGGGGTCAGACTATAGGAAGGCCACACCAAAGAAAGGTCACATTATAGGGAGGTCACACTATAGGTAGGTCACACTATAGAAAGGTCACACTATAGAAAGGTCACACTATGGAAAGGTCACACTATGGAAAGGTCACACTATGGAAAGGTCACACTGTAGGAAGGTCACACTATGGAAAGGTCACACTATGGAAAGGTCACACTATGGAAAGGTCACACTGTAGGAAGGTCACACTGTAGGAAGGTCATGCTATAGGAAGGTCATGCTATAGGAAGGTCATGCTATAGAAAGGTCACACTATGGAAAGATTGCACTATAGAAAGGCCACCCTGTAGAGAGTTCACACTATAAAACGTTCACACTATAGGAAGGTCACACTATAGAAAGGCCAAGCTGTAGAGAGTTCACACTATAAAACGTTCACACTATAGAAAGATCACACTATAGGAAGGTCATGTTATAGAAAAGTCATACTATAGCAAGGTCACACTATAGGAAGGTCACACTATAGAAAGGTCATGCTTTAAGAAGGTCACATTATAGAAAGGAAACACTATAGAAAGGTCACAGGTAGGAAGGTTACACGAGGTAGATCAGACAATGGAAATTTTGAGGAAATTCAGGTTTGTGGTCCTGCACAAATGGACAATTCTGGTAAAGTTATCTCAGGAGGTTCAGCAGCCACTTCCTTTTCGACACTGAATTTAGCCCCTGACCCTTGATCACTGACCTTTCACTGACAGATCTAGTTAGAAATCCTCACCTCCCGAAAGCTGTCGATGAGATCTTCCTGTTAGGGCTGGAAAAGAAGAGTAACAGGAGAGAGATCAAAGCCTGTTAGTGACGCGCACACACAGTCAAACTCATTAATCCTCTCCCCGCTTCCTCCATTCACCAATCCCTCAGCCTCTGTTCAGAGGTCCTGACCCCGGTCAGAGGTCCTGAGCCCGGTCTGGGAGTCCAGCCACATTAGCTTCAGGCTGTCCGGGGTCAGAGATCACAGGGGTGAATGGCGGGAATGTGAGGTTGAGGTTATATTCCGATCAGCCAAGATCTTATTGAATGGTGGAGCAGCCTTGAGGGGCCGAGTGGCCTACTCCTGCTCCCTGTTGGTATGTCACCATGGGGGGGTCACCATTGTTAGGAACAATTTATAACTTTAAGTTTAATTTCTATTTGTATTTTTGTGTTAAGGTGGAACACGGTTCCAGTTTCATTTTGAGGTATTTGTTTATATATGTGCCTTTTTAATGAGGTTTTACAATCCCTAACGTGAAGAGATGGGTCACCAAGGGGTTAGTAGTTTAGTGAAGTTAGAGAAAAAAGACAATTGATTAAAAACAGTGCTCTTGCCTAGAGACAGGGGTCCAGGGACAGACAGGAAAAGACAGAAGGACGGACAGTTAGTCTGGGTCTACCAGAGGGTGAAGGTTCCAAGCACTCGAGAAATCCCTTGAGCCTGCTGGGGAACTGAGTTTAGGGGACTCGTGTTCACTCTGAAGTTGAAGTAATAGTGAGTTTAGATTGTGGTTTTTGGGTGTCCCAGGGAGAGATATCAGCTGAAGAGAAACATCTGGTGAATGCTCAGAAATCCCTCAGGAGAAAGCCATTTGATTTTTGCCTTGGTGATATAGTTCATTTTTCTAATTTAATAAACTTTTTATTGTTTGTGTTAACAGTATTGTGGCAGACTCTTGTGAATGGGTTCAGTAACTGGCCTCCATGGTTAGGGTCTATCTAGCCAAGTTTCACTCTGGGATTGGACTCAGCTGGGATTGTAACACCATGGGGTCAGTGTATGGTCACCAGCTCTGCTGAACTTGCCTGTTTGCTTTCAGCTTTTTGAGACGAGCCTCCAAGTCATTGAGAAGATTAATTTTCTTGCAGCATTGGGAACAGTACACATCCAGGAATTCACTGCCAAACACGCTTCTCATCTTCCTCGGGGTCTGACCAGCACTGAGGCAACAAAATCAACCAATTAACAATCCGTTAACAATCCGTGATCGTAGACGCATGATCCACTCCTCCTGGATAGCCGACACCACACTCCACCTTTACTCTCCAAACCCCTCTCCGTTCATTTACTTCCTACTGTCTCCCCCCATTCCCCCACCCCCCACCCCGTGTGTCGCTGAGGTTCGGGGCGTCCAGTCACTGACCTGGAGGAGACGGATGATCCCAGGTCCGAGAAACCATTGGTTCTGCTTTCATCATCAGGAAAGGGGCTGCTGGGAATGAAGTCAGCCTCATCCGCTTCTCCATAATCCTCATACTGCTCCTCGATGCTGAGGAGAGAGCTGGTGGATGGTTCTGAGACAGCGGACAGGCAGGGAGATTCGGCTCTGAAAGGGAAGGAGATGGGGTCAGTGTCCATATCCCGGTCAGCCCGAAGGCTGAGAAAGGGTCAGGAATGAGCAGCAGGAAGAACTGATCACGTGGAAGTGACGCAGTCAATCTCAGCTCATCACCAAGAGCGCAACAATCAATTCTCAGCACAAAACAGTGATCAACAGCTGGAACCCTGGCTGATATCCCCCCTCCATCAGCTTCCTCTGGTCCGCAATGTTATTGGGTAAGCGATTCCCGGGATCAGGGTGAGGGTCAGTGATTCCCAGGGGATCAGGGTGAGGGTCAGTGGTTCCCGGGGTATCAGTGTGAGGGTCAGTGATTCGCGGGATCAGGGTGAAGGTCAGTGATTCCCGGGACCAGGGTGAAGGTCAGTGATTCCCGGGATCAGGGTGAGGGTCAGTGATTCCCGGGATCAGGGTGAGGGTCAGTGATTCGCGGGATTAACGTGAGGGTCATTGATTCCCGGGATCAGGGTGAGGGTCAGTGATTCCCGGGATCGGGGTAAGGGTCATTGATTCCCGGGATCGGGGTGAGGGTCAGCGATTCCCGGGATGAGGGTGAGGGGTCAGTGATTCCCAGGATCAGCATGAGGGTCATTGTTTCCCAGGATCAGGGTGAGGGTCAGTGATTTCCCCGGGATCAGGGTGAGGGTCAGTGATTCCCGGGATCAGAGTGAGGGTCAGTGATTCCCGGGATCAGAGTGAAGGTCAGTGATTCCCGGGATCAGGGTGAGGGGTCAGTGAATCCCGGGATCAGCGTGAGGGTCAGTGATTACTGGGATCAGGGTGAGGGTCAGTGATTCCCTGGATCAGGGTGAGGGTCAGTGATTCGGGGGGGTTCAGGGTGATGATCAGTGATTCCCAGGGGATCAGGGTGAGGGTCAGAGATTCCCGGAGGATCAGGGTGAGGGTCAGTGATTCCCGGGGGATCACGGTGAGGGTCAGTGATTCCCCTGGGATCAGGGTGAGGGTCAGTGATTCCCGGGATCAGCGTGGGCGTCAGTGATTCCTGGGATCAGGGTGAGGGGTCAGTGATTCCGGGGAGCAGGGTGAGGGTCAGTGAGTCCCGGGATCAGGGTGAGGGTGAGTGATTTTTGGGATCAGTTTGAGGGTCAGTGACTTCCCCGGGATCAGGGTGAGGGTCAGTGATTCCCGGGATCAGGGTGAGGGTCAGTGATTCCAGGGATCAGCGTGAGAGTCAGTGATTCCCGGGTTCAGGGTAAGGGTCAGTGATTCCCCCGGGATCAGGGTGAGGGTCAGTGATTCCCGGGATCAGGGTGAGGGTCAGTGATTCCTGGGATCAGGCGGAGGGTCAGTGATTCCTGGGATCAGGGTGAGGGTCAGTGATTCCTGGGATCAGGGTGAGGGTCAGTGATTCCCGGGAGCTCAGGGTGAGGGTCAGTGATTTTCGGGATCTGGGTGCAGGTCTGTGATTCCCAGGATCAGGGTGGGGGTCAGTGATTCCCAGGATCAGGGTGAGGGTCAGTGATTTTCAGGATCAGGGTGCTGGTCTGTGATTCCCAGGACCAGGGTGAGGGTCAGTGATTCCCGGGATCAGGGTGAGGTTCAGTTCTTGATGGGATCAGGGTGAGGGTCAGTGATTCCCGGGATCAGGTTGACGGTCAGTGATTTTCAGGATCAGGGTGAAGGTCAGTGATGCCCAGGATCAGGGTGAGGGTCAGTGATTCCCAGGATCAGGGTGAGGGTCAGTGATTCCTGGGATCAGGTTGAGGATCAGTGATTCCCGGGTGATCAGGGTGCAGGTCAGTGCTTCCCGCGATCAGTGTAATGGCCAGTGATTCCCGGGATCAGGATGAGGATCAGGGATTTTCGGGATCAGGTTGAGGGTTAGTGATTCCCGGGAACAGGGTGAGGGTCAGTGATTCCCGGGATCAAGGTGAGGGTCAGTGAATTTCGGGATCAGGGTGAGGGTCAGGGATTGCCGGGATCAGGGTGAGGGTCAGTGAATTGCCGGGATCAGGGTGAGGGTCAGTGATTCACGGGATCAGGGTGAGGGTCAGTGATTTTCGGGATCCGGGTGCAGGTCTGTGATTCCCAGGATCAGGGTGCAGGTCTGTGATTCCCTGGATCAGGGTGAGGGTTAGTGATTCCAGGGATCAGGGTGAGGGTCAGTGATTCCCGGGATCAGGGTGAGGGTCAGTGATTCCCGGGGGATCAGGGTGAGGGTCAGTGATTCCCGGGAGCAGGGTGAGGGTCAGTGATTCCCGGGACCAGGGTGAGGGTCAGTGATTCCTGGGATCAGGGTGAGGATCAGTGATT
The DNA here is from genome assembly GCF_017639515.1 of Carcharodon carcharias. Lineage (NCBI taxonomy): Eukaryota > Metazoa > Chordata > Chondrichthyes > Lamniformes > Lamnidae > Carcharodon > Carcharodon carcharias. The sequence continues at coordinate 65,614,126 of NC_054488.1, forward strand.
TTCGGGATCAGGGTGAGGGTCAGTGATTCCCATGATCAGGGTGAGGGTCAGTGATTCCCGGGATCAGGGTGAGGGTCAGTGATTCCCGGGATCAGGGTGAGGGTCAGTGATTCCCGGGAACAGGGTGAGGGTCAGTGATTCCCGGGACCAGGGTGAGGATCAGTGATTTTCGGGATCAGGCTGAAGGTCAGTGATTCCCAGGATCAGGGTGAGGGTCAGTGATTCCTGGGATCAGGGTGAGGGTCAGTGGTTCCTGGGTGATCAGGGTGAGAGTCAGTGATTCCCGGGATCAGGGTGAGGGTCAGTGTTTTTCGGGATCAGGCTGAAGGTCAGTGATTCCCAGGATCAGGGTGAGGTTTAATGATTCCCAGGATCAGGGTGAGGGTCAGTGATTCCTGGGATCAGCGTGAGGGTCAGTGATTCCCGGAATCAGCGTGAGGGTCATTGATTCTCCCGGGATCAGTGTGAGGGTCAGGGATTTTGGGGATCAGGGTGACGGTCAGTGATTCCCCCAGGATCAGGGTGAGGGTCATGATTCCCGGGATCAGGGTGAGGGTCTGTGATTCCAGGGATCATCGTGAGGGTCAGGGATTCCCGGGATCAGGGTGAGGGGTCAGTGACTCCCGGGATCAGCGTGAGGGTCACTGATTCCCGGGATCCGGGTAAGGGTCAGTGATTCCCCCGGATCAGGGTGAGGGTCAGTGCTTCCCGGGATCACGGGGAGGGTCAGTGATTCCTGGGATCAGTGTGAGGGTCAGTGATTCCTGTCATCAGGGTGAGGGTCAGTGATTCCCGGGAGCACAGGGTGAGGGTCACTGATTCCTGGGATCAGGGTGAGGGTCAACGATTCCCGGAATCAGGGTGAGGGTCAGTGATTCCCAGGATCAGGCTGAGGGTCAGTGATTCCCGGGATCAGGGTGAGGGTCAGTGATTGCCGGGATCAGGGTCTGGGTCAGTGATTCACGGGATCAAGCTGAGGGTCAGTGATTCCCGGGATCAGGGTGAGGGTCAGTGATTTCCACGATCAGGGTGAGGTTCAGTTCTTTCCGGGATCAGGGTGAGGGTCAGTGATTCCCGGGATCAGGATGAGGGTCAGTGCTTTTCGGGATCAGGCTGAAGGTCAGTGATTCCCAGGATCAGGGTGAGGGTCAGTGATTCCCAGGATCAGGGTGAGGGTCAGTGATTCCTGGGATCAGGTTGAGGGTCAGTGGTTCCTGGGATCAGGGTGAGGGTCAGTGATTCCTGGGTGATCAGGGTGAGGGTCAGTGATTCCCGGGATCAGGATGAGGGTCAGTGTTTTTCGGGATCAGGCTGAAGGTCAGTGATTCCCAGGATTAGGGTGAGGGTTAATGATTCCCAGGATCAGGATGAGGGTCAGTGATTCCCGGAATCAGCGTGAGGGTCATTGATTCTCCCGGGATCAGTGTGAGGGTCAGGGATTTTCGGGATCAGGGTGACGGTCAGTGATTCCCCCAGGATCAGGGTGAGGGTCATGATTCCCGGGATCAGGGTGAGGGTCTGTGATTCCAGGGATCATCGTGAGGGTCAGGGATTCTCGGGATCAGGGTGAGGGGTCAGTGACTCCCAGGATTAGCGTGAGGGTCACTGATTCCCGGGATCCGGGTAAGGGTCAGTGATTCCCCCGGATCAGGGTGAGGGTCAGTGATTGCCGGGATCAGGGTCTGTGTCAGTGATTCACGGGATCAAGCTGAGGGTCAGTGATTCCCGGGATCAGGGTGAGGGTCACTGATTGACGCGATCAGAGTGAAGGGTCCGTGATTCCCGGGATAAGCATGAGGGTCAGTGACTCCCAGGATCAGCGTGAGGGTCAGTGATTCACGGAATCAGTGTGAGGGTCAGTGATTCCCATGATCAGGGTGAGGGTTAGTGATACCCGGGATCAGGGTGAGGGTCAGTGATTCCTGGGATCAGTGTGAGAGTCAGTGAGATCCCCGGGATAAGGGTGAGGGTCAGTGATTCCCGGGATCAGGTTGGAGGTCAGTGATTCCAGGGATCAGGGTGAGGATCAATGATTTTCGGTATCAGGGTGAGGGTCAGTGATTCCCAGGAACAGGGTGAGGGTCAGTGATGCCCGGGATCAGGGTGAGGGTCAGTGATTCCCAGGATCAGGGTGAGGGTCAGTGATTCCCGGGGGATCAGGGTGAGGGTCAGTTGTTCCCGGGGTATCAGTGTGAGGGTCAGTGATTCCCGGGGGATCAGTGTGAGGGTCAGTGATTCGCGGGATCAGGGTGAAGGTCAGTGATTCCCGGGATCAGGGTGAGGGTCATTGATTCCCGGGATCGGGGTGAGGGTCAGCGATTCCCGGGATCAGGGTGAGGGGTCAGTGATTCCCAGGATCAGCATGAGGGTCATTGTTTCCCAGGATCAGGGTGAGGGTCAGTGATTTCCCCGCGATCAGGGTGAGGGTCAGTGATTCCCGGGATCAGAGTGAGGGTCAGTGATTCCCGGGATCAGCGTGAGGGTCAATGATACCCGCGATCAGCGTGAGGGTCAGTGATTCATGGGATCAGGGTGAGGGTCAGTGATTTTCGGGATCCGGGTGCAGGTCTGTGATTCCCAGGAACAGGGTGCAGGTCTGTGATTCCCTGGATCAGGGTGAGGGTTAGTGATTCCTGGGATCAGGTTGAGGATCAGTGATTCCCGGGTGATCAGGGTGCAGATCAGTGATTACCGGGTGATCAGGGTGCAGGTCAGTGCTTCCCGCGATCAGTGTGATGGCCAGTGTTTCCCAGGATCAGGGTGAGGATCAGGGATTTTTGGGATCAGGTTGAGGGTTAGTGATTCCCGGGATCAGGGTGAGGGTCAGTGAATTCCGGGTGATCAGGGTGAGGATTAGTGATTCCCGGGATCAAGGTGAGGGTCAGTGATTTTCGGGATCAGGGTGATGGTCAGTGATTCCCGGGATCAGGGTGAAGGTCAGTGAATTCAGGGTGATCAGGGTGAGGATCACTGATTCCCGGGATCAAGGTGAGGGTCAGTGATTCCCGGGATCAGGGTGCAGGTCAGTGATTCCCGGGATCAGGGTGAGGATCAGTGATTCCCGGGATCTGGGTGAGGGTCAGTGATTCCCGAGATCAGGGTGAGGGTCAGTGATACCCCCAGGATCAGGGTGAGGGTCAGTGATGCCTGGGATCAGGGTGAGGGTCAGTGATTCCTGGGATCAGGGTGAGGGTCAGTGATTCCCGGGGGATCAGGGTGAAGGTCTGTGATTCCCGGGAAGTCTGGGTGAGGGTCAGTGATTCCCGGGATCAGAGTGAGGTTCATCGATTCCCGGGATCAGGGTTAGGATCAGTGATTCACAGGATCAGGGTGAGGGCTCTATGATTCCCGGGATCAGCTTGAGGGTCAGTGATTCCCAGGTTCAGGGTGAGGGATCAGTGATTCCCAGGATCAGCTTGAGGGATCAGTGATTCCCAGGATCAGCTTGAAGGTCAGTGATTCGCGGGATCCGTGTGAGGGTCAGTGATTCCCGGGATGTGCGTGAGTGTCAGTGATTCCCGGGATCAGTGTGAGGGTCAGTAATTCCCGGAGGATCTGGGTGAGGGTCATTGATCCCAGGATCAGGGTGAGGGTCAGTGATTCCCAGGATCAGGGTGAGGGTCAGTGATTCCCGGGGGATCAGGGTGAGGGTCAGTGATTCCTGGGGGATCAGGGTGAGGGTCAGTGATTTCTGGGGGATCAGGGTGAGGGTCTTTGATTCCCGGGAGGTCAGGGTGAGGGTCAGTGATTCCCGGGATCAGGGTGAGGGTCAGTGATTCCTGGGATCAGGGTGAGAGTCAGTGATTCCCCCGGGATCAGGTTGAGGATCAGTGATTCCTGGGATCAGGATGAGGGTCTGCGTTACCCAGGAGGTCAGGGAGAGGGTCAGTGATTCCCGGGATCAGGGTCAAGGTCGGTGATTCCCGAAATCAGCGTGAGGGTCAATGATTATTTGGATCAGGGTGAGGGGTCAGTGATTCCCGGGATCAGCGTGGGGGTCAGTGATTCCCAGGATCAGGGTGAGGGTCAGTGATTTTCGGGATCATGGTGCTGGTCTGTGATTCCCAGGACCAGGGTGAGGGTCAGTGATTCCCAGGATCAGGGTGAGGTTCAGTTCTTCCTGGGATCAGGGTAAGGGTCAGTGATTGCCGGGATCAGGTTGAGGGTCAGTGATTTTCGGGATCAGGGTGAAGGTCAGTGATTCCCAGGATCAGGGTGAGGGTCAGTGATTCCCAGGAATAGGGTGAGGGTCAGTGATTCCCGGGATCAGGGTGAGGGTCAGTGATTCCTGGGATCAGGTTGAGGATCAGTGATTCCCGGGTGATCAGGGTGCAGGTCAGTGCTTCCCACTATCAGTGTGATGGCCAGTGATTCCCGGGATCAGGATGAGGATCAGGGATTTTCGGGATCAGGTTGAGGGTTAGTGATTCCCGGGAACAGGGTGAGGGTCAGTGATTCCCGGGATCAAGGTGAGGGTCAGTGAATTTTGGGATCAGGGTGAGGGTCAGGGATTGCCGGGATCAGGGTGAGGGTCAGTGAATTGCTGGGATCAGGGGGAGGTTCAGTGTTTCCTGGGATCAGGGTGAGGGTCAGTGATTCCCAGGATCAGCGTGAGGGGCAAAGATTCCCGCGATCAGCGTGAGGGTCAGGGATTCACGGGATCAGGGTGAGGGTCAGTGATTTTCGGGATCCGGGTGCAGGTCTGTGATTCCCAGGATCAGGGTGCAGGTCTGTGATTCCCAGGATCAGGGTGAGGGTTAGTGACTCCAGGGATCAGGCTGAGGGTCAGTGATTCCCGGGATCAGGGTGAGGGTCAGTGATTCCCGGGGGATCAGGGTGAGGGTCAGTGATTCCTGGGATAAGGGTGAGGATCAGTGATTCCCGGGTGATCAGGGTGAGGGTCAGTGATTCCCGGGATCAGGATGAGGTTCAGTGTTTTTCGGGATCAGGATGAAGGTCAGTGATTCCCAGGATCAGGGTGATGGTCAGTGATTCCCAGGATCAGGGTGAGGGTCAGTGATTCCTGGGATCAGCGTGAGGGTCAGTGATTCCTGGGATCAGCGTGAGGGTCAGTGATTCCCGGAATCAGCGTGAGGGTCATTGATTTTCCCGGGATCAGTGTGAGGGTCAGGGATTTTCGGGATCAGGGTGACGGTCAGTGATTCCCCAGGGATCAGGGTGAGGGTCAGTGATTCCCGGGATCAGGGTGCAGGTTAGTGATTCCGGGATCAGGGTGAAGATCAGTGATTCCCGGGATCTGGTTGAGTGGCAGCAATTCCCGGGATCAGGGTGAGGGTCAGTGATTCCCCCAGGATCAGGGTGAGGGTCAGTGATGCCCGGGATCAGGGTGAGGGTCAGTGATTCCTGGAATCAGGGTGAGGATCAGTGATTCCCGGGAAGTCCGGGTGAGTTTCAGTGATTCCCGGGATCAGAGTGAGGTTCATCGATTCCCGGGATCAGGGTTAGGATCAGTGATTCACAGGATCAGGGTGAGGGCTCTATGATTCCCGGGATCAGCTTGAGGGTCAGTGATTCCCAGGATCAGGGTGAGGGATCAGTGATTCCCAGGATCAGCTTGAGGGATCAGTGAATCCCAGGATCAGCTTGAAGGTCAGTGATTCCCGGGATCTGCGTGAGGGTCGGGGATTCCCGGGATCCGCGTGAGTGTCAGTGATTCCCGGGATCAGTGTGAGGGTCAGTAATTCCCGCAGGATCTGGGTGAGGGTCTTTGATTCCCGGGAGGTCAGGGTGAGGGTCAGTGATTCCCGGGATCAGGGTGAGGGTCAGTGATTCCCGGGATCAGGGTGAGAGTCAGTGATTCCTGGGATCAGGTTGAGGATCAGTGATTCCCGGGTGATCAGGGTGCAGGTCAGTGCTTCCCGCGATCAGTGTGATGGCCAGTGATTCCCGGGATCAGGATGAGGATCAGGGATTTTCGGGATCAGGTTGAGGGTTAGTGATTCCCGGGAACAGGGTGAGTGTCAATGATTCCCGGGATCAAGGTGAGGGTCAGTGAATTTCGGGATCAGGGTGAGGGTCAGGGATTGCCGGGATCAGGGTGAGGGTCAGTGAATTGCCGGGATCAGGGGGAGGGTCAGTGTTTCCTGGGATCAGGGTGAGGGTCAGTGATTCCCGGGATCAGGGGGAGGGTCACTGATTCCCGGGATCAGGGTGAGGGTCAGTAATTCCCGGGATCGGGGTGAGGGTCAGTGATGTCCGAGATCAGGGTGAGGGTCAGTGATACCCCCAGGATCAGGGTGAGGGTCAGTGATGCCTGGGATCAGGGTGAGGGTCAGTGATTCCTGGGATCAGGGTGAGGGTCAGTGATTCCCGGGGGATCAGGGTGAAGGTCTGTGATTCCCGGGAAGTCCGGGTGAGGGTCAGTGATTCCCGGGATCAGAGTGAGGTTCATCGATTCCCGGGATCAGATTTAGGATCAGTGATTCACAGGATCAGGGTGAGGGCTCTATGATTCCCGGGATCAGCTTGAGGGTCAGTGATTCCCAGGTTCAGGGTGAGGGATCAGTGATTCCCAGGATCAGTTTGAGGGATCAGTGATTCCCAGGATCAGCTTGAAGGTCAGTGATTCGCGGGATCCGCGTGAGGGTCAGTGATTCCCGGGATGTGCGTGAGTGTCAGTGATTCCCGGGATCAGTGTGAGGGTCAGTAATTCCCGGAGGATCTGGGTGAGGGTCATTGATCCCAGGATCAGGGTGAGGGTCAGTGATTCCCAGGATCAGGGTGAGGGTCAGTGATTCCTGGGATCAGGGTGAGAGTCAGTGATTCCCCCGGGATCAGGTTGAGGATCAGTGATTCCTGGGATCAGGATGAGGGTCTGCGTTACCCAGGAGGTCAGGGAGAGGGTCAGTGATTCCCGGGATCAGGGTCAAGGTCGGTGATTCCCGAAATCAGCGTGAGGGTCAATGATTATTTGGATCAGTGTGAGGGGTCAGTGATTCCCGGGATCAGCGTGGGGGTCAGTGATTCCCAGGATCAGGGTGAGGGTCAGTGATTTTCGGGATCATGGTGCTGGTCTGTGATTCCCAGGACCAGGGTGAGGGTCAGTGATTCCCGGGATCAGGGTGAGGTTCAGTTCTTCCTGGGATCAGGGTAAGGGTCAGTGATTCCCGGGATCAGGTTGAGGGTCAGTGATTTTCGGGATCAGGGTGAAGGTCAGTGATTCCCAGGATCAGGGTGAGGGTCAGTGATTCCCAGGAATAGGGTGAGGGTCAGTGATTCCCGGGATCAGGGTGAGGGTCAGTGATTCCTGGGATCAGGTTGAGGATCAGTGATTCCCGGGTGATCAGGGTGCAGGTCAGTGCTTCCCACTATCAGTGTGATGGCCAGTGATTCCCGGGATCAGGATGAGGATCAGGGATTTTCGGGATCAGGTTGAGGGTTAGTGATTCCCGGGAACAGGGTGAGGGTCAGTGATTCCCGGGATCAAGGTGAGGGTCAGTGAATTTCGGGATCAGGGTGAGGGTCAGGGATTGCAGGGATCAGGGTGAGGGTCAGTGAATTGCTGGGATCAGGGGGAGGGTCAGTGTTTCCTGGGATCAGGGTGAGGGTCAGTGATTCCCAGGATCAGCGTGAGGGTCAATGATTCCCGCGATCAGCGTGAGGGTCAGGGATTCACGGGATCAGGGTGAGGGTCAGTGATTTTCGGGATCCGGGTGCAGGTCTGTGATTCCCAGGATCAGGGTGCAGGTCTGTGATTCCCAGGATCAGGGTGAGGGTTAGTGACTCCAGGGATCAGGCTGAGGGTCAATGATTCCCGGGATCAGGGTGAGGGTCAGTGATTCCCGGGGGATCAGGGTGAGGGTCAGTGATTCCTGGGATAAGGGTGAGGATCAGTGATTCCCGGGTGATCAGGGTGAGGGTCAGTGATTCCCGGGATCAGGATGAGGTTCAGTGTTTTTCGGGATCAGGATGAAGGTCAGTGATTCCCAGGATCAGGGTGATGGTCAGTGATTCCCAGGATCAGGGTGAGGGTCAGTGATTCCTGGGATCAGCATGAGGGTCAGTGATTCCCGGAATCAGCGTGAGGGTCATTGATTTTCCCGGGATCAGTGTGAGGGTCAGGGATTTTCGGGATCAGGGTGACGGTCAGTGATTCCCCAGGGATCAGGGTGAGGGTCAGTGATTCCCGGGATCAGGGTGCAGGTTAGTGATTCCGGGATCAGGGTGAAGATCAGTGATTCCCGGGATCTGGTTGAGTGGCAGCAATTCCCGGGATAAGGGTGAGGGTCAGTGATTCCCCCAGGATCAGGGTGAGGGTCAGTGATGCCCGGGATCAGGGTGAGGGTCAGTGATTCCTGGAATCAGGGTGAGGATCAGTGATTCCCGGGAAGTCCGGGTGAGTTTCAGTGATTCCCGGGATCAGAGTGAGTTTCATCGATTCCCGGGATCAGGGTTAGGATCAGTGATTCACAGGATCAGGGTGAGGGCTCTATGATTCCCGGGATCAGCTTGAGGGTCAGTGATTCCCAGGATCAGGGTGAGGGATCAGTGATTCCCAGGATCAGCTTGAGGGATCAGTGAATCCCAGGATCAGCTTGAAGGTCAGTGATTCCCGGGATCTGCGTGAGGGTCGGGGATTCCCGGGATCCGCGCGAGTGTCAGTGATTCCCGGGATCAGGTTGAGCGTCAGTGATTTTCGGGATCAGGGTGAAGGTCAGTGATTCCCAGGATCAGGGTGAGGGACAGTGATTCCCAGGATTAGGGTGAGGGTCAGTGACTCCCGGGATCAGGGTGAGCGTCAGTGATTCCTGGGATCAGGTTGAGGATCAGTGATTCCCGGGTGATCAGGGTGCAGGTCAGTGCTTCTTGCTATCAGTGTGATGGCCAGTGATTCCAGGGATCAGAATGAGGATCAGGGATTTTCGGGATCAGGTTGAGGATTAGTGATTCCCGGGAACAGGGTGAGGGTCAGTGATTCCTGGGATCAAATTGAGGGTCAGTGAATTTCGGGATCAGGGTGAGGGTCAGGGATTGCCGGGATCAGGGTGAGGGTCAGTGAATTGCCGGGATCAGGGGGAGGGTCAGTGTTTCCTGGGATCAGGGTGAGGGTCAGTGTTTCCCAGGATCAGCGTGAGGGTCAATGATTCCCGCGATCAGCGTGAGGGTCAGTGATTCACGGGATCAGGGTGAGGGTCAGTGATTTTCGGGATCCGGGTGCAGGTCTGTGATACCCAGGATCAGGATGCAGGTCTGTGATTCCCTGGATCAGGGTGAGGGTTAGTGACTCCAGGGATCAGGGTGAGGGTCAGTGATTCCCGGGATCAGGGTGAGGGTCAGTGATTCCCGGGGGATCAGGGTGAGGGTCAGTGATTCCTGGGATAACGGTGATGATCAGTGATTCCTGGGTGATCAGGGTGAGGGTCAGTGATTCCCGGGATCAGGATGAGGTTCAGTGTTTTTCGGGATCAGGCTGAAGGTCAGTGATTCCCAGGATCAGGGTGATGGTCAGTGATTCGCAGGATCAGGGTGAGGGTCAGTGATTCCTGGGATCAGCGTGAGGGTCAGTGATTCCCGGAATCAGCGTGAGGGTCATTGATTTTCCCGGGATCAGTGTGAGGGTCAGGGATTTTCGGGATCAGGGTGACGGTCAGTGATTCCCCCAGGATCAGGGTGAGGGTCAGTGATTCCCGGGATCAGGGTGCAGGTCAGTGATTCCCGGGATCAGGGTGAGGATCAGTGATTTCCGGGATCTGGGTGAGTGGCAGCAATTCCCGGGATCAGGGTGAGGGTCAGCAATTCCCGGGATCGGGGTGAGGGTCAGTGATTCCTGAGATCAGGGTGAGGGTCAGTGATTCCCCCAGGAACAGGGTGAGGGTCAGTGATGCCCGGGATCAGGGTGAGGGTCAGTGATTCCTGGAATCAGGGTGAGGGTCAGTGATTCCCAGGATCAGGGTGAGGGATCAGTGATTCCCAGGATCAGCTTGAGGGATCAGTGATTCCCAGGATCAGCTTGAAGGTCAGTGATTCCTGGCATCAGGGTGAGGGTCAGTGATTCCTGGGATCAGGGTGAGAGTCAGTGATTCCCCCAGGATCAGGTTGAGGATCAGTGATTCCTGGGATCAGGATGAGGGTCTGCGTTTCCCGGGATCAGGGTGCAGGTCAGTGATTCCTGGGATCATGGTGAGGATCAGTGGTTCCTGGGATCAGGATGAGGGTCTGCGTTTCCCAGGAGGTCAGCGTGAGGGTCAGTGATTCCCGGGATCAGGGTCAAGTTCGGTGATTCCCGAAATCAGCGTGAGGGTCAATGATTATTTGGATCAGGGTGAGGGGTCAGTGATTCCCGGGATCAGCGTGGGGGTCAGTGATTCCCGGGATTAGCGTGGGGGTCAGTGATTCCCAGGATCAGGGTGAGGGTCAGTGATTTTCGGGATCAGGGTGCTGGTCTGTGATTCCCAGGACCAGGGTGAGGGTCAGTGATTCCCGGGATCAGGGCGAGTGTCAGTGATTCCCAGGGTCAGGGAGAGGGTCAGTGATTTCCAGGATCAGGGTGAGTGTCAGTGATTCCCGGGATCAGGGTGAGGGTCAGTGATTCCTGGGATCAGGTTGAGGATCAGTGATTCCCGGGTGATCAGGGTGCAGGTCAGTGCTTCCCACGGTCAGTGTGATGGCCCGTGATTCCCGGGATCAGCATGAGGATCAGGGATTTTCGGGATCAGGTTGATGGTTAGTGATTCCCGGGAACAGGGTGAGGGTCAGTGATTCCGGGATCAAGGTGAGGGTCAGTGAATTTCGGGATCAGGGTGAGGGTCAGGGATTGCCGGGATCAGGGTGAGGGTCAGTGAATTGCCAGGATCAGGGGGAGGATCAGTGTTTCCTGGGATCAGGGTGAGGATCAGTGATTCCCGGGATCAGGGGGAGGGTCTGCAATTCCCGGGATCGGGGTGAGGGTCAGTGATTCCCGGGATCAGCGTGGGGGTCAGTGATTCCCAGGATCAGGGTGAGGGTCAGTGATTTTCGGGATCAGGGTGCTGGTCTGTGATTCCCAGGACCAGGGCGAGGGTCAGTGATTCCCGGGATCAGGGTAAGGGTCAGTGATTCCTGGAATCAGGGTGAGGGTCAGTGATTCCCGGGGAATCAGGGTGAAGGTCTGTGATTCCCGGGAAGTCCGGGTGAGTTTCAGTGATTCCCGGGATCAGAGTGAGGTTCATCGATTCCCGGGATCAGGGTTAGGATCAATGATTCACAGGATCAGGGTGAGGGCTCTATGATTCCCGGGATCAGCTTGAGGTCAGTGATTCCCAGGATCAGGGTGAGGGATCAGTGATTCCCAGGATCAGCTTGAGGGATCAGTGATTCCCAGGATCAGCTTGAAGGTCAGTGATTCCCGGGATCTGCGTGAGGGTCGGTGATTCGCGGGATCCGCGTGAGTGTCAGTGATTCCCGGGATCAGTGTGAGGGTCAGTAATTCCCGCAGAATCTGGGTGAGGGTCTTTGATTCCCGGGAGGTCAGGGTGAGGGTCGGTGATTCCCGGGATCAGGGTGAGGGTCAGTGATTCCTGGGATCAGGGTGAGAGTCAGTGATTCCCCCGGGATCAGGTTGAGGATCAGTGATTCCTGGGATCAGGATGAGGGTCTGCGTTTTCCGGGATCAGGGTGCAGGTCAGTGATTCCTGGGATCATGGTGAGGATCAGTGATTCCTGGGATCAGGATGAGGGTCTGCATTTCCCAGGAGGTCAGGGTGAGGGTCAGGGATTCCCGGGATCAGGGTCAAGGTCGGTGATTCTCGAAATCAGCGTGAGGGTCAATGATTATTTGGATCAGGGTGAGGGGTCAGTGATTCCCGGGATCAGCGTGGGGGTCAGTGATTCCCAGGATCAGGGTGAGGGTCAGTGATTTTCGGGATCAGGGTGCTGGTCTGTGATTCCCAGGACCAGGACGAGGGTCAGTGATTCCCGGGATCAGGTTGAGGGTCAGAGATTCCTGGGATCAGGTTGAGGATCAGTGATTCCCGGGTGATCATGGTGCAGGTCAGTGCTTCCCGCGATCAGTGTGATGGCCAGTGATTCCCGGGATCAGGATGAGGATCAGGGATTTTCGGGATCAGGTTGAGGGTTAGTGATTCCCGGGAACAGGGTGAGTGTCAGTGATTCCCGGGATCAAGGTGAGGCTCAGTGAATTTCGGGATCAGGGTGAGGATCAGGGATTGCCGGGATCAGGGTGAGGGTCAGTGATTCCTGGGATCAGGGTGAGGGTCAGTGATTCCCGGGATCAGGGTGAGGGGCAGTGATTCCCGGGATCACCGTGAGGGTCAATGATTCCCGCGATAAGCGTGAGGGTCAGTGATTCACGGGATCAGGGTGAGGGTCAGTGATTTTCGGGATCCGGGTGCAGGTCTGTGATTCCCAGGATCAGGGTGCAGGTCTGTGATTCCCTGGATCAGGGTGAGGGTTACTGATTCCAGGGATCAGGGTGAGGGTCAGTGATTCCCAGGATCAGGGTGAGGGTCAGTGATTTTTGGGATCAGGGTGCTGGTCTGTGATTCCCAGGACAAGGGAGAGGGTCAGTGATTCCCGGGATCAGGGTGAGGTTCAGTTCTTCCTGGGATCAGGGTGAGGGTCAGTGATTCCCGGGATCAGGTTGAGGGTCAGTGGTTTTCGGGATCAGGGTGAGGGTCAGTGATTCCCAGGATCAGGGTGAGGGTCAGTGATTCCCAGGATTAGGGTGAGGGTCAGTGATTCCCGGGATCAGGGTGAGGAACAGTGATTCCTGGGATCAGGTTGAGGATCAGTGATTCCCGGGTGATTAGGGTGCAGGTCAGTGCTTCCTGCGATCAGTGTGATGGCCAGTGATTCCCGGGATCAGGATGAGGATCAGGCATTTTCGGGATCAGGTTGAGGGTTAGTGATTCCCGGGAACAGGGTGAGGGTCAGTGATTCCTGGGATCAAATTGAGGGTCAGTGAATTTCGGGATCAGGGTGAGGGTCAGGGATTGCCGGGATCAGGGTGAGGGTCAGTGAATTGCCGGGATCAGGGGGAGGGTCAGTGTTTCCTGGGATCAGGGTGAGGGTCAGTGTTTCCCAGGATCAGCGTGAGGGTCAATGATTCCCGCGATCAGCATGAGGGTCAGTGATTCACGGGATCAGCTTGAGGGTCAGTGATTTTCGGGATCCGGGTGCAGGTCTGTGATTCCCAGGATCAGGGTGCAGATCTATGATTCCCTGGATCAGGGTGAGGGTTAGTGACTCCAGGGATCAGGGTGAGGGTCAGTGATTCCCGGGATCAGGGTGAGGGTCAGTGATCCCGGGGGATCAGGGTGAGGGTCAGTGATTCCCATGATAAGGGTGAGGATCAGTGATTCCTGGGTGATCAGGGTGAGGGTCAGTGATTCCCGGGATCAGGATGAGGTTCAGTGTTTTTCGGGATCAGGCTGAAGGTCAGTGATTCCCAGGATCAGGGTGACGGTCAGGGATTCCCAGGATCAGGGTGAGGGTCAGTGATTCCTGGGATCAGCGTGAGGGTCAGTGATTCCCGGAATCAGCGTGAGGGTCATTGATTTTCCCGGGATCAGTGTGAGTGTCTAGGATTTTCGGGATCAGGGTGAGGGTCAGTGATTCCCCCGGGTTCAGGGTGAGGGTCAGTGATTCCCGGGATCAGGGTGCAGGTCAGTGATTCCTGGGATCAGGGTGGGGATCAGTGATTCCCGGGATCTGGGTGAGTCGCAGCAATTCCTGGGATCAGGGTGAGGGTCAGCAATTCCCGGGATCGGGGTGAGGGTCAGTGATTCCCGAGATCAGGGTGAGGGTCAGTGATTCCCCCAGGATCAGGGTGAGGGTCAGTGATGCCCGGAATCAGGGTGAGGGTCAGTGATTCCTGGAAACAGGGTGAGGGTCAGTTATTCCCGGGGGATCAGGGTGAAGGTCTGTGATTCCCTGGGAGTCCGGGTGAGTTTCAGTGATTCCCGGGATCAGAGTGAGGTTCATCGATTCCCGGGATCAGGGTTAGGATCAGTGATTCACAGGATCAGGGTGAGGGCTCTATGATTCCCGGGATCAGCTTGAGGGTCAGTGATTCCCAGGATCAGGGTGAGGGATCAGTGATTCCCAGGATCAGCTTGAGGGATCCGTGATTCCCAGGATCAGCTTGAAGGTTAGTGATACCCGGGATCTGCGTGAGGGTCGGTGATTCCCGGGATCCGCGTGAGTGTCAGTGATTCCCGGGATCAGTGTGAGGGTCTATAATTCCCGCAGGATCTGTGTGAGGGTCTTTGATTCCCGGGAGGTCAGGGTGAGGGTCAGTGATTCCCGGGATCAGGGTGAGGGTCAGTGATTCCTGGGATCAGGGTGAGAGTAAGTGATTCCCCTGGGATCAGGTTGAGGATCAGTGATTCCTGGGATCAGGATGAGGGTCTGCGTTTCCTGGGATCAGGGTGCAGGTCAGTGATTCCTGGGATCATGGTGAGGATCAGTGATTCCTGGGATCAGGATGAGGGTCTGCGTTTCCCAGGAGGTCAGGGTGAGGGTCAGTGATTCCCGGGATCAGGGTCAAGGTCGGTGATTCCCGAAATCAGCGTGAGGGTCAATGATTATTTGGATCAGGGTGAGGGGTCAGTGATTCCTGGGATCAGCGTGGGGGTCAGTGATTCCCAGGATCAGGGTGAGGGTCAGTGATTTTCGGGTTCAGGGTGCTGGTCTGTGAATCCCAGGACCAGGGTGAGGGTCAGTGATTCCCGGGATCAGGGTGAGGTTCAGTTCTTCCTGGGATCAGGGTGAGGGTCAGTGATTCCCGGGATCAGGTTGAGGGTCAGTGATTTTCGGGATCAGGGTGAAGGTCAGTGATTCCCAGGGTCAGGGTGAGGGTCAGTGATTCCCAGGATCAGGGTGAGTGTCAGTGATTCCCGGGATCAGGGTGAGGGTCAGTGATTCCTGGGATCAGCGTGGGAGTCAGTGATTCCCAGGATCAGGGTGAGGGTCAGTGATTTTCGGGATCAGGGTGCTGGTCTGTGAATCCCAGGACCAGGGTGAGGGTCAGTGATTCCCGGGATCAGGGTGAGGTTCAGTTCTTCCTGGGATCAGGGTGAGGGTCAGTGATTCCCGGGATCAGGTTGAGGGTCAGTGATTTTCGGGATCAGGGTGAAGGTCAGTGATTCCCAGGGTCAGGGTGAGGGTCAGTGATTCCCAGGATCAGGGTGAGAGTCAGTGATTCCCGGGATCAGGGTGAGGGTCAGTGATTCCTGGGATCAGGTTGAGGATCAGTGATTCCCGGCTGATCAGGGTGCAGGTCAGTGTTTCCCGCGATCAGTGTGATGGCCAGTGATTCCCGGGATCAGGATGAGGATCAGGGATTTTCGGGGTCAGGTTGAGGGTCAGTGATTCCCGGGATCAATGTGAGGTTCAGTTCTTCCTGGGATCAGGGTGAGGGTCAGTGAATCCCGGGATCAGGTTGAGGGTCAGTGATTTTCGGGATCAGGGTGAAGGTCAGTGATTCCCAGGGTCAGGGTGAGGGTCAGTGATTCCCAGGATCAGGGTGAGGGTCAGTGATTCCCGGGATCAGGGTGAGTGTCAGTGATTCCTGGGATCAGGTTGAGGATCAGTGATTCCCGGGTGATCAGGGTGCAGGTCAGTGCTTCTCGCGATCAGTGTGATGGCCAGTGATTCCCGGGATCAGGATGAGGATCAGGGATTTTTGGGATCAGTTTGAGGGTTAGTGATTCCCGGGAACAGGGTGAGGTCAGTGATACCCGGGATCAAGGCGAGGGTCAGTGAATTTCGGGATCAGGGTGAGTGTCAGGGATTGCCGGGATCAGGGTGAGGGTCAGTGAATTGCCGGGATCAGGGGGAGGATCAGTGTTTCCTGGGATCAGGGTGAGGGTCAGTGATTCCCGGGATCAGGGGGAGGGTCACTGATTCCAGGGATCAGCGTGAGGGTCAGGGATTCCCGGGATCAGGGTGAGGGGTCAGTGACTCCCGGGATCAGCGTGAGGGTCATTGATTCCTGGGATCCGGGTAAGGGTCAGTGATTCCCCCGGATCAGGGTGAGGGTCAGTGATTCCTGGGATCAGGGTGAGGGTCAGTGATTCCGGAGATCACGGGGAGGGTCAGTGATTCCTGGGATCAGTGTGAGGGTCAGTGATTCCTGTGATCAGGGTGAGGGTCAGTGATTCCCGGGAGCACAGGGTGAGGGTCACTGATTCCTGGGATCAGGGTGAGGGTCAGTGATTCCCGGAATCAGGGTGAGGGTCAGTGATTCCAGGGATCAGGGTGAGGGTCAGTGATTCCCGGGATGAGGGTGAGGATCAGTGATTATCGGGACCAGGGTGAGGGCCAGTGATTCCCAGGATCAGGGTGAGGGTCAGTGATTCCCGGGATCAGGGTGTGGATCAGTGATTTTCGGTACCAGGGTGAGGGTCAGTGATTCCCACGATCAGGGTGAGGGTCAGTGATTCCCGGGATCAGGGGGAGGGTCACTGATTCCCGGGATCAGGGTGAGGGTCAGTGATTCCCGGGATCAGCGTGAGGGTCAATGATTCCCGCGATAAGCGTGAGGGTCAGTGATTCACGGGATCAGGGTGAGGGTCAGTGATTTTCGGGATCTGGGTGCAGGTCTGTGATTCCCAGGATCAGGTTGCAGGTCTGTGATTCCATGGATCAGGGTGAGGGTTAGTTATTCCAGGGATCAGGGTGAGGGTCAGTGATTCCCGGGATCAGGGTGAAGGTCAGTGATTCCCGGGGGATCAGGGTGAGGGTCAGTGATTCCCGGGACCAGGGTGAGGATCAGTGATTCCCGGGATCAGGGTGAGGATCAGTGATTATCGGGACCAGGGTGAGGGCCAGTGATTCCCAGGATCAGGGTGAGGGTCAGTGATTCCCGGGATCAGGGTGAGGATCAGTGATTTTCGGTACCAGGGTGAGGGTCAGTGATTCCCACGATCAGGGTGAGGTTCAGTTCTTTCCGGGATGAGGGTGAGGGTCAGTGATTCCCGGGATCAGGATGAGGGTCAGTGTTTTTCGGGATCAGGCTGAAGGTCAGTGATTCCTGGGATGAGGGTGAGGGTCAGTGATTCCCACGATCAGGGTGAGGATCAGTGATTCCTGGGTGATCAGTGTGAGGGTCAGTGATTCCCGGGACCAGGATGAGGGTCAGTGTTTTTCGGGATCAGGCTGAAGGTCAGTGATTCCCAGGATCAGGGTGAGGGTTAGTGATTCCCAGGATCAGGGTGAGGGTCAGTGATTCCCGGAATCAGCGTGAGGGTCATTGATTATCCCGGGATCAGTGTGAGGGTCAGGGATTTTGGGGATCAGGGTGACGGTCAGTGATGCCCCTGCGATCAGGGTGAGGGTCAGTGATTCCCGGGATCAGGGTGAGGTTCAGTGATTCCAGGGATCAGCGTGAGGGTCAGGGATTCCCGGGATCAGGGTGAGGGGTCAGTGACTCCCGGGATCAGCGTGAGGGTCATTGATTCCCGGGATCCGGGTAAGGGTCAGTGATTCCCCCGGATCAGGGTGAGGGTCAGTGATTCCTGGGATCAGGGTGAGGGTCAGTGATTCCGGGGATCACGGGGAGGGTCAGTGATTCCTGGGATCAGTGTGAGGGTCAGTGATTCCTGTGATCAGGGTGAGGGTCAGTGATTCCCGGGAGCACAGGGTGAGGGTCACTGATTCCTGGGATCAGGGTGAGGGTCAGTGATTCCCGGAATCAGGGTGAGGGTCAGTGATTCCAGGGATCAGGGTGAGGGTCAGTGATTCCCGGGATGAGGGTGAGGATCAGTGATTATCGGGACCAGGGTGAGGGCCAGTGATTTCCAGGATCAGGGTGAGGGTCAGTGATTCCCGGGATCAGGGTGAGGATCAGTGATTTTCCGTACCAGGGTGAGGGTCAGTGATTCCCACGATCAGGGTGAGGTTCAGTTCTTTCCGGGATTAGGGTGAGGGTCAGTGATTCCCGGGATCAGGATGAGGGCATTGTTTTTCGGGATCAGGCTGAAGGTCAGTGATTCCTGGGATCAGGGTGAGGGTCAGTGATTCCTGGGATCAGGGTGAGGATCAGTGATTCCTGGGTGATCAGTGTGAGGGTCAGTGATTCCCGGGATCAGGATGAGGGTCAGTGTTTTTCAGGATCAGGCTGAAGGTCAGTGATTCCCAGGATCAGGGTGAGGGTTAGTGATTCCCAGGATCAGGGTGAGGGTCAGTGATTCCTGGGATCAGCGTGAGGGTCAGTGATTCCCGGAATCAGCGTGAGGGTCATTGATTAGCCCGGGATCAGTGTGAGGGTCAGGGATTTTGGGGATCAGGGTGACGGTCAGTGATTCCCGGGATCAGGGTGAGGTTCAGTGATTCCAGGGATCAGCGTGAGGGTCAGGGATTCCCGGGATCAGGGAGAGGGGTCAGTGACTCCCGGGATCAGCGTGAGGGTCAGTGATTCCCGGGATCCGGGTAAGGGTCAGTGATTCCCCCGGATCAGGGTGAGGGTCAGTGATTCCTGGGATCAGGGTGAGGGTCAGTGTTTCCGGGGATCACGGGGAGGGTCAGTGATTCCTGGGATCAGTGTGAGGGTCAGTGATTTCTGTGATCAGGGTGAGGGTCAGTGATTCCCGGGAGCACAGGGTGAGGGTCACTGATTCCTGGGATCAGGGTGAGGGTCAGTGATTCCCGGAATCAGGGTGAGGGTCAGTGATTCCAGGGATCAGGGTGAGGGTCAGTGATTCCCAGGATCATTCTCAGTGTTAGTGATTCCTGGGATCAGGGTGAGGGTCAGTGATTCCCGGGATCAGGCTGAGGGTCAGTGATTCCCAGGATCAGGGTGAGGGTCACTGATTGACGCGATCAGAGTGAAGGGTCAGTGATTCCCGGGTTAAGCGTGAGGGTCAGTGACTCCCAGGATCAGCGTGAGGGTCAGTGATTCACGGAATCAGCGTGAGGGTCATTGATTCCCCTGGGATCAGTGTGATGGTCAGGGATTTTCGGGATCAGGGTGAGGGTCAGTGATTCCCATGATCAGGGTGAGGGTCAGTGATACCCGGGATCAGGGTGAGGATCAGTGATTTTTGGGATCAGGGTGAGGGTCAGTGATTCCTGGGATCAGTGTGAGAGTCAGTGATATCCCTGGTATCAGGGTGAGGGTCAGTGATTCCCGGGATCAGGGTGAGGGTCAGTGCTTTTCAGAAGGTCAGTGTGAGGGTCAGTGATTCCCGGGATCAGGGTGGAGGTCTGTGATTCCAGGGATCAGAGTGAGGATCAATGATTTTCGGTATCAGGGTGAGGGTCAGTGATTCCCAGGAACAGGGTGAAGGTGAGTGATGCCCGGGATCAGGGTGAGGGTCAGTGATTCCCAGGATCAGGGTGAGGTTCAGTGATTCCCGCGGGATCAGGTTGAGGGTCAGTGGTTCCCGGGGTATCAGGGTGAGGGTTAGTGATTCGCGGGATCAGGGTGAAGGTCAGTGATTCCCGGGACCAGGGTGAAGGTCAGTGATTCCCGGGATCAGGGTGAGGGTCAGTGATTCCCGGGATCAGGGTTAGGGTCAGTGACTCGCGAGATTAGCGCGAGGGTCATTGATTCCCAGGATCAGGGTGAGGGTCATTGATTCCCGTGATCGGGGTGAGGCGTCAGTGATTCCCAGGATCAGCATGAGGGTCATTGTTTCCCAGGATCAGGGTGAGGATCAGTGATTTCCCCGCGATCAGGGTGAGGGTCAGTGATTCCCGCGATCTGAGTGAGGGTCAGTGATTCCCGGGATCAGCGTGAGTGTCAATGATTCCCGCGATCAGCGTGAGGGTCAGTGATTCACAGGATCAGGGTGACGGTCAGTGATTCCCCCGGGATCAGGGTGAGGGTCAGTGATTCCCAGGATCAGGGTGAGGTTCAGTGATTCCAGGGATCAGCGTGAGGGTCGGGGATTCCTGGGTGATCAGTGTGAGGGTCAGTGATTCCCGGGATCAGGATGAGGGTCAGTGTTTTTCGGGATCAGGCTGAAGGTCAGTGATTCCCAGGATCAGGGTGAGGGTTACTGATTCCCAGGATCAGGGTGAGGGTCAGTGATTCCTGGGATCAGCGTGAGGGTCAGTGATTCCCGGAATCAGCGTGAGGGTCATTGATTATCCCGGGATCAGTGTGAGGGTCAGGGATTTTGGGGATCAGGGTGACGGTCAGTGATGCCCCTGCAATCAGGGTGAGGGTCAGTGATTCCCGGGATCAGGGTGAGGTTCAGTGATTCCAGGGATCAGCGTGAGGGTCAGGGATTCCCGGGATCAGGGTGAGGGGTCAGTGACTCCCGGGATCAGCGTGAGGGTCATTGATTCCCGGGATCCGGGTAAGGGTCAGTGATTCCCCCGGATCAGGGTGAGGGTCAGTGAGTCCTGGGATCCGGGTAAGGGTCAGTGATTCCCCCGGATCAGGGTGAGGGTCAGTGATTCCGGGGATCACGGGGAGGGTCAGTGATTCCTGGGATCAGTGTGAGGGTCAGTGATTCCCGGGAGCACAGGGTGAGGGTCACTGATTCCTGGGATCAGGGTGTGGGTCAGTGATTCCCGGAATCAGGGTGAGGGTCAGTGATTCCAGGGATCAGGGTGAGGGTCAGTGATTCCGGGGATCACGGGGAGGGTCAGTGATTCCTGGGATCAGTGTGAGGGTCAGTGATTCCCGGAATCAGGGTGAGGGTCAGTGATTCCAGGGATCAGGGTGAGGGTCAGTGATTCCCAGGATCAGGCTCAGGGTTAGTGATTCCTGGGATCAGGGTGAGGATCAGTGATTCCAGGGATCAGGGTGAGGGTCAGTGATTCCCGGGATCAGGCTGAGGGTCAGTGATTCCCAGGATCAGGGTGAGGGTCACTGATTGACGCGATCAGAGTGAAGGGTCAGTGATTCCCGGGTTAAGCGTGAGGGTCAGTGACTCCCAGGATCAGCGTGAGGGTCAGTGATTCACGGAATCAGCGTGAGGGTCATTGATTCCCCTGGGATCAGTGTGAGGGTCAGGGATTTTCGGGATCAGGGTGAGGGTCAGTGATTCCCATGATCAGGGTGAGGGTTAGTGATACCCGGGATCATGGTGAGGATCAGTGATTTTTGGTATCAGGGTGAGGGTCAGTGATTCCTGGGATCAGTGTGAGAGTCAGTGATATCCCTGGTATCAGGGTGAGGGTCAGTGATTCCCGGGATCAGGGTGAGGGGCAGTGATTCCTGGGATCACCGTGAGGGTCAATGATTCCCGCGATAAGCGTGAGGGTCAGTGATTCACGGGATCAGGGTGAGGGTCAGTGATTTTCGGGATCCGGGTGCAGGTCTGTGATTCCCAGGATCAGGGTGCAGGTCTGTGATTCCCTGGATCAGGGTGAGGGTTAGTGATTCCAGGGATCAGGGTGAGGGTCAGTGATTCCCAGGATCAGGGTGAGGGTCAGTGATTTTTGGGATCAGGGTGCTGGTCTGTGATTCCCAGGACAAGGGAGAGGGTCAGTGATTCCCGGGATCAGGGTGAGGTTCAGTTCTTCCTGGGATCAGGGTGAGGGTCAGTGTTTCCCGGGATCAGGTTGAGGGTCAGTGGTTTTCGGGATCAGGGTGAGGGTCAGTGATTCCCAGGATCAGGGTGAGGGTCAGTGATTCCCAGGATTAGGGTGAGGGTCAGTGATTCCCGGGATCAGGGTGAGGGTCAGTGATTCCTGGGATCAGGTTGAGGATCAGTGATTCCCGGGTGATCAGGGTGCAGGTCAATGCTTGCCGCGATCAGTGTGATGGCCAGTGATTCCCGGGATCAGGATGAGGATCAGGGATTTTCGGGATCAGGTTGAGGGTTAGTGATTCCCGGGAACAGGGTGAGGGTCTGTGATTCCTGGGATCAAATTGAGGGTCAGTGAATTTCGGGATCAGGGTGAGGGTCAGGGATTGCCGGGATCAGGGTGAGGGTCAGTGAATTGCCGGGATCAGGGGGAGGGTCAGTGTTTCCTGGGATCAGGGTGAGGGTCAGTGTTTCCCAGGATCAGCGTGAGGGTCAATGATTCCCGCGATCAGCGTGAGGGTCAGTGATTCACGGGATCAGCGTGAGGGTCAGTGATTTTCGGGATCCGGGTGCAGGTCTGTGATTCCCAGGATCAGGGTGCAGGTCTGCGATTCCCTGGATCAGGGTGAGGGTTAGTGACTCCAGGGATCAGGGTGAGGGTCAGTGATTCCCGGGATCAGGGTGAGGGTCAGTGATCCCGGGGGATCAGGGTGAGGGTGAGTGATTCCCATGATAAGGGTGAGGATCAGTGATTCCTGGGTGATCAGGGTGAGGGTTAGTGATTCCCTGGATCAGGATGAGGTTCAGTGTTTTTCGGGATCATGCTGAAGGTCAGAGATTCCCAGGATCAGGGTGACGGTCAGGGATTCCCAGGATCAGGGTGAGGGTCAGTGATTCCTGGGATCAGCATGAGGGTCAGTGATTCCCGGAATCAGCGTGAGGGTCATTGATTTTCCCGGGATCAGTGTGAGTGTCAGGGATTTTCGGGATCAGGGTGACGGTCAGTGATTCCCCCGGGTTCAGGGTGAGGGTCAGTGATTCCCGGGATCAGGGTGCAGGTCAGTGATTCCCGGGATCAGGGTGAGGATCAGTGATTCCCGGGATCTGGGTGAGTCGCAGCAATTCCCGGGATCAGGGTGAGGGTCAGCAATTCCCGGGATCGGGGTGAGGGTCAGTGATTCCCGAGATCAGGGTGAGGGTCAGTGATTCCCCCAGGATCAGGGTGAGGGTCAGTGATGCCCGGGATCAGGGTGAGGGTCAGTGATTCCTGGAATCAGGGTGAGGGTCAGTTATTCCCGGGGGATCAGGGTGAAGGTCTGTGATTCCCTGGGAGTCCGGGTGAGTTTCAGTGATTCCCGGGATCAGAGTGAGGTTCATCGATTCCCGGGATCAGGGTTAGGATCAGTGATTCACAGGATCAGGGTGAGGGCTCTATGATTCCCGGGATCAGCTTGAGGGTCAGTGATTCCCAGGATCAGGGTGAGGGATCAGTGATTTCCAGGATCAGCTTGAGGGATCAGTGATTCCCAGGATCAGCTTGAAGGTCAGTGATACCCGGGATCTGCGTGAGGGTCGGTGATTCCCGGGATCCGCGTGAGTGTCAGTGATTCCCGGGATCAGTGTGAGGGTCAGTAACTCCCGCAGGATCTGTGTGAGGGTCTTTGATTCCCGGGAGGTCAGGGTGAGGGTCAGTGATTCCCGGGATCAGGGTGAGGGTCAGTGATTCCTGGGATCAGGGTGAGAGTAAGTGATTCCCCTGGGATCAGGTTGAGGATCAGTGATTCCTGGGATCAGGATGAGGGTCTGCGTTTCCCGGGATCAGGGTGCAGGTCAGTGATTCCTGGGATCATGGTGAGGATCAGTGATTCCTGGGATCAGGATGAGGGTCTGCGTTTCCCAGGAGGTCAGGGTGAGGGTCAGTGATTCCCGGGATCAGGGTCAAGGTCGGTGATTCCCGAAATCAGCGTGAGGGTCAATGATTATTTGGATCAGGGTGAGGGGTCAGTGATTCCTGGGATCAGCGTGGGGGTCAGTGATTCCCAGGATCAGGGTGAGGGTCAGTGATTTTCGGGATCAGGGTGCTGGTCTGTGATTCCCAGGACCAGGGTGAGGGTCAGTGATTCGCGGGATCAGGGTGAGGTTCAGTTCTTCCTGGGATCAAGGTGAGGGTCAGTGATTCCCGGGATCAGGTTGAGGGTCAGTGATTTTCGGGATCAGGGTGAAGGTCAGTGATTCCCAGGATCAGGGTGAGTGTCAGTGATTCCCGGGATCAGGGTGAGGGTCAGTGATTCCTGGGATCAGGTTGAGGATCAGTGATTCCCGGGTGATCAGGGTGAAGGTCAGTGTTTCCCGCGATCAGTGTGATGGCCAGTGATTCCCGGGATCAGGATGAGGATCAGGGATTTTCGGGGTCAGGTTGAGGGTCAGGGATTCCCGGGATCAATGTGAGGTTCAGTTCTTCCTGGGATCAGGGTGAGGGTCAGTGAATCCCGGGATCAGGTTGAGGGTCAGTGATTTTCGGGATCAGGGTGAAGGTCAGTGATTCCCAGGGTCAGGGTGAGGGTCAGTGATTCCCAGGATCAGGGTGTGTGTCAGTGATTCCTGGGATCAGGTTGAGGATCAGTGATTCCCGGGTGATCAGGGTGCAGGTCAGTGCTTCCCGCGATCAGTGTGATGGCCAGTGATTCCCGGAATCAGGATGAGGATCAGGGATTTTCGGGATCAGGTTGAGGGTTAGTGATTCCCGGGAACAGGGTGAGGGTCAGTGATTCCCGGGATCAAGGCGAGGGTCAGTGAATTTCGGGATCAGGGTGAGTGTCAGGGATTGCCGGGATCAGGGTGAGGGTCAGTGAATTGCCGGGATCAGGGGGAGGATCAGTGTTTCCTGGGATCAGGGTGAGGGTCAGTGATTCCCGGGATCAGGGGGAGGGTCACTGATTCCCGGGATCAGGGTGAGGGTCAGTGATTCCCGGGATCAGCGTGAGGGTCAATGATTCCCGCGATAAGCGTGAGGGTCAGTGATTCACGGGATCAGGGTGAGGGTCAGTGATTTTCGGGATCTGGGTGCAGGTCTGTGATTCCCAGGATCAGGGTGCAGGTCTGTGATTCCATGGATCAGGGTGAGGGTTAGTTATTCCAGGGATCAGGGTGAGGGTCAGTGATTCCCGGGATCAGGGTGAAGGTCAGTGATTCCCGGGGGATCAGGGGGAGGGTCAGTGATTCCCGGGACCAGGGTGAGGATCAGTGATTCCCGGGATCAGGGTGAGGATCAGTGATTCCCGGGATCTGGGTGAGTCGCAGCAATTCCCGGGATCAGGGTGAGGGTCAGCAATTCCCGGGATCGGGGTGAGGGTCAGTGATTCCCGAGATCAGGGTGAGGGTCAGTGATTCCCCCAGGATCAGGGTGAGGGTCAGTGATGCCCGGGATCAGGGTGAGGGTCAGTGATTCCTGGAATCAGGGTGAGGGTCAGTTATTCCCGGGGGATCAGGGTGAAGGTCTGTGATTCCCTGGGAGTCCGGGTGAGTTTCAGTGATTCCCGGGATCAGAGTGAGGTTCATCGATTCCCGGGATCAGGGTTAGGATCAGTGATTCACAGGATCAGGGTGAGGGCTCTATGATTCCCGGGATCAGCTTGAGGGTCAGTGATTCCCAGGATCAGGGTGAGGGATCAGTGATTTCCAGGATCAGCTTGAGGGATCAGTGATTCCCAGGATCAGCTTGAAGGTCAGTGATACCCGGGATCTGCGTGAGGGTCGGTGATTCCCGGGATCCGCGTGAGTGTCAGTGATTCCCGGGATCAGTGTGAGGGTCAGTAACTCCCGCAGGAGCTGTGTGAGGGTCTTTGATTCCCGGGAGGTCAGGGTGAGGGTCAGTGATTCCCGGGATCAGGGTGAGGGTCAGTGATTCCTGGGATCAGGGTGAGAGTAAGTGATTCCCCTGGGATCAGGTTGAGGATCAGTGATTCCTGGGATCAGGATGAGGGTCTGCGTTTCCCGGGATCAGGGTGCAGGTCAGTGATTCCTGGGATCATGGTGAGGATCAGTGATTCCTGGGATCAGGATGAGGGTCTGCGTTTCCCAGGAGGTCAGGGTGAGGGTCAGTGATTCCCGGGATCAGGGTCAAGGTCGGTGATTCCCGAAATCAGCGTGAGGGTCAATGATTATTTGGATCAGGGTGAGGGGTCAGTGATTCCTGGGATCAGCGTGGGGGTCAGTGATTCCCAGGATCAGGGTGAGGGTCAGTGATTTTCGGGATCAGGGTGCTGGTCTGTGATTCCCAGGACCAGGGTGAGGGTCAGTGATTCGCGGGATCAGGGTGAGGTTCAGTTCTTCCTGGGATCAGGGTGAGGGTCAGTGATTCCCGGGATCAGGTTGAGGGTCAGTGATTTTCGGGATCAGGGTGAAGGTCAGTGATTCCCAGGGTCAGGGTGAGGGTCAGTGATTCCCAGGATCAGGGTGAGTGTCAGTGATTCCCGGGATCAGGGTGAGGGTCAGTGATTCCTGGGATCAAATTGAGGATCAGTGATTCCCGGGTGATCAGGGTGCAGGTCAGTGTTTCCCGCGATCAGTGTGATGGCCAGTGATTCCCGGGATCAGGATGAGGATCAGGGATTTTCGGGGTCAGGTTGAGGGTCAGTGATTCCCGGGATCAATGTGAGGTTCAGTTCTTCCTGGGATCAGGGTGAGGGTCAGTGAATCCCGGGATCAGGTTGAGGGTCAGTGATTTTCGGGATCAGGGTGAAGGTCAGTGATTCCCAGGGTCAGGGTGAGGGTCAGTGATTACCAGGATCATGGTGAGTGTCAGTGATTCCCGGGATCAGGGTGAGTGTCAGTGATTCCTGGGATCAGGTGGAGGATCAGTGATTCCCGGGTGATCAGGGTGCAGGTCAGTGCTTCCCGCGATCAGTGTGATGGCCAGTGATTCCCGGGATCAGGATGAGGATCAGGGATTTTCGGGATCAGGTTGAGGGTTAGTGATTCCCGGGAACAGGGTGAGGGTCAGTGATTCCCGGGATCAAGGCGAGGGTCAGTGAATTTCGGGATCAGGGTGAGTGTCAGGGATTGCCGGGATCAGGGTGAGGGTCAGTGAATTGCCGGGATCAGGGGGAGGATCAGTGTTTCCTGGGATCAGGGTGAGGGTCAGTGATTCCCGGGATCAGGGGGAGTGTCACTGATTCCCGGGATCAGGGTGAGGGTCAGTGATTCCCGGGATCAGCGTGAGGGTCAATGATTCCCGCGATAAGCGTGAGGGTCAGTGATTCACGGGATCAGGGTGAGGGTCAGTGATTTTCGGGATCTGGGTGCAGGTCTGTGATTCCCAGGATCAGGGTGCAGGTCTGTGATTCCATGGATCAGGGTGAGGGTTAGTTATTCCAGGGATCAGGGTGAGGGTCAGTGATTCCCGGGATCAGGGTGAAGGTCAGTGATTCCCGGGGGATCAGGGTGAGGGTCAGTGATTCCTGGGACCAGGGTGAGGATCAGTGATTCCCGGGATCAGGGTGAGGATCAGTGATTATCGGGACCAGGGTGAGGGCCAGTGATTCCCAGGATCAGGGTGAGGGTCAGTGATTCCCAGGATCAGGGTGAGGATCAGTGATTTTCGGTACCAGGGTGAGGGTCAGTGATTCCCACGATCAGGGTGAGGTTCAGTTCTTTCCGGGATCAGGGTGAGGGTCAGTGATTCCCGGGATCAGGATGAGGGTCAGTGTTTTTCGGGATCAGGCTGAAGGTCAGTGATTCCTTGGATGAGGGTGAGGGTCAGTGATTCCTGGGATCAGGGTGAGGATCAGTGATTCCTGGGTGATCAGTGTGAGGGTCAGTGATTCCCGGGATCAGGATGAGGGTCAGTGTTTTTCGGGATCAGGCTGAAGGTCAGTGATTCCCAGGATCAGGGTGAGGGTTAGTGATTCCCAGGATCAGGGTGAGGGTCAGTGATTCCCGGAATCAGCGTGAGGGTCATTGATTATCCCGGGATCAGTGTGAGGGTCAGGGATTTTGGGGATCAGGGTGACGGTCAGTGATGCCCCTGCGATCAGGGTGAGGGTCAGTGATTCCCGGGATCAGGGTGAGGTTCAGTGATTCCAGGGATCAGCGTGAGGGTCAGTGATTCCCGGGATCCGGGTAAGGGTCAGTGATTCCCCCGGATCAGGGTGAGGGTCAGTGATTCCTGGGATCAGGGTGAGGGTCAGTGATTCCGGGGATCACGGGGAGGGTCAGTGATTCCTGGGATCAGTGTGAGGGTCAGTGATTCCTGTGATCAGGGTGAGGGTCAGTGATTCCCGGGAGCACAGGGTGAGGGTCACTGATTCCTGGGATCAGGGTGAGGGTCAGTGATTCCCGGAATCAGGGTGAGGGTCAGTGATTCCAGGGATCAGGGTGAGGGTCAGTGATTCCCGGGATGAGGGTGAGGATCAGTGATTATCGGGACCAGGGTGAGGGCCAGTGATTCCCAGGATCAGGGTGAGGGTCAGTGATTCCCGGGATCAGGGTGAGGATCAGTGATTTTCGGTACCAGGGTGAGGGTCAGTGATTCCCACGATCAGGGTGAGGTTCAGTTCTTTCCGGGATTAGGGTGAGGGTCAGTGATTCCCGGGATCAGGATGAGGGTCATTGTTTTTCGGGATCAGGCTGAAGGTCAGTGATTCCTGGGATCAGGGTGAGGATCAGTGATTCCTGGGTGATCAGTGTGAGGGTCAGTGATTCCCGGGATCAGGATGAGGGTCAGTGTTTTTCGGGATCAGGCTGAAGGTCAGTGATTCCCAGGATCAGGGTGAGGGTTAGTGATTCCCAGGATCAGGGTGAGGGTCAGTGATTCCTGGGATCAGCGTGAGGGTCAGTGATTCCCGGAATCAGCGTGAGGGTCATTGATTATCCCGGGATCAGTGTGAGGGTCAGGGATTTTGGGGATCAGGGTGACGGTCAGTGATGCCCCTGCGATCAGGGTGAGGGTCAGTGATTCCCGGGATCAGGGTGAGGTTCAGTGATTCCAGGGATCAGCGTGAGGGTCAGGGATTCCCGGGATCAGGTTGAGGGGTCAGTGACTCCCGGGATCAGCGTGAGGGTCAGTGATTCCCGGGATCCGGGTAAGGGTCAGTGATTCCCCCGGATCAGGGTGAGGGTCAGTGAGTCCTGGGATCAGGGTGAGGGTCAGTGATTCCGGGGATCACGGGGAGGGTCAGTGATTCCTGGGATCAGTGTGAGGGTCAGTGATTTCTGTGATCAGGGTGAGGGTCAGTGATTCCCGGGAGCACAGGGTGAGGGTCACTGATTCCTGGGATCAGGGTGAGGGTCAGTGATTCCCGGAATCAGGGTGAGGGTCAGTGATTCCAGGGATCAGGGTGAGGGTCAGTGATTCCCAGGATCAGGCTCAGGGTTAGTGATTCCTGGGATCAGGGTGAGGATCAGTGATTCCCGGGATCAGGGTGAGGGTCAGTGATTCCCGGGATCAGGCTGAGGGTCAGTGATTCCCAGGATCAGGGTGAGGGTCACTGACTGACGCGATCAGAGTGAAGGGTCATTGATTCCCGGGTTAAGCGTGAGGGTCAGTGACTCCCAGGATCAGCGTGAGGGTCAGTGATTCACGGAATCAGCGTGAGGGTCATTGATTCCCCTGGGATCAGTGTGAGGGTCAGGGATTTTCGGGATCAGGGTGAGGGTCAGTGATTCCCATGATCAGGGTGAGGGTTAGTGATACCCGGGATCAGGGTGAGGATCAGTGATTTTTGGGATCAGGGTGAGGGTCAGTGATTCCTGGGATCAGTGTGAGAGTCAGTGATATCGCTGGTATCAGGGTGAGGGTCAGTGATTCCCGGGATCAGGGTGAGGGTCAGTGCTTTTCAGAAGGTCAGTGTGAGGGTCAGTGATTCCCGGGATCAGGGTGGAGGTCTGTGATTCCAGGGATCAGAGTGAGGATCAATGATTTTCGGTATCAGGGTGAGGGTCAGTGATTCCCAGGAACAGGGTGAAGGTCAGTGATGCCCGGGATCAGGGTGAGGGTCAGTGATTCCCAGGATCAGGGTGAGGTTCAGTGATTCCCGGGGGATCAGGTTGAGGGTCAGTGGTTCCCGGGGTATCAGGGTGAGGGTCAGTGATTCGCGGGATCAGGGTGAAGGTCAGTGATTCCCGGGACCAGGGTGAAGGTCAGTGATTCCCGGGATCAGGGTGAGGGTCAGTGATTCCCGGGATCAGGGTTAGGGTCAGTGACTCGCGAGATTAGCGTGAGGGTCATTGATTCCCAGGATCAGGGTGAGGGTCATTGATTCCCGTGATCGAGGTGAGGCTTCAGTGATTCCCAGGATCAGCATGAGGGTCATTGTTTCCCAGGATCAGGGTGAGGATCAGTGATTACCCCGCGATCAGGGTGAGGGTCAGTGATTCCCGCGATCTGAGTGAGGGTCAGTGATTCCCGGGATCAGCGTGAGGGTCAATGATTCCCGCGATCAGCGTGAGGGTCAGTGATTCACGGGATCAGGGTGACGGTCAGTGATTCCCCCGGGATCAGGGTGAGGGTCAGTGATTCCCACGATCAGGGTGAGGTTCAGTTCTTTCCGGGATTAGGGTGAGGGTCAGTGATTCCCGGGATCAGGATGAGGGTCATTGTTTTTCGGGATCAGGCTGAAGGTCAGTGATTCCTGGGATCAGGGTGAGGATCAGTGATTCCTGGGTGATCAGTGTGAGGGTCAGTGATTCCCAGAATCAGCGTGAGGGTCATTGATTATCCCGGGATCAGTGTGAGGGTCAGGGATTTTGGGGATCAGGGTGACGGTCAGTGATTCCCCTGCGATCAGGGTGAGGGTCAGTGATTCCCGGGATCAGGGTGAGGTTCAGTGATTCCAGGGATCAGCGTGAGGGTCAGGGATTCCCGGGATCAGGGTGAGGGGTCAGTGACTCCCGGGATCAGCGTGAGGGTCAGTGATTCCCGGGATCCGGGTAAGGGTCAGTGATTCCCCCGGATCAGGGTGAGGGTCAGTGAGTCCTGGTATCAGGGTGAGGGTCAGTGATTCCGGGGATCACGGGGAGGGTCAGTGATTCCTGGGATCAGTGTGAGGGTCAGTGATTCCCGGGAGCACAGGGTGAGGGTCACTGATTCCTGGGATCAGGGTGAGGGTCAGTGATTCCAGGAATCAGGGTGAGGGTCAGTGATTCCAGGGATCAGGGTGAGGGTCAGTGATTCCCAGGATCAGGCTCAGGGTCAGTGATTCCAGGGATCAGGGTGAGGGTCAGTGATTCCCAGGATCAGGCTCAGGGTTAGTGATTCCTGGGATCAGGGTGAGGATCAGTGATTCCCGGGATCAGGGTGAGGGTCAGTGATTCCCAGGATCAGGGTGAGGGTCACTGACTGACGCGATCAGAGTGAAGGGTCATTGATTCCCGGGTTAAGCGTGAGGGTCAGTGACTCCCAGGATCAGCGTGAGGGTCAGTGATTCACGGAATCAGCGTGAGGGTCATTGATTCCCCTGGGATCAGTGTGAGGGTCAGGGATTTTCGGGATCAGGGTGAGGGTCAGTGATTCGCGGGATCAGGGTGAAGGTCAGTGATTCCCGGGACCAGGGTGAAGGTCAGTGATTCCCGGGATCAGGGTGAGGGTCAGTGATTCCCGGGATCAGGGTTAGGGTCAGTGACTCGCGAGATTAGCGTGAGGGTCATTGATTCCCAGGATCAGGGTGAGGGTCATTGATTCCCGTGATCGAGGTGAGGCTTCAGTGATTCCCAGGATCAGCATGAGGGTCATTGTTTCCCAGGATCAGGGTGAGGATCAGTGATTACCCCGCGATCAGGGTGAGGGTCAGTGATTCCCGCGATCTGAGTGAGGGTCAGTGATTCCCGGGATCAGCGTGAGGGTCAATGATTCCCGCGATCAGCGTGAGGGTCAGTGATTCACGGGATCAGGGTGACGGTCAGTGATTCCCCCGGGATCAGGGTGAGGGTCAGTGATTCCCAGGATCAGGGTGAGGTTCAGTGAGTTTCGGTACCAGGGTGAGGGTCAGTGATTCCCACGATCAGGGTGAGGTTCAGTTCTTTCCGGGATCAGGGTGAGGGTCAGTGATTCCCGGGATCAGGATGATGGTCAGTGTTTTTCGGGATCAGGCTGAAGGTCAGTGATTCCTGGGATGAGGGTGAGGGTCAGTGATTCCTGGGATCAGGGTGAGGAGCAGTGATTCCTGGGTGATCAGTGTGAGGGTCAGTGATTCCCGGGATCAGGATGAGGGTCAGTGTTTTTCGGGATCAGGCTGAAGGTCAGTGATTCCCAGGATCAGGGTGAGGATTAGTGATTCCCAGGATCAGGGTGAGGGTCAGTGATTCCCGGAATCAGCGTGAGGGTCATTGATTATCCCGGGATCAGTGTGAGGGTCAGGGATTTTGGGGATCAGGGTGACGGTCAGTGATGCCCCTGCGATCAGGGTGAGGGTCAGTGATTCCGGGATCAGGGTGAGGTTCAGTGATTCCAGGGATCAGGGTGAGGGTCAGTGATTCCTGGGATCAGGGTGAGGGTCAGTGATTCCGGGGATCACGGGGAGGGTCAGTGATTCCTGGGATCAGTGTGAGGGTCAGTGATTCCTGTGATCAGGGTGAGGGTCAGTGATTCCCGGGAGCACAGGGTGAGGGTCACTGATTCCTGGGATCAGGGTGAGGGTCAGTGATTCCCGGAATCAGGGTGAGGGTCAGTGATTCCAGGGATCAGGGTGAGGGTCAGTGATTCCCGGGATGAGGGTGAGGATCAGTGATTATCGGGACCAGGGTGAGGGCCAGTGATTCCCAGGATCAGGGTGAGGGTCAGTGATTCCCGGGATCAGGGTGAGGATCAGTGATTTTCGGTACCAGGGTGAGGGTCAGTGATTCCCACGATCAGGGTGAGGTTCAGTTCTTTCCGGGATTAGGGTGAGGGTCAGTGATTCCCAGGATCAGGATGAGGGTCATTGTTTTTCGGGATCAGGCTGAAGGTCAGTGATTCCTGGGATCAGGGTGAGGATCAGTGATTCCTGGGTGATCAGTGTGAGGGTCAGTGATTCCCGGGATCAGGATGAGGGTCAGTGTTTTTCGGGATCAGGCTGAAGGTCAGTGATTCCCAGGATCAGGTTGAGGGTTAGTGATTCCCAGGATCAGGGTGAGGGTCAGTGATTCCTGGGATCAGCGTGAGGGTCAGTGATTCCCGGAATCAGCGTGAGGGTCATTGATTATCCCGGGATCAGTGTGAGGGTCAGGGATTTTGGGGATCAGGGTGACGGTCAGTGATGCCCCTGCGATCAGGGTGAGGGTCAGTGATTCCCGGGATCAGGGTGAGGTTCAGTGATTCCAGGGATCAGCGTGAGGGTCAGGGATTCCCGGGATCAGGGTGAGGGGTCAGTGACTCCCGGGATCAGCGTGAGGGTCAGTGATTCCTGGGATCCGGGTAAGGGTCAGTGATTCCCCCGGATCAGGGTGAGGGTCAGTGATTCCTGGGATCAGGGTGAGGGTCAGTGATTCCGGGGATCACGGGGAGGGTCAGTGATTCACGGGATCAGGATGAGGATCAGGGATTTTCGGGATCAGGTTGAGGGTTAGTGATTCCCGGGAACAGGGTGAGGGTCAGTGATTCCCGGGATCAAGGCGAGGGTCAGTGAATTTTGGGATCAGGGTGAGTGTCAGGGATTGCCGGGATCAGGGTGAGGGTCAGTGAATTGCCGGGATCAGGGGGAGGATCAGTGTTTCGTGGATCAGGGTGAGGGTCAGTGATTCCCGGGATCAGGGGGAGTGTCACTGATTCCCGGGATCAGGGTGAGGGTCAGTGATTCCCGGGATCAGCGTGAGGGTCAATGATTCCCGCGATAAGCGTGAGGGTCAGTGATTCACGGGATCAGGGTGAGGGTCAGTGATTTTCGGGATCTGGGTGCAGGTCTGTGATTCCCAGGATCAGGGTGCAGGTCTGTGATTCCATGGATCAGGGTGAGGGTTAGTTATTCCATGGATCAGGGTGAGGGTCAGTGATTCCCGGGATCAGGGTGAAGGTCAGTGATTCCCGGGGGATCAGGGTGAGGGTCAGTGATTCCCGGGACCAGGGTGAGGATCAGTGATTCCCGGGATCAGGGTGAGGATCAGTGATTATCGGGACCAGGGTGAGGGCCAGTGATTCCCAGGATCAGGGTGAGGGTCAGTGATTCCCAGGATCAGGGTGAGGATCAGTGATTTTCGGTACCAGGGTGAGGGTCAGTGATTCCCACGATCAGGGTGAGGTTCAGTTCTTTCCGGGATCAGGGTGAGGGTCAGTGATTCCCGGGATCAGGATGAGGGTCAGTGTTTTTCGGGATCAGGCTGAAGGTCAGTGATTCCTGGGATGAGGGTGAGGGTCAGTGATTCCTGGGATCAGGGTGAGGATCAGTGATTCCTGGGTGATCAGTGTGAGGGTCAGTGATTCCCGGGATCAGGATGAGGGTTAGTGTTTTTCGGGATCAGGCTGAAGGTCAGTGATTCCCAGGATCAGGGTGAGGGTTAGTGATTCCCAGGATCAGGGTGAGGGTCAGTGATTCCCGGAATCAGCGTGAGGGTCATTGATTATCCCGGGATCAGTGTGAGGGTCAGGGATTTTGGGGATCAGGGTGACGGTCAGTGATGCCCCTGCGATCAGGGTGAGGGTCAGTGATTCCCGGGATCAGGTTGAGGTTCAGTGATTCCAGGGATCAGCGTGAGGGTCAGTGATTCCCGGGATCCGGGTAAGGGTCAGTGATTCCCCCGGATCAGGGTGAGGGTCAGTGATTCCTGGGATCAGGGTGAGGGTCAGTGATTCCGGGGATCACGGGGAGGGTCAGTGATTCCTGGGATCAGTGTGAGGGTCAGTGATTCCTGTGATCAGGGTGAGGGTCAGTGATTCCCGGGAGCACAGGGTGAGGGTTAGTGATTCCTGGGATCAGGGTGAGGATCAGTGATTCCCGGGATCAGGGTGAGGGTCAGTGATTCCCGGGATCAGGCTGAGGGTCAGTGATTCCCAGGATCAGGGTGAGGGTCACTGACTGACGCGATCAGAGTGAAGGGTCATTGATTCCCGGGTTAAGCGTGAGGGTCAGTGACTCCCAGGATCAGCGTGAGGGTCAGTGATTCACGGAATCAGCGTGAGGGTCATTGATTCCCCTGGGATCAGTGTGAGGGTCAGGGATTTTCGGGATCAGGGTGAGGGTCAGTGATTCCCATGATCAGGGTGAGGGTTAGTGATACCCGGGATCAGGGTGAGGATCAGTGATTTTTGGGATCAGGGTGAGGGTCAGTGATTCCTGGGATCAGTGTGAGAGTCAGTGATATCCCTGGGATCAGGGTGAGGGTCAGTGATTCCCGGGATCAGGGTGAGGGTCAGTGCTTTTCAGAAGGTCAGTGTGAGGGTCAGTGATTCCCGGGATCAGGGTGGAGGTCTGTGATTCCAGGGATCAGAGTGAGGATCAATGATTTTCGGTATCAGGGTGAGGGTCAGTGATTCCCAGGAACAGGGTGAAGGTCAGTGATGCCCGGGATCAGGGTGAGGGTCAGTGATTCCCAGGATCAGGGTGAGGTTCAGTGATTCCCGGGGGATCAGGTTGAGGGTCACTGGTTCCCGGGGTATCAGGGTGAGGGTCAGTGATTCGCGGGATCAGGGTGAAGGTCAGTGATTCCCGGGACCAGGGTGAAGGTCAGTGATTCCCGGGATCAGGGTGAGGGTCAGTGATTCCCGGGATCAGGGTTAGGGTCAGTGACTCGCGAGATTAGCGTGAGGGTCATTGATTGCCAGGATCAGGGTGAGGGTCATTGATTCCCGTGATCGAGGTGAGGCTTCAGTGATTCCCAGGATCAGCATGAGGGTCATTGTTTCCCAGGATCAGGGTGAGGATCAGTGATTACCCCGCGATCAGGGTGAGGGTCAGTGATTCCCGCGATCTGAGTGAGGGTCAGTGATTCCCGGGATCAGCGTGAGGGTCAATGATTCCCGCGATCAGCGTGAGGGTCAGTGATTCACGGGATCAGGGTGACGGTCAGTGATTCCCCCGGGATCAGGGTGAGGGTCAGTGATTCCCACGATCAGGGTGAGGTTCAGTGAGTTTCGGTACCAGGGTGAGGGTCAGTGATTCCCACGATCAGGGTGAGGTTCAGTTCTTTCCGGGATCAGGGTGAGGGTCAGTGATTCCCGGAATCAGCGTGAGGGTCATTGATTATCCCGGGATCAGTGTGAGGGTCAGGGATTTTGGGGATCAGGGTGACGGTCAGTGATGCCCCTGCGATCAGGGTTAGGGTCAGTGATTCCCGGGATCAGGGTGAGGTTCAGTGATTCCAGGTATCAGCGTGAGGGTCAGGGATTCCCGGGATCAGGGTGAGGGGTCAGTGACTCCCGGGATCAGCGTGAGGGTCAGTGATTCCTGGGATCCGGGTAAGGGTCAGTGATTCCCCCGGATCAGGGTGAGGGTCAGTGATTCCTGGGATCAGGGTGAGGGTCAGTGATTCCGGGGATCACGGGGAGGGTCAGTGATTCACGGGATCAGGATGAGGATCAGGGATTTTCGGGATCAGGTTGAGGGTTAGTGATTCCCGGGAACAGGGTGAGGGTCAGTGATTCCCGGGATCAAGGCGAGGGTCAGTGAATTTCGGGATCAGGGTGAGTGTCAGGGATTGCCGGGATCAGGGTGAGGGTCAGTGAATTGCCAGGATCAGGGGGAGGATCAGTGTTTCGTGGATCAGGGTGAGGGTCAGTGATTCCCGGGATCAGGGGGAGTGTCACTGATTCCCGGGATCAGGGTGAGGGTCAGTGATTCCCGGGATCAGCGTGAGGGTCAATGATTCCCGCGATAAGCGTGAGGGTCAGTGATTCACGGGATCAGGGTGAGGGTCAGTGATTTTCGGGATCTGGGTGCAGGTCTGTGATTCCCAGGATCAGGGTGCAGGTCTGTGATTCCATGGATCAGGGTGAGGGTTAGTTATTCCATGGATCAGGGTGAGGGTCAGTGATTCCCGGGATCAGGGTGAAGGTCAGTGATTCCCGGGGGATCAGGGTGAGGGTCAGTGATTCCCGGGACCAGGGTGAGGATCAGTGATTCCCGGGATCAGGGTGAGGATCAGTGATTATCGGGACCAGGGTGAGGGCCAGTGATTCCCAGGATCAGGGTGAGGGTCAGTGATTCCCAGGATCAGGGTGAGGATCAGTGATTTTCGGTACCAGGGTGAGGGTCAGTGATTCCCACGATCAGGGTGAGGTTCAGTTCTTTCCGGGATCAGGGTGAGGGTCAGTGATTCCCGGGATCAGGATGAGGGTCAGTGTTTTTCGGGATCAGGCTGAAGGTCAGTGATTCCTGGGATGAGGGTGAGGGTCAGTGATTCCTGGGATCAGGGTGAGGATCAGTGATTCCTGGGTGATCAGTGTGAGGGTCAGTGATTCCCGGGATCAGGATGAGGGTCAGTGTTTTTCGGGATCAGGCTGAAGGTCAGTGATTCCCAGGATCAGGGTGAGGGTTAGTGATTCCCAGGATCAGGGTGAGGGTCAGTGATTCCCGGAATCAGCGTGAGGGTCATTGATTATCCCGGGATCAGTGTGAGGGTCAGGGATTTTGGGGATCAGGGTGACGGTCAGTGATGCCCCTGCGATCAGGGTGAGGGTCAGTGATTCCCGGGATCAGGTTGAGGTTCAGTGATTCCAGGGATCAGCGTGAGGGTCAGTGATTCCCGGGATCCGGGTAAGGGTCAGTGATTCCCCCGGATCAGGGTGAGGGTCAGTGATTCCTGGGATCAGGGTGAGGGTCAGTGATTCCGGGGATCACGGGGAGGGTCAGTGATTCCTGGGATCAGTGTGAGGGTCAGTGATTCCTGTGATCAGGGTGAGGGTCAGTGATTCCCGGGAGCACAGGGTGAGGGTCACTGATTCCTGGGATCAGGGTGAGGGTCAGTGATTCCCGGAATCAGGGTGAGGGGCAGTGATTCCAGGGATCAGGGTGAGGGTCAGTGATTCCCGGGATGAGGGTGAGGATCAGTGATTATCGGGACCAGGGTGAGGGCCAGTGATTCCCAGGATCAGGGTGAGGGTCAGTGATTCCCGGGATCAGGGTGAGGATCAGTGATTTTCGGTACCAGGGTGAGGGTCAGTGATTCCCACGATCAGGGTGAGGTTCAGTTCTTTCCGGGATTAGGGTGAGGGTCAGTGATTCCCGGGATCAGGATGAGGGTCATTGTTTTTCGGGATCAGGCTGAAGGTCAGTGATTCCTGGGATCAGGGTGAGGATCAGTGATTCCTGGGTGATCAGTGTGAGGGTCAGTGATTCCCGGGATCAGGATGAGGGTCAGTGTTTTTCGGGATCAGGCTGAAGGTCAGTGATTCCCAGGATCAGGGTGAGGGTTAGTGATTCCCAGGATCAGGGTGAGGGTCAGTGATTCCTGGGATCAGCGTGAGGGTCAGTGATTCCCGGAATCAGCGTGAGGGTCATTGATTATCCCGGGATCAGTGTGAGGGTCAGGGATTTTGGGGATCAGGGTGACGGTCAGTGATGCCCCTGCGATCAGGGTGAGGGTCAGTGATTCCCGGGATCAGGGTGAGGTTCAGTGATTCCAGGGATCAGCGTGAGGGTCAGGGATTCCCGGGATCAGGGTGAGGGGTCAGTGACTCCCGGGATCAGCGTGAGGGTCAGTGATTCCCGGGATCCGGGTAAGGGTCAGTGATTCCCCCGGATCAGGGTGAGGGTCAGTGAGTCCTGGGATCAGGGTGAGGGTCAGTGATTCCGGGGATCACGGGGAGGGTCAGTGATTCCTGGGATCAGTGTGAGGGTCAGTGATTTCTGTGATCAGGGTGAGGGTCAGTGATTCCCGGGAGCACAGGGTGAGGGTCACTGATTCCTGGGATCAGGGTGAGGGTCAGTGATTCCCGGAATCAGGGTGAGGGTCAGTGATTCCAGGGATCAGGGTGAGGGTCAGTGATTCCCAGGATCAGGCTCAGGGTTAGTGATTCCTGGGATCAGGGTGAGGATCAGTGATTCCCGGGATCAGGGTGAGGGTCAGTGATTCCCGGGATCAGGCTGAGGGTCAGTGATTCCCAGGATCAGGGTGAGGGTCACTGACTGACGCGATCAGAGTGAAGGGTCATTGATTCCCGGGTTAAGCGTGAGGGTCAGTGACTCCCAGGATCAGCGTGAGGGTCAGTGATTCACGGAATCAGCATGAGGGTCATTGATTCCCCTGGGATCAGTGTGAGGGTCAGGGATTTTCGGGATCAGGGTGAGGGTCAGTGATTCCCATGATCAGGGTGAGGGTTAGTGATACCCGGGATCAGGGTGAGGATCAGTGATTTTTGGGATCAGGGTGAGGGTCAGTGATTCCTGGGATCAGTGTGAGAGTCAGTGATATCCCTGGGATCAGGGTGAGGGTCAGTGATTCCCGGGATCAGGGTGAGGGTCAGTGCTTTTCAGAAGGTCAGTGTGAGGGTCAGTGATTCTCGGGATCAGGGTGGAGGTCTGTGATTCCAGGGATCAGAGTGAGGATCAATGATTTTCGGTATCAGGGTGAGGGTCAGTGATTCCCAGGAACAGGGTGAAGGTCAGTGATGCCCGGGATCAGGGTGAGGGTCAGTGATTCCCGGGGGATCAGGTTGAGGGTCAGTGGTTCCCGGGGTATCAGGGTGAGGGTCAGTGATTCGCGGGATCAGGGTGAAGGTCAGTGATTCCCGGGACCAGGGTGAAGGTCAGTGATTCCCGGGATCAGGGTGAGGGTCAGTGATTCCCGGGATCAGGGTTAGGGTCAGTGACTCGCGAGATTAGCGTGAGGGTCATTGATTCCCAGGATCAGGGTGAGGGTCATTGATTCCCGTGATCGAGGTGAGGCTTCAGTGATTCCCAGGATCAGCATGAGGGTCATTGTTTCCCAGGATCAGGGTGAGGATCAGTGATTACCCCGCGATCAGGGTGAGGGTCAGTGATTCCCGCGATCTGAGTGAGGGTCAGTGATTCCCGGGATCAGCGTGAGGGTCAATGATTCCCGCGATCAGCGTGAGGGTCAGTGATTCCCAGGATCAGGGTGAGGTTCAGTGAGTTTCGGTACCAGGGTGAGGGTCAGTGATTCCCACGATCAGGGTGAGGTTCAGTTCTTTCCGGGATCAGGGTGAGGGTCAGTGATTCCCGGGATCAGGATGAGGGTCAGTGTTTTTCGGGATCAGGCTGAAGGTCAGTGATTCCTGGGATGAGGGTGAGGGTCAGTGATTCCTGGGATCAGGGTGAGGATCAGTGATTCCTGGGTGATCAGTGTGAGGGTCAGTGATTCCCCGGATCAGGATGAGGGTCAGTGTTTTTCGGGATCAGGCTGAAGGTCAGTGATTCCCAGGATCAGGGTGAGGATTAGTGATTCCCAGGATCAGGGTAAGGGTCAGTGATTCCCGGAATCAGCGTGAGGGTCATTGATTATCCCGGGATCAGTGTGAGGGTCAGGGATTTTGGGGATCAGGGTGACGGTCAGTGATGCCCCTGCGATCAGGGTGAGGGTCAGTGATTCCGGGATCAGGGTGAGGTTCAGTGATTCCAGGGATCAGGGTGAGGGTCAGTGATTCCTGGGATCAGGGTGAGGGTCAGTGATTCCGGGGATCACGGGGAGGGTCAGTGATTCCTGGGATCAGTGTGAGGGTCAGTGATTCCTGTGATCAGGGTGAGGGTCAGTGATTCCCGGGAGCACAGGGTGAGGGTCACTGATTCCTGGGATCAGGGTGAGGGTCAGTGATTCCCGGAATCAGGGTGAGGGTCAGTGATTCCAGGGATCAGGTTGAGGGTCAGTGATTCCCGGGATGAGGGTGAGGATCAGTGATTATCGGGACCAGGGTGAGGGCCAGTGATTCCCAGGATCAGGGTGAGGGTCAGTGATTCCCGGGATCAGGGTGAGGGTCATTGTTTTTCGGGATCAGGCTGAAGGTCAGTGATTCCTGGGATCAGGGTGAGGATCAGTGATTCCTGGGTGATCAGTGTGAGGGTCAGTGATTCCCGGGATCAGGATGAGGGTCAGTGTTTTTCGGGATCAGGCTGAAGGTCAGTGATTCCCAGGATCAGGTTGAGGGTTAGTGATTCCCAGGATCAGGGTGAGGGTCAGTGATTCCTGGGATCAGCGTGAGGGTCAGTGATTCCCGGAATCAGCGTGAGGGTCATTGATTATCCCGGGATCAGTGTGAGGGTCAGGGATTTTGGGGATCAGGGTGACGGTCAGTGATGCCCCTGCGATCAGGGTGAGGGTCAGTGATTCCCGGGATCAGGGTGAGGTTCAGTGATTCCAGGGATCAGCGTGAGGGTCAGGGATTGCCGGGATCAGCGTGAGGGGTCAGTGACTCCCGGGATCAGCGTGAGGGTCAGTGATTCCTGGGATCCGGGTAAGGGTCAGTGATTCCCCCGGATCAGGGTGAGGGTCAGTGATTCCTGGGATCAGGGTGAGGGTCAGTGATTCCGGGGATCACGGGGAGGGTCAGTGATTCCTGGGATCAGGGTGAGGGTCAGTGATTTCTGTGATCAGGGTGAGGGTCAGTGATTCCCGGGAGCACAGGGTGAGGGTCACTGATTCCTGGGATCAGGGTGAGGGTCAGTGATTCCCGGAATCAGGGTGAGGGTCAGTGATTCCAGAGATCAGGGTGAAGGTCAGTGATTCCCAGGATCAGGCTCAGGGTTAGTGATTCCTGGGATCAGGGTGAGGATCAGTGATTCCCGGGATCAGGCTGAGGGTCAGTGATTCCCGGGATCAGGCTGAGGGTCAGTGATTCCCGGGATCAGGCTGAGGGTCAGTGATTCCCAGGATCAGGGTGAGGGTCACTGATTGACGCGATCAGAGTGAAGGGTCAGTGATTCCCGGGTTAAGCGTGAGGGTCAGTGACTCCTAGGATCAGCGTGAGGGTCAGTGATTCACGGAATCAGCGTGAGGGTCATTGATTCCCCTGGGATCAGTGTGAGGGTCAGGGATTTTCGGGATCAGGGTGAAGGTCAGTGATTCCCATGATCAGGGTGAGGGTTAGTGATACCCGGGATCAGGGTGAGGATCAGTGATTTTTGGGATCAGGGTGAGGGTCAGTGATTCCTGGGATCACTGTGAGAGTCAGTGATATCCCTGGTATCAGGGTGAGGGTCAGTGATTCCCGGGATCAGGGTGAGGGTCAGTGCTTTTCAGAAGGTCAGTGTGAGGGTCAGTGATTCCCGGGATCAGGGTGGAGGTCTGTGATTCCAGGGATCAGAGTGAGGATCAATGATTTTCGGTATCAGGGTGAGGGTCAGTGATTCCCAGGAACAGGGTGAAGGTCAGTGATGCCCGGGATCAGGGTGAGGGTCAGTGATTCCCAGGATCAGGGTGATGTTCAGTGATTCCTGCGGGATCAGGTTGAGGGTCAGTGGTTCCCGGGGTAGCAGGGTGAGGGTCAGTGATTCGCGGGATCAGGGTGAAGGTCAGTGATTCCCGGGACCAGGGTGAAGGTCAGTGATTCCCGGGATCAGGGTTAGGGTCAGTGACTCGCGAGATTAGCGTGAGGGTCATTGATTCCCAGGATCAGGGTGAGGGTCATTGATTCCCGTGATCGGGGTGAGGCGTCAGTGATTCCCAGGATCAGCATGAGGGTCATTGTTTCCCAGGATCAGGGTGAGGATCAGTGATTTCCCCGCGATCAGGGTGAGGGTCAGTGATTCCCGCGATCTGAGTGAGGGTCAGTGATTCCCGGGATCAGCGTGAGGGTCAATGATTCCCGCGATCAGCGTGAGGGTCAGTGATTCACGGGATCAGGGTGACGGTCAGTGATTCCCCCGGGATCAGGGTGAGGGTCAGTGATTCCCAGGATCAGGGTGAGGTTCAGTGATTCCAGGGATCAGCGTGAGGGTCGGGGATTCCCGGGATCAGGATGAGGGGTCAGTGACTCCCGGGATCAGCGTGAGGGTCAGTGATTCCCGGGATCCGGGTAAGGGTCAGTGATTCCCCCGGATCAGGGTGAGGGTCAGTGATTCCTGGGATCAGGGTGAGGGTCAGTGATTCCGGGGATCACGGGGAGGGTCAGTGATTCCTGGGATCAGTGTGAGGGTCAGTGATTCCTGTGATCAGGGTGAGGTTCAGTGATTCCCGGGAGCACAGGGTGAGGGTCACTGATTCCTGGGATCAGGGTGAGGGTCAGTGATTCCCGGAATCAAGGTGAGGGTCAGTGATTCCCAGGATCAGGGTGAGGGTCAGTGATTCCCAGGATCAGGCTGAGGGTTAGTGATTCCCGGGATCAGGGTGAGGGTCAGTGATTCCCAGGATCAGGCTCAGGGTTAGTGATTCCTGGGATCAGGGTGAGGATCAGTGATTCCCGGGATCAGGGTGAGGGTCAGTGATTCCCGGGATCAGGCTGAGGGTCAGTGATTCCCAGGATCAGGGTGAGGCTCACTGATTGACGCAATCAGAGTGAAGGGTCAGTGATTCCCGGGATAAGCGTGAGGGTCAGTGACTCCCAGGATCAGCATGAGGGTCAGTGTTTCATGGAATCATTGTGAGGGTCATTGATTCCCCTGGGATCAGTGTGAGGGTCAGGGATTTTCGGGATCAGGGTGAGGGTTAGTGATACCCGGGATCAGGGTGAGGATCAGTGATTTTAGGGATCAGGGTGAGGGTCAGTGATTCCTGGGATCAGTGTGAGAGTCAGAGATACCCCTGGGATCAGGGTGAGGGTCAGTGATTGCCGGGATCAGGGTGAGGGTCAGTG
Source organism: Carcharodon carcharias (assembly GCF_017639515.1). NCBI lineage: Eukaryota > Metazoa > Chordata > Chondrichthyes > Lamniformes > Lamnidae > Carcharodon > Carcharodon carcharias. The sequence continues at coordinate 65,657,218 of NC_054488.1, forward strand.
CTTTTCAGAAGGTCAGTGTGATGGTCAGTGATTCCCGAGATTAGGGTGGAGGTCAGTGATTCCAGGGATCTGGGTGAGGATCAATGATTTTCGGTATCAGGGTGAGGGTCAGTGATTCCCAGGAACAGGGTGAAGGTCAGTGATGCCCGGGATCAGGTTGAGGGTCAGTGATTCCCAGGATCAGGGTGAAGGTCAGTGATGCCCGGGACCAGGGTGAGGGTCAGTGATTCCCAGGATCAGGGTGAGGGTCAGTGATTCCCAGGAACAGGGTGAAGGTCAGTGATGCCCAGGATCAGGCTCAGGGTCAGTGATTCCCAGGAACAGGGTGAAGGTCAGTGATGCCCGGGATCAGGTTGAGGGTCAGTGATTCCCAGGAACAGGGTGAAGGTCAGTGATGCCCGGGATCAGGGTGAGGGTCAGTGATTCCCAGGATCAGGGTGAGGGTCAGTGATTCCCAGGAACAGGGTGAAGGTCAGTGATGCCCAGGATCAGGGTGCGGGTCAGTGATTCCCGGGGGATCAGGTTGAGGGTCAGTGGTTCCCGGGGTATCAGTGTGAGGGTCATTGATTCCCGGGGGATCAGGGTGATGGTCAGTGATTCGCGGGATCAGGGTCAAGGTCAGTGATTCCCGGGACCAGGGTGAAGGTCGGTGATTCCCGGGATCAGGGTGAGGGTCATTGATTCCCGGGATCAGAGTGAGGGTCAATGATTCCCGGGATCAGGGTGAGGGTCAGTGACTCGTGAGATTAGCGTGAGGCTCATTGATTCCCGGGATCAGGGTGAGGGTCATTGATTCCCAGGATCAGGGTGAGGGTCATTGTTTCCCAGGATCAGGGTGAGGGTCAGTGATTTCCCCGCGATCAGGGTGAGGGTCAGTGATTCCCGGGATCAGAGTGAGGGTCAGTGATTCCCGGGATCAGGGTGAGGGTCAGTGATTCCCGCGATCAGCGTGAGGGTCAGTGATTCACGGGATCAGGGTGAGGGTCAGTGATTTTCGGGATCCGGGTGCAGGTCTGTGATTCCCTGGATCAGGGTGAGGGTTAGTGATTCCTGGGATCAGGTTGAGGATCAGTGATTCCCAGGTGATCAGGGTGCAGATCAGTGATTCCCGGGTGATCAGGGTGCAGGTCAGTGCTTCCCGCGATCAGTGTGATGGCCAGTGATTCCCGGGATCACGGTGAGGATCAGGGATTTTTGGGATCAGGTTGAGGGTTAGTGATTCCCGGGAACAGGGTGAGTGTCAGTGATTCCCGGGATCAGGGTGAGGGCCAGTGATTTTCGGGATCAGGGTGAGGGTCAGTGATTCCTTTGATCAGGTTGAGGGTCAGTGATTCCGGGGATCACGGGGAGGGTCAGTGATTCCTGGGATCAGTGTGAGGGTCAGTGATTCCTGTGATCAGGGTGAGGTTCAGTGATTCCCGGGAGCACAGGGTGAGGGTCACTGATTCCTGGGATCAGGGTGAGGGTCAGTGATTCCCGGAATCATGGTGAGGGTCAGTGATTCCCGGGATCAGGGTGAGGGTCAGTGATTCCCAGGATCAGGCTGAGGGTCAGTGATTCCCGGGATCAGGGTGAGGGTCAGGGATTTTCGGGATCAGGGTGAGGGTTAGTGATACCCGGGATCAGGGTGAGGATCAGTGATTTTTGGGATCAGGGTGAGGGTCAGTGATTCCTGGGATCAGTGTGAGAGTCAGTGATACCCCTGGGATCAGGGTGAGGGTCAGTGATTGCCGGGATCAGGGTGAGGGTCAGTGCTTTTCAGAAGGTCAGTGTGATGGTCAGTGATTCCCGAGATTAGGGTGGAGGTCAGTGATTCCAGGGATCTGGGTGAGGATCAATGATTTTCGGTATCAGGGTGAGGGTCAGTGATTCCCAGGAACAGGGTGAAGGTCAGTGATGCCCGGGATCAGGTTGAGGGTCAGTGATTCCCAGGATCAGGGTGAAGGTCAGTGATGCCCGGGACCAGGGTGAGGGTCAGTGATTCCCAGGATCAGGGTGAGGGTCAGTGATTCCCAGGAACAGGGTGAAGGTCAGTGATGCCCAGGATCAGGCTCAGGGTCAGTGATTCCCAGGAACAGGGTGAAGGTCAGTGATGCCCGGGATCAGGGTGAGGGTCAGTGATTCCCAGGATCAGGGTGAGGGTCAGTGATTCCCAGGAACAGGGTGAAGGTCAGTGATGCCCAGGATCAGGGTGCGGGTCAGTGATTCCCGGGGGATCAGGTTGAGGGTCAGTGGTTCCCGGGGTATCAGTGTGAGGGTCATTGATTCCCGGGGGATCAGGGTGATGGTCAGTGATTCGCGGGATCAGGGTCAAGGTCAGTGATTCCCGGGACCAGGGTGAAGGTCGGTGATTCCCGGGATCAGGGTGAGGGTCATTGATTCCCGGGATCAGAGTGAGGGTCAATGATTCCCGGGATCAGGGTGAGGGTCAGTGACTCGTGAGATTAGCGTGAGGCTCATTGATTCCCGGGATCAGGGTGAGGGTCATTGATTCCCAGGATCAGGGTGAGGGTCATTGTTTCCCAGGATCAGGGTGAGGGTCAGTGATTTCCCCGCGATCAGGGTGAGGGTCAGTGATTCCCGGGATCAGAGTGAGGGTCAGTGATTCCCGGGATCAGCGTGAGGGTGAATGATTCCCGCGATCAGCGTGAGGGTCAGTGATTCACGGGATCAGGGTGAGGGTCAGTGATTTTCGGGATCCGGGTGCAGGTCTGTGATTCCCTGGATCAGGGTGAGGGTTAGTGATTCCTGGGATCAGGTTGAGGATCAGTGATTCCCAGGTGATCAGGGTGCAGATCAGTGATTCCCGGGTGATCAGGGTGCAGGTCAGTGCTTCCCGCGATCAGTGTGATGGCCAGTGATTCCCGGGATCACGGTGAGGATCAGGGATTTTTGGGATCAGGTTGAGGGTTAGTGATTCCCGGGAACAGGGTGAGTGTCAGTGATTCCCGGGATCAGGGTGAGGGCCAGTGATTTTCGGGATCAGGGTGAGGGTCAGTGATTCCTTTGATCAGGTTGAGGGTCAGTGATTCCGGGGATCACGGGGAGGGTCAGTGATTCCTGGGATCAGTGTGAGGGTCAGTGATTCCTGTGATCAGGGTGAGGTTCAGTGATTCCCGGGAGCACAGGGTGAGGGTCACTGATTCCTGGGATCAGGGTGAGGGTCAGTGATTCCCGGAATCATGGTGAGGGTCAGTGATTCCCGGGATCAGGGTGAGGGTCAGTGATTCCCAGGATCAGGCTGAGGGTCAGTGATTCCCGGGATCAGGGTGAGGGTCAGTGATTCCCGGGATCAGGGTGAGGGTCAGTGATTCCCGGGATCAGGCTGAGGGTCAGTGATTCCCGGGATCAGGGTGAGGGTCAGTGATTCCCGGGATCAGGGTGAGGGTCAGTGATTCCCGGGATCAGGCTGAGGGTCAGTGATTCCCAGGATCAGGGTGAGGGTCACTGTTGGACGCGATCAGAGTGAAGTGTCAGTGATTCACGGGATAAGCGTGAGGGTCAGTGACTCCCAGGATCAGCGTGAGGGTCAGTGATTCACGGAATCAGCGTGAGGGTCATTGATTCCCCCGGGATCAGTATGAGGGTCAGGGATTTTCGGGATCAGGGTGAGGGTCAGTGATTCCCATGATCAAAGTGAGGGTTAGTGATACCCGGGATCACGGCGAGGATCAGTGATTTTTGGGATCAGGGTGAGGGTCAGTGATTCCTGGGATCAGTGTGAGAGTCAGTGATAGCCCTGGGATTAGGGTGAGGGTCAGTGATTCCCGGGATCAGGGTGAGGGTCAGTGCTTTTCAGAAAGTCAGTGTGAGTGTCAGCGATTCCCGGGATCAGGGTGAGGGTCAGTGATTCCAGAGATCAGGGTGAGGTTCACTGATTTTCGGTATCAGGCTGAGGGTCAGTGATTCCCGGGATCAGGGTCAGGGTCAGTGATTCCCGGGATCAGGGTGAGGGTCAGTGATTCCCGGGATCAGGCTGAGGGTCAGTGATTCCCAGGATCAGGGTGAGGGTCACTGATTGACGCTTTCAGCGTGAAGGGTCAGTGATTCCCGGGATAAGCGTGAGGGTCAGTGACTCCCAGGATCAGCATGAGGGTCAGTGATACACGGAATTAGCGTGACGGCCATTGATTCCCCCGGGATCAATGTGAGGGTCAGGGATTTTCAGGATCAGGGTGAGGGTCAGTGATTCCCATGATCAGGGTGAGGGTTAGTGATACCCGGGATCAGGGTGAGGATCAGTGATTTTTGGGAACAGGGTGAGGGTCAGTGATTCCTGGGACCAGTGTGAGAGTCAGTGATATCCCTGGGATCAGGGTGAGGGTCAGTGATTCCAGGGATCAGGGTGAGGGTCAGTGATTCAAGAGATTAGCGTGAGGCTCATTGATTCCCGGGATCAGGGTGAGGGTCATTGATTCCCAGGATCAGGCTGAGGGTCATTGATTCCCGGGATCGGGGTGAGGGTCAGAGATTCCTGGGATCAGGGTGAGGCGTCAGTGATTCCCAGGATCAGCATGAGGGTCATTGTTTCCCAGGATCAGGGTGAGGGTCAGTGATTTCCCCGCGATCAGGGTGAGGGTCAGTGATTCCCGCGATCAGAGTGAGGGTCAGTGATTCCCGGGATCAGCATGAGGGTCAATGATTCCCGCGATCAGAGTGAGGGTCAGTGATTCACGGGATCAGGGTGAGGGTCAGTGATTTTCGGGATCAGGGTGCAGGTCTGTGATTCCCAGGATCAGGGTGCAGGTCTGTGATTCCCTGGATCAGGGTGAGGGTTAGTGATTCCTGAGATCAGGTTGAGAATCAGTAATTCCCAGGTGATCAGGGTGCAGATCAGTGATTCCCGGGTGATCAGGGTGAGGGTCAGTGCTTCCCGCGATCAGTGTGACGGCCAGTGATTCCCGGGATCAGGGTGAGGATCAGGGATTTTTGGGGTCAGGTTGAGGGTTAGTGATTCCCGGGAACAGGGTGAGTGTCAGTGATTCCCGGGATCAGGGTGAGGGTCAGTGATTTTCGGGATCAGGGTGAAGGTCAGTGATTCCTGGGATCAGGGTGAGGGTCAGTGATTCCGGGGATCACGGGGAGGGTCAGTGATTCCTGGGATCAGTGTGAGGGTCAGTGATTCCTGTGATCAGGGTGAGGTTCAATGATTCCCGGGAGCACAGGGTGAGGGTCACTGATTCCTGGGATCAGGGTGAGGGTCAGTGATTCCCGGAATCATGTTGAGGGTCAGTGATTCCCGGGATCAGGGTGAGGGTCAGTGATTCCCAGGATCAGGCTGAGGGTCAGTGATTCCCGGGATCAGGGTGAGGGTCAGTGATTCCCAGGATCAGGCTCAGGGTCAGTGATTCCCGGGATCAGGGTGAGGGTCAGTGATTCTCGGGATCAGGCTGAGGGTCAGTGATTCCCGGGATCAGGGTGAGGGTCAGTGATTCCCGGGATCAGGGTGAGGGTCACTGATTGACACGATCAGAGTGAAGGGTCAGTGATTCCCGGGGTAAGCGATTCCCGGGGTAAGCGTGAGGGTCAGTGACTCCCAGGATCAGCGTGAGGGTCAGTGATTAACGGAATCAGCGTGAGGGTCATTTATTCCCCCGGGATCAGTGTGAGGGTCAGGGATTTTCGGGATCAGGGTGAGGGTCAGTGATTCCCATGATTAGGGTGAGGGTTAGTGATACCCGGGATCAGGGTGAGGATCAGTGATTTTTGGGATCAGGGTGAGGGTTAGTGATTCCTGGGATCAGTGTGAGAGTCAGTGATATCCCCGGGATCAGGGTGAGGGTCAGTGATTCCCGGGATCAGGGTGAGGGTCAGTGCTTTTCAAAAGGTCAGTGTGACGGTCAGTGTTTCCCGGGATCAGGGTGGAGGTCAGTGATTCCAGTGATCAGGGTGAGGATCAATGATTTTCGGTATCAGGGTGAGGGTCAGTGATTCCCAGGAACAGGGTGAAGGTCAGTGATTCCCGGTATCAGGGTGAGGGTCAGTGATTCCCAGGTTCAGGGTGAGGGTCAGTGATTCCCGGGGGATCAGGTTGAGGGTCAGTGGTTCCCGGGGTATCAGTGTGAGGGTCAGTGATTCCCGGGGGTTCAGGGTGAGGGTCAGTGATTCGCGGGATCAGGGTGAAGGTCAGTGATTCCCGGGACCAGGGTGAAGGTCAGTGATTCCCGGGATCAGGGTGAGGGTCAGTGATTCCCGGGATCAGGGTTAGGGTCAGAGATTCCCGGGATCAGCATGAGGGTCATTGTTTCCCAGGATCAGGGTGAGGGTCAATGATTCCCGCGATCAGCATGAGGGTCAGTGATTCACGGGATCAGGGTGCAGGTCTGTGATTCCCTGGATCTGGGTGAGGGTTAGTGATTCCTGGGATCAGGTTGAGGATCAGTGATTCCCTGGTGATCAGGGTGCAGATCAGTGATTCCTGGGTGATCAGGGTGCAGGTCAGTGCTTCCCGCGATCATTGTGACGGCCAGTGATTCCCGGGATCACGGTGAGGATCAGGGATTTTTGGGATCAGGTTGAGGGTTAGTGATTCCCGGGAACAGGGTGAGTGTCAGTGATTTCCGGGATCAGGGTGAAGGTCAGTGAATTCCGGGTGATCAGGGTGAGGATCAGTGATTCCCGGGATCAAGGTGAGGTTCAGTGATTCCCGGGATCAGGGTTCAGGTCAGTGATTCCCGGGATCAGGGTGAGGATCAGTGATTCCCGGGATCTGGGTGAGTCGCAGCAATTCCCGGGATCAGGGTGAGGGTCAGCAATTCCCGGGATCGGGGTGAGGGTCAGTGATTCCCGAGATCAGGGTGAGGTTCAGTGATTCCCCCAGGATCAGGGTGAGGGTCAGTGATGCCCGGGATCAGGGTGAGGGTCAGTGATTCCTGGGATCAGGGTGAGGGTCCGTGACTCCCGGGGGATCAGGGTGAAGGTCTGTGATTCCCGGGAAGTCCGGGTGAGTTTCAGTGATTCCCGGGATCAGAGTGAGGTTCATCGATTCCCGGGATCAGGGTTAGGATCAGTGATTCACAGGATCAGGGTGAGGGCTCTATGATTCCCAGGATCAGCTTGAAGGTCAGTGATTCCCAGGATCAGGGTGAGGGATCAGTGATTCCCAGGATCAGCTTGAGGGATCAGTGATTCCCAGGATCAGCTTGAAGGTCAGTGATTCCCGGGATCCGCGTGAGGGTCAGTGATTCCCGGGATCAATGTGAAGGTCAGTAATTCCCGCAGGATCTGGGTGAGGGTCATTGATTCCCGGGATCAGGGTGAGGGTGAGTGATTCCCGGGATCAGGGTGAGGGTCAGTGATTCCCGGGGGATCAGGGTGAGGGTCAGTGATATCCCTGGGATCAGGGTGAGGGTCAGTGATTCCCGGGATCAGGGTGAGGGTCAGTGCTTTTCAAAAGGTCAGTGTGAGGGTCAGTGTTTCCCGGGATCAGGGTGGAGGTCAGTGATTCCAGTGATCAGGGTGATGATCAATGATTTTCGGTATCAGGGTGAGGGTCAGTGATTCCCAGGAACAGGGTGAAGGTCAGTGATTCCCGGGATCAGGGTGAGGGTCAGTGATTCCCGGGGGATCAGGTTGAGGGTCAGTGGTTCCCGGGGTATCAGTGTGAGGGTCAGTGATTCCCGGGGGTTCAGGGTGAGGGTCAGTGATTCGCGGGATCAGGGTGAAGGTCAGTGATTCCCGGGACCAGGGTGAAGGTCAGTGATTCCCGGGATCAGGGTGAGGGTCAGTGATTCCCGGGATCAGGGTGAGGGTCAGTGATTCCCGGGGTCAGCATGAGGGTCATTGTTTCCCAGGATCAGGGTGAGGGTCAATGATTCCCGCGATCAGCATGAGGGTCAGTGATTCACGGGATCAGGGTGCAGGTCTGTGATTCCCTGGATCAGGGTGAGGGTTAGTGATTCCTGGGATCAGGTTGAGGATCAGTGATTCCCTGGTGATCAGGGTGCAGATCAGTGATTCCTGGGTGATCAGGTTGCAGGTCAGTGCTTCCTGCGATCATTGTGACGGCCAGTGATTCCCGGGATCACGGTGAGGATCAGCGATTTTTGGGATCAGGTTGAGGGTTAGTGATTCCCGGGAACAGGGTGAGTGTCAGTGACTCCCGGGATCAGGGTGAGGGTCAGTGCTTTTCGGGATCAGGGTGAAGGTCAGTGAATTCCGAGTGATCAGGGTGAGGATCAGTGATTCCCGGGATCAAGGTGAGGTTCAGTGATTCCCGGGATCAGGGTGCAGGTCAGTGATTCCCGGGATCAGGGTGAGGATCAGTGATTCCCGGGATCTGGGTGAGTGGCAGCAATTCCCGGGATCAGGGTGAGGGTCAGCAATTCCCGGGATCGGGGTGAGGGTCAGTGATTCCCGAGATCAGGGTGAGGTTCAGTGATTCCCCCAGGATCAGGGTGAGGGTCAGTGATGCCCGGGATCAGGGTGAGGGTCAGTGATTCCTGGGATCAGGGTGCGGGTCAGTGATTCCCAGGGGATCAGGGTGAAGGTCTGTGATTCCCGGGAAGTCCGGGTGAGTTTCAGTGATTCCCGGGATCAGAGTGAGGTTCATCGATTCCCGGGATCAGGGTCAGGATCAGTGATTCACAGGATCAGGGTGAGGGCTCTATGATTCCCAGGATCAGCTTGAAGGTCAGTGATTCCCAGGATCAGGGTGAGGGATCAGTGATTCCCAGGATCAGCTTGAGGGATCAGTGATTCCCAGGATCAGCTTGAAGGTCAGTGATTCCCGGGATCCGCGTGAGGGTCAGTGATTCTGGGATCCGCGTGAGTGTCAGTGATTCCCGGGATCAGTGTGAGGGTCAGTAATTCCCGCAGGATCTGGGTGAGGGTCATTGATTCCCGGGATCAGGGTGAGGGAGAGTGATTCCCCGGATCAGGGTGAGGATCAGTGATTTTCGGGACCAGGGTGAGGGACAGTGATTCCCGGGGGATCAGGGTGAGGGTCTTTGATACTCGGGAGGTCAGGCTGAGAGTCAGTGATTCCCGGGATCAGGGTGCAGGTCAGTGATTCCTGGGATCAGGGTGAGAGTCAGTGATTCCCCCGGGATCAGGTTGAGGATCAGTGATTTTTGGGATCAGGATGAGGGTCTGCGTTTCCCGGGATCAGGGTGCAGGTCAGTGATTCCTGGGATCATGGTGAGGATCAGTGATTCCTGGGATCAGTATGAGGGTCTGCGTTTCCCAGGAGGTCAGGGTGAGGGTCAGTGATTCCTGGGATCAGGGTCAAGGTCGGTGATTCCCGAAATCAGCGTGAGGGTCAATGATTATTTGGATCAGGGTGAGGGGTTAGTGATTCCCGGGATCAGCGTGGGGGTCAGTGATTCACAGGATCAGGGTGAGGGTCAGTGATTTTCGGGATCAGGGTGCTGGTCTGTGATTCCCAGGACCAGGGTGAGGGTCAGCGTTTCCCGGGATCAGGGTGAGGTTCAGTTCTTCCTGGGATCAGGGTGAGGGTCAGTGATTCCCGGGATCAAGGTGAGGGTCAGTGAATTTCGGGAACAGGGTGACGGTCAGGGATTGCCGGTATCAGGGTGAGGGTCAGTGAATTGACGGGATCGGGGGAGGGTCAGTGTTTCCTGGGATCAGGGTGAGGGTCAGTGATTCCCGGGATCAGCGTGAGGGTCAATGATTCCCGCGATCAGCGTGAGGGTCAGTGATTTTCGGGATCCGGGTGCAGCTCTGTGATTTCCAGGATCAGGGTGCAGGTCAGTGATTCCCTGGATCAGGGTGAGGGTTAGTGATTCCAGGGATCAGGGTGAGGGTCAGTGATTCCCGGGATCAGGGTGAGGGTCAGTGATTCCCAGGGGATCAGGGTGAGGGTCAGTGATTCCCAGGACCAGGGTGAGGGTCAGTGATTCCCGGTATCAGGGTGAGGGTCAGTGATTCCCAGGTTCAGGGTGAGGGTCAGTGATTCCCGGGGGATCAGGTTGAGGGTCAGTGGTTCCCGGGGTATCAGTGTGAGGGTCAGTGATTCCCGGGGGTTCAGGGTGAGGGTCAGTGATTCGCGGGATCAGGGTGAAGGTCAGTGATTCCCGGGACCAGGGTGAAGGTCAGTGATTCCTGGGATCAGGGTGAGGGTCAGTGATTCCCGGGATCAGGGTGAGGGTCAGAGATTCCCGGGATCAGCATGAGGGTCATTGTTTCCCAGGATCAGGGTGAGGGTCAATGATTCCCGCGATCAGCATGAGGGTCAGTGATTCACGGGATCAGGGTGCAGGTCTGTGATTCCCTGGATCTGGGTGAGGGTTAGTGATTCCTGGGATCAGGTTGAGGATCAGTGATTCCCTGGTGATCAGGGTGCAGATCAGTGATTCCTGGGTGATCAGGGTGCAGGTCAGTGCTTCCCGCGATCATTGTGACGGCCAGTGATTCCCGGGATCACGGTGAGGATCAGGGATTTTTGGGATCAGGTTGAGGGTTAGTGATTCCCGGGAACAGGGTGAGTGTCAGTGATTTCCGGGATCAGGGTGAAGGTCAGTGAATTCCGGGTGATCAGGGTGAGGATCAGTGATTCCCGGGATCAAGGTGAGGTTCAGTGATTCCCGGGATCAGGGTTCAGGTCAGTGATTCCCGGGATCAGGGTGAGGATCAGTGATTCCCGGGATCAGGGTGAGGGTCAGCAATTCCCGGGATCAGGGTGAGGGTCAGCAATTCCCGGGATCGGGGTGAGAGTCAGTGATTCCCGAGATCAGGGTGAGGTTCAGTGATTCCCCCAGGATCAGGGTGAGGGTCAGTGATGCCCGGGATCAGGGTGAGGGTCTGTGATTCCTGGGATCAGGGTGAGGGTCCGTGATTCCCGGGGGATCAGGGTGAAGGTCTGTGATTCCCGGGAAGTCCGGGTGAGTTTCAGTGATTCCCGGGATCAGAGTGAGGTTCATCGATTCCCGGGATCAGGGTTAGGATCAGTGATTCACAGGATCAGGGTGAGGGCTCTATGATTCCCAGGATCAGCTTGAAGGTCAGTGATTCCCAGGATCAGGGTGAGGGATCAGTGATTCCCAGGATCAGCTTGAGGGATCAGTGATTCCCAGGATCAGCTTGAAGGTCAGTGATTCCCGGGATCCGCGTGAGGGTCAGTGATTCCTGGGGGATGAGGGTGAGGGTCAGTGATTCCCGGGGGATCAGGCTGAGAGTCAGTGATTCCCGGGATCAGGGTGCAGGTCAGTGATTCCTGGGATCAGGGTGAGAGTCAGTGATTCCCCCGGGATCAGGTTGAGGATCAGTGATTTTTGGGATCAGGATGAGGGTCTGCGTTTCCCGGGATCAGGGTGCAGGTCAGTGATTCCTGGGATCATGGTGAGGATCAGTGATTCCTGGGATCAGTATGAGGGTCTGCGTTTCCCAGGAGGTCAGGGTGAGGGTCAGTGATTCCTGGGATCAGGGTCAAGGTCGGTGATTCCCGAAATCAGCGTGAGGGTCAATGATTATTTGGATCAGGGTGAGGGGTTAGTGATTCCCGGGATCAGCGTGGGGGTCAGTGATTCCCAGGATCAGGGTGAGGGTCAGTGATTTTCGGGATCAGGGTGCTGGTCTGTGATTCCCAGGACCAGGGTGAGGGTCAGCGTTTCCCGGGATCAGGGTGAGGTTCAGTTCTTCCTGGGATCAGGGTGAGGGTCAGTGATTCCCGGGATCAAGGTGAGGGTCAGTGAATTTCGGGAACAGGGTGAAGGTCAGGGATTGCCGGTATCAGGGTGAGGGTCAGTGAATAGACGGGATCGGGGGAGGGTCAGTGTTTCCTGGGATCAGGGTGAGGGTCAGTGATTCCCGGGATCAGCGTGAGGGTCAATGATTCCCGCGATCAGCGTGAGGGTCAGTGATTTTCGGGATCCGGGTGCAGCTCTGTGATTCCCAGGATCAGGGTGCAGGTCAGTGATTCCCTGGATCAGGGTGAGGGTTAGTGATTCCAGGGATCAGGGTGAGGGTCAGTGATTCCCGGGATCAGGGTGAGGGTCAGTGATTCCCAGGACCAGGGTGAGGGTCAGTGATTCCCGGTATCAGGGTGAGGGTCAGTGATTCCCAGGTTCAGGGTGAGGGTCAGTGATTCCCGGGGGATCAGGTTGAGGGTCAGTGGTTCCCGGGGTATCAGTGTGAGGGTCAGTGATTCCCGGGGGTTCAGGGTGAGGGTCAGTGATTCGCGGGATCAGGGTTAAGGTCAGTGATTCCCGGGACCAGGGTGAAGGTCAGTGATTCCCGGGATCAGGGTGAGGGTCAGTGATTCCCGGGATCAGGGTGAGGGTCAGAGATTCCCGGGATCAGCATGAGGGTCATTGTTTCCCAGGATCAGGGTGAGGGTCAATGATTCCCGCGATCAGCATGAGGGTCAATGATTCACGGGATCAGGGTGCAGGTCTGTGATTCCCTGGATCTGGGTGAGGGTTAGTGATTCCTGGGATCAGGTTGAGGATCAGTGATTCCCTGGTGATCAGGGTGCAGATCAGTGATTCCTGGGTGATCAGGGTGCAGGTCAGTGCTTCCCGCGATCATTGTGACGGCCAGTGATTCCCGGGATCACGATGAGGATCAGGGATTTTTGGGATCAGGTTGAGGGTTAGTGATTCCCGGGAACAGGGTGAGTGTCAGTGATTTCCGGGATCAGGGTGAAGGTCAGTGAATTCCGGGTGATCAGGGTGAGGATCAGTGATTCCCGGGATCAAGGTGAGGTTCAGTGATTCCCGGGATCAGGGTTCAGGTCAGTGATTCCCGGGATCAGGGTGAGGATCAGTGATTCCCGGGATCAGGGTGAGGATCAGTGATTCCCGGGATCAGGGTGAGGGTCAGCAATTCCCGGGATCAGGGTGAGGGTCAGCAATTCCCGGGATCGGGGTGAGAGTCAGTGATTCCCGAGATCAGGGTGAGGTTCAGTGATTCCCCCAGGATCAGGGTGAGGGTCAGTGATGCCCGGGATCAGGGTGAGGGTCTGTGATTCCTGGGATCAGGGTGAGGGTCCGTGATTCCCGGGGGATCAGGGTGAAGGTCTGTGATTCCCGGGAAGTCCGGGTGAGTTTCAGTGATTCCCGGGATCAGAGTGAGGTTCATCGATTCCCGGGATCAGGGTTAGGATCAGTGATTCACAGGATCAGGGTGAGGGCTCTATGATTCCCAGGATCAGCTTGAAGGTCAGTGATTCCCAGGATCAGGGTGAGGGATCAGTGATTCCCAGGATCAGCTTGAGGGATCAGTGATTCCCAGGATCAGCTTGAAGGTCAGTGATTCCCGGGATCCGCGTGAGGGTCAGTGATTCCTGGGGGATGAGGGTGAGGGTCAGTGATTCCCGGGGGATCAGGCTGAGAGTCAGTGATTCCCGGGATCAGGGTGCAGGTCAGTGATTCCTGGGATCAGGGTGAGAGTCAGTGATTCCCCCGGGATCAGGTTGAGGATCAGTGATTTTTGGGATCAGGATGAGGGTCTGCGTTTCCCGGGATCAGGGTGCAGGTCAGTGATTCCTGGGATCATGGTGAGGATCAGTGATTCCTGGGATCAGTATGAGGGTCTGCGTTTCCCAGGAGGTCAGGGTGAGGGTCAGTGATTCCTGGGATCAGGGTCAAGGTCGGTGATTCCCGAAATCAGCGTGAGGGTCAATGATTATTTGGATCAGGGTGAGGGGTTAGTGATTCCCGGGATCAGCGTGGGGGTCAGTGATTCCCAGGATCAGGGTGAGGGTCAGTGATTTTCGGGATCAGGGTGCTGGTCTGTGATTCCCAGGACCAGGGTGAGGGTCAGCGTTTCCCGGGATCAGGGTGAGGTTCAGTTCTTCCTGGGATCAGGGTGAGGGTCAGTGATTCCCGGGATCAAGGTGAGGGTCAGTGAATTTCGGGAACAGGGTGAAGGTCAGGGATTGCCGGTATCAGGGTGAGGGTCAGTGAATTGACGGGATCGGGGGAGGGTCAGTGTTTCCTGGGATCAGGGTGAGGGTCAGTGATTCCCGGGATCAGCGTGAGGGTCAATGATTCCCGCGATCAGCGTGAGGGTCAGTGATTTTCGGGATCCGGGTGCAGCTCTGTGATTCCCAGGATCAGGGTGCAGGTCAGTGATTCCCTGGATCAGGGTGAGGGTTAGTGATTCCAGGGATCAGGGTGAGGGTCAGTGATTCCCGGGATCAGGGTGAGGGTGATTCCCAGGACCAGGGTGAGGGTCAGTGATTCCCGGTATCAGGGTGAGGGTCAGTGATTCCCAGGTTCAGGGTGAGGGTCAGTGATTCCCGGGGGATCAGGTTGAGGGTCAGTGGTTCCCGGGGTATCAGTGTGAGGGTCAGTGATTCCCGGGGGTTCAGGGTGAGGGTCAGTGATTCGCGGGATCAGGGTTAAGGTCAGTGATTCCCGGGACCAGGGTGAAGGTCAGTGATTCCCGGGATCAGGGTGAGGGTCAGTGATTCCCGGGATCAGGGTGAGGGTCAGAGATTCCCGGGATCAGCATGAGGGTCATTGTTTCCCAGGATCAGGGTGAGGGTCAATGATTCCCGCGATCAGCATGAGGGTCAATGATTCACGGGATCAGGGTGCAGGTCTGTGATTCCCTGGATCTGGGTGAGGGTTAGTGATTCCTGGGATCAGGTTGAGGATCAGTGATTCCCTGGTGATCAGGGTGCAGATCAGTGATTCCTGGGTGATCAGGGTGCAGGTCAGTGCTTCCCGCGATCATTGTGACGGCCAGTGATTCCCGGGATCACGATGAGGATCAGGGATTTTTGGGATCAGGTTGAGGGTTAGTGATTCCCGGGAACAGGGTGAGTGTCAGTGATTTCCGGGATCAGGGTGAAGGTCAGTGAATTCCGGGTGATCAGGGTGAGGATCAGTGATTCCCGGGATCAAGGTGAGGTTCAGTGATTCCCGGGATCAGGGTTCAGGTCAGTGATTCCCGGGATCAGGGTGAGGATCAGTGATTCCCGGGATCAGGGTGAGGATCAGTGATTCCCGGGATCTGGGTGAGTGGCAGCAATTCCCGGGATCAGGGTGAGGGTCAGCAATTCCCGGGATCGGGGTGAGGGTCAGTGATTCCCGAGATCAGGGTGAGGTTCAGTGATTCCCCCAGGATCAGGGTGAGGGTCAGTGATGCCCGGGATCAGGGTGAGGGTCTGTGATTCCTGGGATCAGGGTGAGGGTCCGTGATTCCCGGGGGATCAGGGTGAAGGTCTGTGATTCCCGGGAAGTCCGGGTGAGTTTCAGTGATTCCCGGGATCAGAGTGAGGTTCATCGATTCCCGGGATCAGGGTTAGGATCAGTGATTCACAGGATCAGGGTGAGGGCTCTATGATTCCCAGGATCAGCTTGAAGGTCAGTGATTCCCAGGATCAGGGTGAGGGATCAGTGATTCCCAGGATCAGCTTGAGGGATCAGTGATTCCCAGGATCAGCTTGAAGGTCAGTGATTCCCGGGATCCGCGTGAGGGTCAGTGATTCCTGGGGGATGAGGGTGAGGGTCAGTGATTCCCGGGGGATCAGGCTGAGAGTCAGTGATTCCCGGGATCAGGGTGCAGGTCAGTGATTCCTGGGATCAGGGTGAGAGTCAGTGATTCCCCCGGGATCAGGTTGAGGATCAGTGATTTTTGGGATCAGGATGAGGGTCTGCGTTTCCCGGGATCAGGGTGCAGGTCAGTGATTCCTGGGATCATGGTGAGGATCAGTGATTCCTGGGATCAGTATGAGGGTCTGCGTTTCCCAGGAGGTCAGGGTGAGGGTCAGTGATTCCTGGGATCAGGGTCAAGGTCGGTGATTCCCGAAATCAGCGTGAGGGTCAATGATTATTTGGATCAGGGTGAGGGGTTAGTGATTCCCGGGATCAGCGTGGGGGTCAGTGATTCACAGGATCAGGGTGAGGGTCAGTGATTTTCGGGATCAGGGTGCTGGTCTGTGATTCCCAGGACCAGGGTGAGGGTCAGCGTTTCCCGGGATCAGGGTGAGGTTCAGTTCTTCCTGGGATCAGGGTGAGGGTCAGTGATTCCCGGGATCAAGGTGAGGGTCAGTGAATTTCGGGAACAGGGTGACGGTCAGGGATTGCCGGTATCAGGGTGAGGGTCAGTGAATTGACGGGATCGGGGGAGGGTCAGTGTTTCCTGGGATCAGGGTGAGGGTCAGTGATTCCCGGGATCAGCGTGAGGGTCAATGATTCCCGCGATCAGCATGAGGGTCAGTGATTCACGGGATCAGGGTGAGGGTCAGTGATTTTCGGGATCCGGGTGCAGCTCTGTGATTCCCAGGATCAGGGTGCAGGTCAGTGATTCCCTGGATCAGGGTGAGGGTTAGTGATTCCAGGGATCAGGGTGAGGGTCAGTGATTCCCGGGATCAGGGTGAGGGTCAGTGATTCCCAGGGGATCAGGGTGAGGGTCAGTGATTCCCAGGACCAGGGTGATGGTCAGTGATTCCCGGGATCAGGGTGAGGATCAGTGATTTTCGGGACCAGGGTGAGGGACAGTCATTCCCAGGATCAGGGTGAGGGTCAGTGAATCCCGGGATCAGGGTGAGGATCAGTGATTTTCGGGACCAGGGTGAGGGTCAGTGATTCCTACGATCAGGGTGAGGTTCAGTTCTTTTCGGGATCTGGGTGATGGTCAGTGATTCCCGGAATCAGGATGAGGGTCAGTGTTTTTCGGGATCAGGCTGAAGGTCAGTGATTCCCAGGATCAGGGGGAGGGTCAGTGATTCCCAGGATCAGGTTGAGGGTCAGTGATTCCTGGGATCAGGGTGAGGGTCAGTGATTTCTGGGACCAGGGTGAGGATGAGTGATTCCTGGGTTATCAGGGTGAGGGTCAGTGATTCCCGGGATCAGGATGAGGGTCAGTGTTTTTCGGGATCAGGCTGAAGGTCAGTGATTCCCAGGATCAGGGTGAGGGTCAGTGATTCCCAGGATCAGGGTGAGGGTCAGTGATTCCTGGGATCAGCGTGAGTGTCAGTGATTCCCGGAATCAGCGTGAGGGTCATTGACTCTCCCGGGATCAGTGTGAGGGTCAGGGATTTTCGGGATCAGGGTGACAGTCAGTGATTCCCCCGGGATCAAGGTGAGGGTCAGTGATTCCCGGGATCAGGGTGAGGGTCAGTGATTCCAGGGATCAGCGTGTGGGTCAGGGATTCCCGGGATCAGGGTGAGGGGTCAGTGTTTTTCGGGATCAGGCTGAAGGTCAGTGATTCCCAGGATCAGGGTGAGGGTCAGTGATTCCCAGGATCAGGGTGAGGGTCAGTGATTCCTGGGATCAGCGTGAGGGTCAGTGATTCCAGGAATCAGCGTGAGGGTCATTGACTCTCCCGGGATCAGTGTGAGGGTCAGGGATTTTCGGGATCAGGGTGACAGTCAGAGATTCCCCCGGGATCAAGGTGAGGGTCAGTGATTCCCGGGATCAGGGTGAGGGTCAGTGATTCCAGGGATCAGCGTGTGGGTTAGGGATTCCCGGGATCAGGGTGAGGGGTCAGTGACTCCCGGGATCAGCGTGAGGATCAGTGATTCCCGGGATCCGGGTAAGGGTCAGTGATTCCCCCGGATCAGGGTGAGGGTCAGTGATTCCCGGGATCAGGGTGAGGGTCAGTGATTCCGGGGATCACGGGGAGGGTCAGTGATTCCTGGATTCAGTGTGAGGGTCAGTGATTCCTGTGATCAGGGTGAGGGTCAGTGATTCCTGGGAGCACAGGGTGAGGGTCACTGATTCCTGGGATCAGGGTGAGGGTCAGTGATTCCCGGGATCAGGCTGAGGGTCAGTGATTCCCAGGATCAGGGTGAGGGTCACTGATTGACGCGATCAGAGTGAAGGGTCATTGATTCCCAGCATAAGCGTGAGGGTCAGTGATTCACGGAATCAGCGTGAGGGTCATTGATTCCCCCTGGGATCAGTGTGAGGGTCAGGGATTTTTGGGATCAGGGTGAGGGTCAGTGATTCCCATGATCAGGGTGAGGGTTAGTGATACCCGGGATCAGGGGGAGGATCAGTGATTTTTGGGAACAGGGTGAGGGTCAGTAATTCCTGGGATCTGTGTGAGAGTCAGTGATATCCCCGGGATCAGGGTGAGGGTCAGTGATTCCCGGGATCAGGGTGAGGGTCAGTGATTCCCGGGTCAGGGTGGAGGTGAGTGATTCCAGGGATCAGGGTGAGGATCAGTGATTTTCGGGACCAGGGTGAGGGACAGTCATTCCCAGGATCAGGGTGAGGGTCAGTGAATCCCGGGATCAGGGTGAGGATCAGTGATTTTCGGGACCAGGGTGAGGGTCAGTGATTCCTACGATCAGGGTGAGGTTCAGTTCTTTTCGGGATCTGGGTGATGGTCAGTGATTCCCGGAATCAGGATGAGGGTCAGTGTTTTTCGGGATCAGGCTGAAGGTCAGTGATTCCCAGGATCAGGGGGAGGGTCAGTGATTCCCAGGATCAGGTTGAGGGTCAGTGATTCCTGGGATCAGGGTGAGGGTCAGTGATTTCTGGGACCAGGGTGAGGATGAGTGATTCCTGGGTTATCAGGGTGAGGGTCAGTGATTCCCGGGATCAGGATGAGGGTCAGTGTTTTTCGGGATCAGGCTGAAGGTCAGTGATTCCCAGGATCAGGGTGAGGGTCAGTGATTCCCAGGATCAGGGTGAGGGTCAGTGATTCCTGGGATCAGCGTGAGTGTCAGTGATTCCCGGAATCAGCGTGAGGGTCATTGACTCTCCCGGGATCAGTGTGAGGGTCAGGGATTTTCGGGATCAGGGTGACAGTCAGTGATTCCCCCGGGATCAAGGTGAGGGTCAGTGATTCCCGGGATCAGGGTGAGGGTCAGTGATTCCAGGGATCAGCGTGTGGGTCAGGGATTCCCGGGATCAGGGTGAGGGGTCAGTGTTTTTCGGGATCAGGCTGAAGGTCAGTGATTCCCAGGATCAGGGTGAGGGTCAGTGATTCCCAGGATCAGGGTGAGGGTCAGTGATTCCTGGGATCAGCGTGAGGGTCAGTGATTCCAGGAATCAGCGTGAGGGTCATTGACTCTCCCGGGATCAGTGTGAGGGTCAGGGATTTTCGGGATCAGGGTGACAGTCAGAGATTCCCCCGGGATCAAGGTGAGGGTCAGTGATTCCCGGGATCAGGGTGAGGGTCAGTGATTCCAGGGATCAGCGTGTGGGTTAGGGATTCCCGGGATCAGGGTGAGGGGTCAGTGACTCCCGGGATCAGCGTGAGGATCAGTGATTCCCGGGATCCGGGTAAGGGTCAGTGATTCCCCCGGATCAGGGTGAGGGTCAGTGATTCCCGGGATCAGGGTGAGGGTCAGTGATTCCGGGGATCACGGGGAGGGTCAGTGATTCCTGGATTCAGTGTGAGGGTCAGTGATTCCTGTGATCAGGGTGAGGGTCAGTGATTCCTGGGAGCACAGGGTGAGGGTCACTGATTCCTGGGATCAGGGTGAGGGTCAGTGATTCCCGGGATCAGGCTGAGGGTCAGTGATTCCCAGGATCAGGGTGAGGGTCACTGATTGACGCGATCAGAGTGAAGGGTCATTGATTCCCAGCATAAGCGTGAGGGTCAGTGACTCCCAGGATCAGCGTGAGGGTCGGTGATTCACGGAATCAGCGTGAGGGTCATTGATTCCCCCGGGATCAGTGTGAGGGTCAGGGATTTTTGGGATCAGGGTGAGGGTCAGTGATTCCCATGATCAGGGTGAGGGTTAGTGATACCCGGGATCAGGGTGAGGATCAGTGATTTTTGGGAACAGGGTGAGGGTCAGTAATTCCTGGGATCTGTGTGAGAGTCAGTGATATCCCCGGGATCAGGGTGAGGGTCAGTGATTCCCGGGATCAGGGTGAGGGTCAGTGATTCCCGGGTCAGGGTGGAGGTCAGTGAATCCAGGGATCAGGGTGAGGATCAATGATTTTCGGTATCAGGGTGAGGGTCAGTGATTCACGGGATCAGGGTGAGGGTCAGTGATTCTGGGGATCACGGGGAGGGTCAGTGATTCCTGGATTCAGTGTGAGGGTCAGTGATTCCTGTGATCAGGGTGAGGGTCAGTGATTCCTGGGAGCATAGGGTGAGGGTCACTGATTCCTGGGATCAGGGTGAGGGTCAGTGATTCCCGGAATCAGGGTGAGGGTCAGTGATTCCTGGGATCAGGGTGAGGGTCAGTGATTCCCATGATCAGGCTGAGGGTCAGTGATTCCCAGGATCAGGCTGAGGGTCAGTGATTCCCGGGATCATGGTGAGGGTCAGTGATTCCCGGGATCAGGGTGAGGGTCAGTGATTCCCGGGATCAGGCTGAGGGTCAGTGATTCCCGGGATCAGGGTGAGGGTCACTGATTGACGCTTTCAGCGTGAAGGGTCAGTGATTCCCGGGATAAGCGTGAGGGTCAGTGATTCCCGGGATCATGGTGAGGGTCAGTGATTCCCGGGATCAGGGTGAGGGTCAGTGATTCCCGGGATCAGGCTGAGGGTCAGTGATTCCCGGGATCAGGGTGAGGGTCACTGATTGAAGCGATCAGAGTGAAGGGTCATTGATTCCCGGCATAAGCGTGAGGGTCAGTGACTCCCAGGATCAGCGTGAGGGTCAGTGATTCACGGAATCAGCGTGAGGGTCATTGATTCCCCCGGGATCAGTGTGAGGGTCAGGGATTTTTGGGATCAGGGTGAGGGTCAGTGATTCCCATGATCAGGATGAGGGTTAGAGATACCCGGGATCAGGGTGAGGATCAGTGATTTTTGGGAACAGGGTGAGGGTCAGTGATTCCTGGGATCTGTGTGAGAGTCAGTGATATCCCCGGGATCAGGGTGATGGTCAGTGATTCCCGGGATCAGGGTGAGGGTCAGTGATTCCCGGGTCAGGGTGAGGGTCAGTGCTTTTCAGGTCAGTGTGAGAGTCATTGATTCCCGGGATCAGGGTGGAGGTCAGTGATTCCAGGGATCAGGGTGAGGATCAATGATTTTCGGTATCAGGGTGAGGGTCAGTGATTCCCAGGAACAGGGTGAGGATCAGTGATGCCCGGGATCAGGGTGAGGGTCAGTGATTCCCACGATCAGGGTGAGGTTCAGTTCTTTTCGGGATCTGGGTGAGGGTCAGTGATTCCCGGGATCAGGATGAGGTTCAGTGTTTTTCGGGATCAGGCTGAAGGTCAGTGATTCCTAGGATCAGGGTGAGGGTCAGTGATTCCTGGGATAAGGGTGAGGATCAGTGATTCCTGGGTGATCTGGGTGAGGGTCAGTGATTCCCGAGATCAGGGTGAGGTTCAGTGATTCCCCCAGGATCAGGGTGAGGGTCAGTGATGCCCGGGATCAGGGTGAGGGTCAGTGATTCCCAGGATCAGGGTGAGGGTCAGTGATTCTCCTGGGATCAGTGTGAGGGTCAGGATTTTCGGGATCAGGGTGATGGTCAGTGATTCCCCCGGGATCAGGGTGAGGGTCAGTGATTCCCGGGATCAGTGTGCAGGTCAGTGATTCACAGGATCAGGGTGAGGGCTCTATGATTCCCGGGATCAGCTTGAGTGTCAGTGATTCCCAGGATCAGGGTGAGGGATCAGTGATTCCCAGGATCAGCTTGAGGGTTCAGTGATTCCCAGGATCAGCTTGAAGGTCAGTGATTCCCGGGATCCGCGTGAGGGTCAGTGATTCCCGGGATCAGGGTGAGGGTCAGTGATTCCCGGAATCAGTGTGAGGGTCAGTAATTCCCGCAGGATCTGGGTGAGGGTCTTTGATTCCCGGGAGGTCAGGGTGAGGGTCAGTGATTCCCGGGATCAAGGTGAGGGTCAGTGATTCCCGGGATCAGTGTGAGGGTCAATGATTCCCGCGATCAGCGTGAGGGTCAGTGATTCACGGGATCAGGGTGCAGGTCTGTGATTCCCTGGATCTGGGTGAGGGTTAGTGATTCCTGGGATCAGGTTGAGGATCAGTGATTCCCTGGTGATCAGGGTGCAGATCAGTGATTCCTGGGTGATCAGGGTGCAGGTCAGTGCTTCCCGCGATCATTGTGACGGCCAGTGATTCCCGGGATCACGGTGAGGATCAGGGATTTTTGGGATCAGGTTGAGGGTTAGTGATTCCCGGGAACAGGGTGAGTGTCAGTGATTTCCGGGATCAGGGTGAAGGTCAGTGAATTCCGGGTGATCAGGGTGAGGATCAGTGATTCCTGGGATCAAGGTGAGGTTCAGTGATTCCCGGGATCAGGGTTCAGGTCAGTGATTCCCGGGATCAGGGTGAGGATCAGTGATTCCCGGGATCAGGGTGAGGGTCAGCAATTCCCGGGATCAGGGTGAGGGTCAGCAATTCCCGGGATCGGGGTGAGGGTCAGTGATTCCCGAGATCAGGGTGAGGTTCAGTGATTCCCCCAGGATCAGGGTGAGGGTCAGTGATGCCCGGGATCAGGGTGAGGGTCTGTGATTCCTGGGATCAGGGTGAGGGTCCGTGATTCCCGGGGGATCAGGGTGAAGGTCTGTGATTCCCGGGAAGTCCGGGTGAGTTTCAGTGATTCCCGGGATCAGAGTGAGGTTCATCGATTCCCGGGATCAGGGTTAGGATCAGTGATTCACAGGATCAGGGTGAGGGCTCTATGATTCCCAGGATCAGCTTGAAGGTCAGTGATTCCCAGGATCAGGGTGAGGGATCAGTGATTCCCAGGATCAGCTTGAGGGATCAGTGATTCCCAGGATCAGCTTGAAGGTCAGTGATTCCCGGGATCCGCGTGAGGGTCAGTGATTCCTGGGGGATGAGGGTGAGGGTCAGTGATTCCCGGGGGATCAGGCTGAGAGTCAGTGATTTCCGGGATCAGGGTGAAGGTCAGTGAATTCCGGGTGATCAGGGTGAGGATCAGTGATTCCCGGGATCAAGGTGAGGTTCAGTGATTCCCGGGATCAGGGTTCAGGTCAGTGATTCCCGGGATCAGGATGAGGGTCAGTGTTTTTCGGGATCAGGCTGAAGGTCAGTGATTCCCAGGATCAGGGTGAGGGTCAGTGATTCCCAGGATCAGGGTGAGGGTCAGTGATTCCTGGGATCAGCGTGAGTGTCAGTGATTCCCGGAATCAGCGTGAGGGTCATTGACTCTCCCGGGATCAGTGTGAGGGTCAGGGATTTTCGGGATCAGGGTGACAGTCAGTGATTCCCCCGGGATCAAGGTGAGGGTCAGTGATTCCCGGGATCAGGGTGAGGGTCAGTGATTCCAGGGATCAGCGTGTGGGTCAGGGATTCCCGGGATCAGGGTGAGGGGTCAGTGTTTTTCGGGATCAGGCTGAAGGTCAGTGATTCCCAGGATCAGGGTGAGGGTCAGTGATTCCCTGGATCAGGGTGAGGGTCAGTGATTCCTGGGATCAGCGTGAGGGTCAGTGATTCCAGGAATCAGCGTGAGGGTCATTGACTCTCCCGGGATCAGTGTGAGGGTCAGGGATTTTCGGGATCAGGGTGACAGTCAGAGATTCCCCCGGGATCAAGGTGAGGGTCAGTGATTCCCGGGATCAGGGTGAGGGTCAGTGATTCCAGGGATCAGCGTGTGGGTTAGGGATTCCCGGGATCAGGGTGAGGGGTCAGTGACTCCCGGGATCAGCGTGAGGATCAGTGATTCCCGGGATCCGGGTAAGGGTCAGTGATTCCCCCGGATCAGGGTGAGGGTCAGTGATTCCCGGGATCAGGGTGAGGGTCAGTGATTCCGGGGATCACGGGGAGGGTCAGTGATTCCTGGATTCAGTGTGAGGGTCAGTGATTCCTGTGATCAGGGTGAGGGTCAGTGATTCCTGGGAGCACAGGGTGAGGGTCACTGATTCCTGGGATCAGGGTGAGGGTCAGTGATTCCCGGGATCAGGCTGAGGGTCAGTGATTCCCAGGATCAGGGTGAGGGTCACTGATTGACGCGATCAGAGTGAAGGGTCATTGATTCCCAGCATAAGCGTGAGGGTCAGTGACTCCCAGGATCAGCGTGAGGGTCGGTGATTCACGGAATCAGCGTGAGGGTCATTGATTCCCCCGGGATCAGTGTGAGGGTCAGGGATTTTTGGGATCAGGGTGAGGGTCAGTGATTCCCATGATCAGGGTGAGGGTTAGTGATACCCGGGATCAGGGTGAGGATCAGTGATTTTTGGGAACAGGGTGAGGGTCAGTAATTCCTGGGATCTGTGTGAGAGTCAGTGATATCCCCGGGATCAGGGTGAGGGTCAGTGATTCCCGGGATCAGGGTGAGGGTCAGTGATTCCCGGGTCAGGGTGGAGGTCAGTGAATCCAGGGATCAGGGTGAGGATCAATGATTTTCGGTATCAGGGTGAGGGTCAGTGATTCACGGGATCAGGGTGAGGGTCAGTGATTCTGGGGATCACGGGGAGGGTCAGTGATTCCTGGATTCAGTGTGAGGGTCAGTGATTCCTGTGATCAGGGTGAGGGTCAGTGATTCCTGGGAGCATAGGGTGAGGGTCACTGATTCCTGGGATCAGGGTGAGGGTCAGTGATTCCCGGAATCAGGGTGAGGGTCAGTGATTCCTGGGATCAGGGTGAGGGTCAGTGATTCCCATGATCAGGCTGAGGGTCAGTGATTCCCAGGATCAGGCTGAGGGTCAGTGATTCCCGGGATCATGGTGAGGGTCAGTGATTCCCGGGATCAGGGTGAGGGTCAGTGATTCCCGGGATCAGGCTGAGGGTCAGTGATTCCCGGGATCAGGGTGAGGGTCACTGATTGACGCTTTCAGCGTGAAGGGTCAGTGATTCCCGGGATAAGCGTGAGGGTCAGTGATTCCCGGGATCATGGTGAGGGTCAGTGATTCCCGGGATCAGGGTGAGGGTCAGTGATTCCCGGGATCAGGCTGAGGGTCAGTGATTCCCGGGATCAGGGTGAGGGTCACTGATTGAAGCGATCAGAGTGAAGGGTCATTGATTCCCGGCATAAGCGTGAGGGTCAGTGACTCTCAGGATCAGCGTGAGGGTCAGTGATTCACGGAATCAGCGTGAGGGTCATTGATTCCCCCGGGATCAGTGTGAGGGTCAGGGATTTTTGGGATCAGGGTGAGGGTCAGTGATTCCCATGATCAGGATGAGGGTTAGAGATACCCGGGATCAGGGTGAGGATCAGTGATTTTTGGGAACAGGGTGAGGGTCAGTGATTCCTGGGATCTGTGTGAGAGTCAGTGATATCCCCGGGATCAGGGTGATGGTCAGTGATTCCCGGGATCAGGGTGAGGGTCAGTGATTCCCGGGTCAGGGTGAGGGTCAGTGCTTTTCAGGTCAGTGTGAGAGTCATTGATTCCCGGGATCAGGGTGGAGGTCAGTGATTCCAGGGATCAGGGTGAGGATCAATGATTTTCGGTATCAGGGTGAGGGTCAGTGATTCCCAGGAACAGGGTGAGGATCAGTGATGCCCGGGATCAGGGTGAGGGTCAGTGATTCCCACGATCAGGGTGAGGTTCAGTTCTTTTCGGGATCTGGGTGAGGGTCAGTGATTCCCGGGATCAGGATGAGGTTCAGTGTTTTTCGGGATCAGGCTGAAGGTCAGTGATTCCTAGGATCAGGGTGAGGGTCAGTGATTCCTGGGATAAGGGTGAGGATCAGTGATTCCTGGGTGATCTGGGTGAGGGTCAGTGATTCCCGAGATCAGGGTGAGGTTCAGTGATTCCCCCAGGATCAGGGTGAGGGTCAGTGATGCCCGGGATCAGGGTGAGGGTCAGTGATTCCCAGGATCAGGGTGAGGGTCAGTGATTCTCCTGGGATCAGTGTGAGGGTCAGGGATTTTCGGGATCAGGGTGATGGTCAGTGATTCCCCCGGGATCAGGGTGAGGGTCAGTGATTCCCGGGATCAGTGTGCAGGTCAGTGATTCACAGGATCAGGGTGAGGGCTCTATGATTCCCGGGATCAGCTTGAGTGTCAGTGATTCCCAGGATCAGGGTGAGGGATCAGTGATTCCCAGGATCAGCTTGAGGGTTCAGTGATTCCCAGGATCAGCTTGAAGGTCAGTGATTCCCGGGATCCGCGTGAGGGTCAGTGATTCCCGGGATCAGGGTGAGGGTCAGTGATTCCCGGAATCAGTGTGAGGGTCAGTAATTCCCGCAGGATCTGGGTGAGGGTCTTTGATTCCCGGGAGGTCAGGGTGAGGGTCAGTGATTCCCGGGATCAAGGTGAGGGTCAGTGATTCCCGGGATCAGTGTGAGGGTCAATGATTCCCGCGATCAGCGTGAGGGTCAGTGATTCACGGGATCAGGGTGCAGGTCTGTGATTCCCTGGATCTGGGTGAGGGTTAGTGATTCCTGGGATCAGGTTGAGGATCAGTGATTCCCTGGTGATCAGGGTGCAGATCAGTGATTCCTGGGTGATCAGGGTGCAGGTCAGTGCTTCCCGCGATCATTGTGACGGCCAGTGATTCCCGGGATCACGGTGAGGATCAGGGATTTTTGGGATCAGGTTGAGGGTTAGTGATTCCCGGGAACAGGGTGAGTGTCAGTGATTTCCGG
Organism: Carcharodon carcharias; assembly: GCF_017639515.1. Classification (NCBI taxonomy): domain Eukaryota; kingdom Metazoa; phylum Chordata; class Chondrichthyes; order Lamniformes; family Lamnidae; genus Carcharodon; species Carcharodon carcharias. Next base: position 65,683,560 of record NC_054488.1, read on the forward strand.
GATCAGGGTGAAGGTCAGTGAATTCCGGGTGATCAGGGTGAGGATCAGTGATTCCGGGATCAAGGTGAGGTTCAGTGATTCCCGGGATCAGGGTTCAGGTCAGTGATTCCCGGGATCAGGGTGAGGATCAGTGATTCCCGGGATCAGGGTGAGGGTCAGCAATTCCCGGGATCAGGGTGAGGGTCAGCAATTCCCGGGATCGGGGTGAGGGTCAGTGATTCCCGAGATCAGGGTGAGGTTCAGTGATTCCCCCAGGATCAGGGTGAGGGTCAGTGATGCCCGGGATCAGGGTGAGGGTCTGTGATTCCTGGGATCAGGGTGAGGGTCCGTGATTCCCGGGGGATCAGGGTGAAGGTCTGTGATTCCCGGGAAGTCCGGGTGAGTTTCAGTGATTCCCGGGATCAGAGTGAGGTTCATCGATTCCCGGGATCAGGGTTAGGATCAGTGATTCACAGGATCAGGGTGAGGGCTCTATGATTCCCAGGATCAGCTTGAAGGTCAGTGATTCCCAGGATCAGGGTGAGGGATCAGTGATTCCCAGGATCAGCTTGAGGGATCAGTGATTCCCAGGATCAGCTTGAAGGTCAGTGATTCCCGGGATCCGCGTGAGGGTCAGTGATTCCTGGGGGATGAGGGTGAGGGTCAGTGATTCCCGGGGGATCAGGCTGAGAGTCAGTGATTTCCGGGATCAGGGTGAAGGTCAGTGAATTCCGGGTGATCAGGGTGAGGATCAGTGATTCCCGGGATCAAGGTGAGGTTCAGTGATTCCCGGGATCAGGGTTCAGGTCAGTGATTCCCGGGATCAGGGTGAGGATCAGTGATTCCCGGGATCTGGGTGAGTGGCAGCAATTCCCGGGATCAGGGTGAGGGTCAGCAATTCCCGGGATCGGGGTGAGGGTCAGTGATTCCCGAGATCAGGGTGAGGTTCAGTGATTCCCCCAGGATCAGGGTGAGGGTCAGTGATGCCCGGGATCAGGGTGAGGGTCTGTGATTCCTGGGATCAGGGTGAGGGTCCGTGATTCCCGGGGGATCAGGGTGAAGGTCTGTGATTCCCGGGAAGTCCGGGTGAGTTTCAGTGATTCCCGGGATCAGAGTGAGGTTCATCGATTCCCGGGATCAGGGTTAGGATCAGTGATTCACAGGATCAGGGTGAGGGCTCTATGATTCCCAGGATCAGCTTGAAGGTCAGTGATTCCCAGGATCAGGGTGAGGGATCAGTGATTCCCAGGATCAGCTTGAGGGATCAGTGATTCCCAGGATCAGCTTGAAGGTCAGTGATTCCCGGGATCCGCGTGAGGGTCAGTGATTCCTGGGGGATGAGGGTGAGGGTCAGTGATTCCCGGGGGATCAGGCTGAGAGTCAGTGATTCCCGGGATCAGGGTGCAGGTCAGTGATTCCTGGGATCAGGGTGAGAGTCAGTGATTCCCCCGGGATCAGGTTGAGGATCAGTGATTTTTGGGATCAGGATGAGGGTCTGCGTTTCCCGGGATCAGGGTGCAGGTCAGTGATTCCTGGGATCATGGTGAGGATCAGTGATTCCTGGGATCAGTATGAGGGTCTGCGTTTCCCAGGAGGTCAGGGTGAGGGTCAGTGATTCCTGGGATCAGGGTCAAGGTCGGTGATTCCCGAAATCAGCGTGAGGGTCAATGATTATTTGGATCAGGGTGAGGGGTTAGTGATTCCCGGGATCAGCGTGGGGGTCAGTGATTCACAGGATCAGGGTGAGGGTCAGTGATTTTCGGGATCAGGGTGCTGGTCTGTGATTCCCAGGACCAGGGTGAGGGTCAGCGTTTCCCGGGATCAGGGTGAGGTTCAGTTCTTCCTGGGATCAGGGTGAGGGTCAGTGATTCCCGGGATCAAGGTGAGGGTCAGTGAATTTCGGGAACAGGGTGACGGTCAGGGATTGCCGGTATCAGGGTGAGGGTCAGTGAATTGACGGGATCGGGGGAGGGTCAGTGTTTCCTGGGATCAGGGTGAGGGTCAGTGATTCCCGGGATCAGCGTGAGGGTCAATGATTCCCGCGATCAGCATGAGGGTCAGTGATTCACGGGATCAGGGTGAGGGTCAGTGATTTTCGGGATCCGGGTGCAGCTCTGTGATTCCCAGGATCAGGGTGCAGGTCAGTGATTCCCTGGATCAGGGTGAGGGTTAGTGATTCCAGGGATCAGGGTGAGGGTCAGTGATTCCCGGGATCAGGGTGAGGGTCAGTGATTCCCAGGGGATCAGGGTGAGGGTCAGTGATTCCCAGGACCAGGGTGATGGTCAGTGATTCCCGGGATCAGGGTGAGGATCAGTGATTTTCGGGACCAGGGTGAGGGACAGTCATTCCCAGGATCAGGGTGAGGGTCAGTGAATCCCGGGATCAGGGTGAGGATCAGTGATTTTCGGGACCAGGGTGAGGGTCAGTGATTCCTACGATCAGGGTGAGGTTCAGTTCTTTTCGGGATCTGGGTGATGGTCAGTGATTCCCGGAATCAGGATGAGGGTCAGTGTTTTTCGGGATCAGGCTGAAGGTCAGTGATTCCCAGGATCAGGGGGAGGGTCAGTGATTCCCAGGATCAGGTTGAGGGTCAGTGATTCCTGGGATCAGGGTGAGGGTCAGTGATTTCTGGGACCAGGGTGAGGATGAGTGATTCCTGGGTTATCAGGGTGAGGGTCAGTGATTCCCGGGATCAGGATGAGGGTCAGTGTTTTTCGGGATCAGGCTGAAGGTCAGTGATTCCCAGGATCAGGGTGAGGGTCAGTGATTCCCAGGATCAGGGTGAGGGTCAGTGATTCCTGGGATCAGCGTGAGTGTCAGTGATTCCCGGAATCAGCGTGAGGGTCATTGACTCTCCCGGGATCAGTGTGAGGGTCAGGGATTTTCGGGATCAGGGTGACAGTCAGTGATTCCCCCGGGATCAAGGTGAGGGTCAGTGATTCCCGGGATCAGGGTGAGGGTCAGTGATTCCAGGGATCAGCGTGTGGGTCAGGGATTCCCGGGATCAGGGTGAGGGGTCAGTGTTTTTCGGGATCAGGCTGAAGGTCAGTGATTCCCAGGATCAGGGTGAGGGTCAGTGATTCCCAGGATCAGGGTGAGGGTCAGTGATTCCTGGGATCAGCGTGAGGGTCAGTGATTCCAGGAATCAGCGTGAGGGTCATTGACTCTCCCGGGATCAGTGTGAGGGTCAGGGATTTTCGGGATCAGGGTGACAGTCAGAGATTCCCCCGGGATCAAGGTGAGGGTCAGTGATTCCCGGGATCAGGGTGAGGGTCAGTGATTCCAGGGATCAGCGTGTGGGTTAGGGATTCCCGGGATCAGGGTGAGGGGTCAGTGACTCCCGGGATCAGCGTGAGGATCAGTGATTCCCGGGATCCGGGTAAGGGTCAGTGATTCCCCCGGATCAGGGTGAGGGTCAGTGATTCCCGGGATCAGGGTGAGGGTCAGTGATTCCGGGGATCACGGGGAGGGTCAGTGATTCCTGGATTCAGTGTGAGGGTCAGTGATTCCTGTGATCAGGGTGAGGGTCAGTGATTCCTGGGAGCACAGGGTGAGGGTCACTGATTCCTGGGATCAGGGTGAGGGTCAGTGATTCCCGGGATCAGGCTGAGGGTCAGTGATTCCCAGGATCAGGGTGAGGGTCACTGATTGACGCGATCAGAGTGAAGGGTCATTGATTCCCAGCATAAGCGTGAGGGTCAGTGATTCACGGAATCAGCGTGAGGGTCATTGATTCCCCCTGGGATCAGTGTGAGGGTCAGGGATTTTTGGGATCAGGGTGAGGGTCAGTGATTCCCATGATCAGGGTGAGGGTTAGTGATACCCGGGATCAGGGGGAGGATCAGTGATTTTTGGGAACAGGGTGAGGGTCAGTAATTCCTGGGATCTGTGTGAGAGTCAGTGATATCCCCGGGATCAGGGTGAGGGTCAGTGATTCCCGGGATCAGGGTGAGGGTCAGTGATTCCCGGGTCAGGGTGGAGGTCAGTGATTCCAGGGATCAGGGTGAGGATCAGTGATTTTCGGGACCAGGGTGAGGGACAGTCATTCCCAGGATCAGGGTGAGGGTCAGTGAATCCCGGGATCAGGGTGAGGATCAGTGATTTTCGGGACCAGGGTGAGGGTCAGTGATTCCTACGATCAGGGTGAGGTTCAGTTCTTTTCGGGATCTGGGTGATGGTCAGTGATTCCCGGAATCAGGATGAGGGTCAGTGTTTTTCGGGATCAGGCTGAAGGTCAGTGATTCCCAGGATCAGGGTGAGGGTCAGTGATTCCTGGGATCAGCGTGAGGGTCAGTGATTCCCGGAATCAGCGTGAGGGTCATTGATTATCCCGGGATCAGTGTGAGGGTCAGGGATTTTGGGGATCAGGGTGACGGTCAGTGATGCCCCTGCGATCAGGGTGAGGGTCAGTGATTCCCGGGATCAGGGTGAGGTTCAGTGATTCCAGGGATCAGCGTGAGGGTCAGGGATTGCCGGGATCAGCGTGAGGGGTCAGTGACTCCCGGGATCAGCGTGAGGGTCAGTGATTCCTGGGATCCGGGTAAGGGTCAGTGATTCCCCCGGATCAGGGTGAGGGTCAGTGATTCCTGGGATCAGGGTGAGGGTCAGTGATTCCGGGGATCACGGGGAGGGTCAGTGATTCCTGGGATCAGGGTGAGGGTCAGTGATTTCTGTGATCAGGGTGAGGGTCAGTGATTCCCGGGAGCACAGGGTGAGGGTCACTGATTCCTGGGATCAGGGTGAGGGTCAGTGATTCCCGGAATCAGGGTGAGGGTCAGTGATTCCAGAGATCAGGGTGAAGGTCAGTGATTCCCAGGATCAGGCTCAGGGTTAGTGATTCCTGGGATCAGGGTGAGGATCAGTGATTCCCGGGATCAGGCTGAGGGTCAGTGATTCCCGGGATCAGGCTGAGGGTCAGTGATTCCCGGGATCAGGCTGAGGGTCAGTGATTCCCAGGATCAGGGTGAGGGTCACTGATTGACGCGATCAGAGTGAAGGGTCAGTGATTCCCGGGTTAAGCGTGAGGGTCAGTGACTCCCAGGATCAGCGTGAGGGTCAGTGATTCACGGAATCAGCGTGAGGGTCATTGATTCCCCTGGGATCAGTGTGAGGGTCAGGGATTTTCGGGATCAGGGTGAGGGTCAGTGATTCCCATGATCAGGGTGAGGGTTAGTGATACCCGGGATCAGGGTGAGGATCAGTGATTTTTGGGATCAGGGTGAGGGTCAGTGATTCCTGGGATCACTGTGAGAGTCAGTGATATCCCTGGTATCAGGGTGAGGGTCAGTGATTCCCGGGATCAGGGTGAGGGTCAGTGCTTTTCAGAAGGTCAGTGTGAGGGTCAGTGATTCCCGGGATCAGGGTGGAGGTCTGTGATTCCAGGGATCAGAGTGAGGATCAATGATTTTCGGTATCAGGGTGAGGGTCAGTGATTCCCAGGAACAGGGTGAAGGTCAGTGATGCCCGGGATCAGGGTGAGGGTCAGTGATTCCCAGGATCAGGGTGATGTTCAGTGATTCCTGCGGGATCAGGTTGAGGGTCAGTGGTTCCCGGGGTAGCAGGGTGAGGGTCAGTGATTCGCGGGATCAGGGTGAAGGTCAGTGATTCCCGGGACCAGGGTGAAGGTCAGTGATTCCCGGGATCAGGGTTAGGGTCAGTGACTCGCGAGATTAGCGTGAGGGTCATTGATTCCCAGGATCAGGGTGAGGGTCATTGATTCCCGTGATCGGGGTGAGGCGTCAGTGATTCCCAGGATCAGCATGAGGGTCATTGTTTCCCAGGATCAGGGTGAGGATCAGTGATTTCCCCGCGATCAGGGTGAGGGTCAGTGATTCCCGCGATCTGAGTGAGGGTCAGTGATTCCCGGGATCAGCGTGAGGGTCAATGATTCCCGCGATCAGCGTGAGGGTCAGTGATTCACGGGATCAGGGTGACGGTCAGTGATTCCCCCGGGATCAGGGTGAGGGTCAGTGATTCCCAGGATCAGGGTGAGGTTCAGTGATTCCAGGGATCAGCGTGAGGGTCGGGGATTCCCGGGATCAGGATGAGGGGTCAGTGACTCCCGGGATCAGCGTGAGGGTCAGTGATTCCCGGGATCCGGGTAAGGGTCAGTGATTCCCCCGGATCAGGGTGAGGGTCAGTGATTCCTGGGATCAGGGTGAGGGTCAGTGATTCCGGGGATCACGGGGAGGGTCAGTGATTCCTGGGATCAGTGTGAGGGTCAGTGATTCCTGTGATCAGGGTGAGGTTCAGTGATTCCCGGGAGCACAGGGTGAGGGTCACTGATTCCTGGGATCAGGGTGAGGGTCAGTGATTCCCGGAATCAAGGTGAGGGTCAGTGATTCCCAGGATCAGGGTGAGGGTCAGTGATTCCCAGGATCAGGCTGAGGGTTAGTGATTCCCGGGATCAGGGTGAGGGTCAGTGATTCCCAGGATCAGGCTCAGGGTTAGTGATTCCTGGGATCAGGGTGAGGATCAGTGATTCCCGGGATCAGGGTGAGGGTCAGTGATTCCCGGGATCAGGCTGAGGGTCAGTGATTCCCAGGATCAGGGTGAGGCTCACTGATTGACGCAATCAGAGTGAAGGGTCAGTGATTCCCGGGATAAGCGTGAGGGTCAGTGACTCCCAGGATCAGCATGAGGGTCAGTGTTTCATGGAATCATTGTGAGGGTCATTGATTCCCCTGGGATCAGTGTGAGGGTCAGGGATTTTCGGGATCAGGGTGAGGGTTAGTGATACCCGGGATCAGGGTGAGGATCAGTGATTTTTGGGATCAGGGTGAGGGTCAGTGATTCCTGGGATCAGTGTGAGAGTCAGTGATACCCCTGGGATCAGGGTGAGGGTCAGTGATTGCCGGGATCAGGGTGAGGGTCAGTGCTTTTCAGAAGGTCAGTGTGATGGTCAGTGATTCCCGAGATTAGGGTGGAGGTCAGTGATTCCAGGGATCTGGGTGAGGATCAATGATTTTCGGTATCAGGGTGAGGGTCAGTGATTCCCAGGAACAGGGTGAAGGTCAGTGATGCCCGGGATCAGGTTGAGGGTCAGTGAATCCCAGGAACAGGGTGAAGGTCAGTGATGCCCGGGACCAGGGTGAGGGTCAGTGATTCCCAGGATCAGGGTGAGGGTCAGTGATTCCCAGGAACAGGGTGAAGGTCAGTGATGCCCAGGATCAGGCTCAGGGTCAGTGATTCCCAGGAACAGGGTGAAGGTCAGTGATGCCCGGGATCAGGTTGAGGGTCAGTGATTCCCAGGAACAGGGTGAAGGTCAGTGATGCCCGGGATCAGGGTGAGGGTCAGTGATTCCCAGGATCAGGGTGAGGGTCAGTGATTCCCAGGAACAGGGTGAAGGTCAGTGATGCCCAGGATCAGGGTGCGGGTCAGTGATTCCCGGGGGATCAGGTTGAGGGTCAGTGGTTCCCGGGGTATCAGTGTGAGGGTCATTGATTCCCGGGGGATCAGGGTGATGGTCAGTGATTCGCGGGATCAGGGTCAAGGTCAGTGATTCCCGGGACCAGGGTGAAGGTCGGTGATTCCCGGGATCAGGGTGAGGGTCATTGATTCCCGGGATCAGAGTGAGGGTCAATGATTCCCGGGATCAGGGTGAGGGTCAGTGACTCGTGAGATTAGCGTGAGGCTCATTGATTCCCGGGATCAGGGTGAGGGTCATTGATTCCCAGGATCAGGGTGAGGGTCATTGTTTCCCAGGATCAGGGTGAGGGTCAGTGATTTCCCCGCGATCAGGGTGAGGGTCAGTGATTCCCGGGATCAGAGTGAGGGTCAGTGATTCCCGGGATCAGCGTGAGGGTGAATGATTCCCGCGATCAGCGTGAGGGTCAGTGATTCACGGGATCAGGGTGAGGGTCAGTGATTTTCGGGATCCGGGTGCAGGTCTGTGATTCCCTGGATCAGGGTGAGGGTTAGTGATTCTTGGGATCAGGTTGAGGATCAGTGATTCCCAGGTGATCAGGGTGCAGATCAGTGATTCCCGGGTGATCAGGGTGCAGGTCAGTGCTTCCCGCGATCAGTGTGATGGCCAGTGATTCCCGGGATCACGGTGAGGATCAGGGATTTTTGGGATCAGGTTGAGGGTTAGTGATTCCCGGGAACAGGGTGAGTGTCAGTGATTCCCGGGATCAGGGTGAGGGCCAGTGATTTTCGGGATCAGGGTGAGGGTCAGTGATTCCTTTGATCAGGTTGAGGGTCAGTGATTCCGGGGATCACGGGGAGGGTCAGTGATTCCTGGGATCAGTGTGAGGGTCAGTGATTCCTGGGATCAGGGTGAGGTTCAGTGATTCCCGGGAGCACAGGGTGAGGGTCACTGATTCCTGGGATCAGGGTGAGGGTCAGTGATTCCCGGAATCATGGTGAGGGTCAGTGATTCCCAGGATCAGGGTGAGGGTCAGTGATTCCCAGGATCAGGCTGAGGGTCAGTGATTCCCGGGATCAGGGTGAGGGTCAGTGATTCCCGGGATCAGGGTGAGGGTCAGTGATTCCCGGGATCAGGCTGAGGGTCAGTGATTCCCAGGATCAGGGTGAGGGTCACTGTTGGACGCGATCAGAGTGAAGTGTCAGTGATTCACGGGATAAGCGTGAGGGTCAGTGACTCCCAGGATCAGCGTGAGGGTCAGTGATTCACGGAATCAGCGTGAGGGTCATTGATTCCCCCGGGATCAGTATGAGGGTCAGGGATTTTCGGGATCAGGGTGAGGGTCAGTGATTCCCATGATCAAAGTGAGGGTTAGTGATACCCGGGATCACGGCGAGGATCAGTGATTTTTGGGATCAGGGTGAGGGTCAGTGATTCCTGGGATCAGTGTGAGAGTCAGTGATAGCCCTGGGATTAGGGTGAGGGTCAGTGATTCCCGGGATCAGGGTGAGGGTCAGTGCTTTTCAGAAAGTCAGTGTGAGTGTCAGCGATTCCCGGGATCAGGGTGAGGGTCAGTGATTCCAGAGATCAGGGTGAGGATCAATGATTTTCGGTATCAGGCTGAGGGTCAGTGATTCCCGGGATCAGGGTCAGGGTCAGTGATTCCCGGGATCAGGGTGAGGGTCAGTGATTCCCGGGATCAGGCTGAGGGTCAGTGATTCCCAGGATCAGGGTGAGGGTCACTGATTGACGCTTTCAGCGTGAAGGGTCAGTGATTCCCGGGATAAGCGTGAGGGTCAGTGACTCCCAGGATCAGCATGAGGGTCAGTGATACACGGAATTAGCGTGACGGCCATTGATTCCCCCGGGATCAATGTGAGGGTCAGGGATTTTCAGGATCAGGGTGAGGGTCAGTGATTCCCATGATCAGGGTGAGGGTTAGTGATACCCGGGATCAGGGTGAGGATCAGTGATTTTTGGGAACAGGGTGAGGGTCAGTGATTCCTGGGACCAGTGTGAGAGTCAGTGATATCCCTGGGATCAGGGTGAGGGTCAGTGATTCCAGGGATCAGGGTGAGGGTCAGTGATTCAAGAGATTAGCGTGAGGCTCATTGATTCCCGGGATCAGGGTGAGGGTCATTGATTCCCAGGATCAGGCTGAGGGTCATTGATTCCCGGGATCGGGGTGAGGGTCAGAGATTCCTGGGATCAGGGTGAGGCGTCAGTGATTCCCAGGATCAGCATGAGGGTCATTGTTTCCCAGGATCAGGGTGAGGGTCAGTGATTTCCCCGCGATCAGGGTGAGGGTCAGTGATTCCCGCGATCAGAGTGAGGGTCAGTGATTCCCGGGATCAGCATGAGGGTCAATGATTCCCGCGATCAGAGTGAGGGTCAGTGATTCACGGGATCAGGGTGAGGGTCAGTGATTTTCGGGATCAGGGTGCAGGTCTGTGATTCCCAGGATCAGGGTGCAGGTCTGTGATTCCCTGGATCAGGGTGAGGGTTAGTGATTCCTGAGATCAGGTTGAGAATCAGTAATTCCCAGGTGATCAGGGTGCAGATCAGTGATTCCCGGGTGATCAGGGTGAGGGTCAGTGCTTCCCGCGATCAGTGTGACGGCCAGTGATTCCCGGGATCAGGGTGAGGATCAGGGATTTTTGGGGTCAGGTTGAGGGTTAGTGATTCCCGGGAACAGGGTGAGTGTCAGTGATTCCCGGGATCAGGGTGAGGGTCAGTGATTTTCGGGATCAGGGTGAAGGTCAGTGATTCCTGGGATCAGGGTGAGGGTCAGTGATTCCGGGGATCACGGGGAGGGTCAGTGATTCCTGGGATCAGTGTGAGGGTCAGTGATTCCTGTGATCAGGGTGAGGTTCAATGATTCCCGGGAGCACAGGGTGAGGGTCACTGATTCCTGGGATCAGGGTGAGGGTCAGTGATTCCTGGAATCATGTTGAGGGTCAGTGATTCCCGGGATCAGGGTGAGGGTCAGTGATTCCCAGGATCAGGCTGAGGGTCAGTGATTCCCGGGATCAGGGTGAGGGTCAGTGATTCCCAGGATCAGGCTCAGGGTCAGTGATTCCCGGGATCAGGGTGAGGGTCAGTGATTCCCGGGATCAGGCTGAGGGTCAGTGATTCCCGGGATCAGGGTGAGGGTCAGTGATTCCCGGGATCAGGGTGAGGGTCACTGATTGACACGATCAGAGTGAAGGGTCAGTGATTCCCGGGGTAAGCGATTCCCGGGGTAAGCGTGAGGGTCAGTGACTCCCAGGATCAGCGTGAGGGTCAGTGATTAACGGAATCAGCGTGAGGGTCATTTATTCCCCCGGGATCAGTGTGAGGGTCAGGGATTTTCGGGATCAGGGTGAGGGTCAGTGATTCCCATGATTAGGGTGAGGGTTAGTGATACCCGGGATCAGGGTGAGGATCAGTGATTTTTGGGATCAGGGTGAGGGTTAGTGATTCCTGGGATCAGTGTGAGAGTCAGTGATATCCCCGGGATCAGGGTGAGGGTCAGTGATTCCCGGGATCAGGGTGAGGGTCAGTGCTTTTCAAAAGGTCAGTGTGACGGTCAGTGTTTCCCGGGATCAGGGTGGAGGTCAGTGATTCCAGTGATCAGGGTGAGGATCAATGATTTTCGGTATCAGGGTGAGGGTCAGTGATTCCCAGGAACAGGGTGAAGGTCAGTGATTCCCGGTATCAGGGTGAGGGTCAGTGATTCCCAGGTTCAGGGTGAGGGTCAGTGATTCCCGGGGGATCAGGTTGAGGGTCAGTGGTTCCCGGGGTATCAGTGTGAGGGTCAGTGATTCCCGGGGGTTCAGGGTGAGGGTCAGTGATTCGCGGGATCAGGGTGAAGGTCAGTGATTCCCGGGACCAGGGTGAAGGTCAGTGATTCCCGGGATCAGGGTGAGGGTCAGTGATTCCCGGGATCAGGGTTAGGGTCAGAGATTCCCGGGATCAGCATGAGGGTCATTGTTTCCCAGGATCAGGGTGAGGGTCAATGATTCCCGCGATCAGCATGAGGGTCAGTGATTCACGGGATCAGGGTGCAGGTCTGTGATTCCCTGGATCTGGGTGAGGGTTAGTGATTCCTGGGATCAGGTTGAGGATCAGTGATTCCCTGGTGATCAGGGTGCAGATCAGTGATTCCTGGGTGATCAGGGTGCAGGTCAGTGCTTCCCGCGATCATTGTGACGGCCAGTGATTCCCGGGATCACGGTGAGGATCAGGGATTTTTGGGATCAGGTTGAGGGTTAGTGATTCCCGGGAACAGGGTGAGTGTCAGTGATTTCCGGGATCAGGGTGAAGGTCAGTGAATTCCGGGTGATCAGGGTGAGGATCAGTGATTCCCGGGATCAAGGTGAGGTTCAGTGATTCCCGGGATCAGGGTTCAGGTCAGTGATTCCCGGGATCAGGGTGAGGATCAGTGATTCCCGGGATCTGGGTGAGTCGCAGCAATTCCCGGGATCAGGGTGAGGGTCAGCAATTCCCGGGATCGGGGTGAGGGTCAGTGATTCCCGAGATCAGGGTGAGGTTCAGTGATTCCCCCAGGATCAGGGTGAGGGTCAGTGATGCCCGGGATCAGGGTGAGGGTCAGTGATTCCTGGGATCAGGGTGAGGGTCCGTGACTCCCGGGGGATCAGGGTGAAGGTCTGTGATTCCCGGGAAGTCCGGGTGAGTTTCAGTGATTCCCGGGATCAGAGTGAGGTTCATCGATTCCCGGGATCAGGGTTAGGATCAGTGATTCACAGGATCAGGGTGAGGGCTCTATGATTCCCAGGATCAGCTTGAAGGTCAGTGATTCCCAGGATCAGGGTGAGGGATCAGTGATTCCCAGGATCAGCTTGAGGGATCAGTGATTCCCAGGATCAGCTTGAAGGTCAGTGATTCCCGGGATCCGCGTGAGGGTCAGTGATTCCCGGGATCAATGTGAAGGTCAGTAATTCCCGCAGGATCTGGGTGAGGGTCATTGATTCCCGGGATCAGGGTGAGGGTGAGTGATTCCCGGGATCAGGGTGAGGGTCAGTGATTCCCGGGGGATCAGGGTGAGGGTCAGTGATATCCCTGGGATCAGGGTGAGGGTCAGTGATTCCCGGGATCAGGGTGAGGGTCAGTGCTTTTCAAAAGGTCAGTGTGAGGGTCAGTGTTTCCCGGGATCAGGGTGGAGGTCAGTGATTCCAGTGATCAGGGTGATGATCAATGATTTTCGGTATCAGGGTGAGGGTCAGTGATTCCCAGGAACAGGGTGAAGGTCAGTGATTCCCGGGATCAGGGTGAGGGTCAGTGATTCCCGGGGGATCAGGTTGAGGGTCAGTGGTTCCCGGGGTATCAGTGTGAGGGTCAGTGATTCCCGGGGGTTCAGGGTGAGGGTCAGTGATTCGCGGGATCAGGGTGAAGGTCAGTGATTCCCGGGACCAGGGTGAAGGTCAGTGATTCCCGGGATCAGGGTGAGGGTCAGTGATTCCCGGGATCAGGGTGAGGGTCAGTGATTCCCGGGGTCAGCATGAGGGTCATTGTTTCCCAGGATCAGGGTGAGGGTCAATGATTCCCGCGATCAGCATGAGGGTCAGTGATTCACGGGATCAGGGTGCAGGTCTGTGATTCCCTGGATCAGGGTGAGGGTTAGTGATTCCTGGGATCAGGTTGAGGATCAGTGATTCCCTGGTGATCAGGGTGCAGATCAGTGATTCCTGGGTGATCAGGTTGCAGGTCAGTGCTTCCTGCGATCATTGTGACGGCCAGTGATTCCCGGGATCACGGTGAGGATCAGCGATTTTTGGGATCAGGTTGAGGGTTAGTGATTCCCGGGAACAGGGTGAGTGTCAGTGACTCCCGGGATCAGGGTGAGGGTCAGTGCTTTTCGGGATCAGGGTGAAGGTCAGTGAATTCCGAGTGATCAGGGTGAGGATCAGTGATTCCCGGGATCAAGGTGAGGTTCAGTGATTCCCGGGATCAGGGTGCAGGTCAGTGATTCCCGGGATCAGGGTGAGGATCAGTGATTCCCGGGATCTGGGTGAGTGGCAGCAATTCCCGGGATCAGGGTGAGGGTCAGCAATTCCCGGGATCGGGGTGAGGGTCAGTGATTCCCGAGATCAGGGTGAGGTTCAGTGATTCCCCCAGGATCAGGGTGAGGGTCAGTGATGCCCGGGATCAGGGTGAGGGTCAGTGATTCCTGGGATCAGGGTGCGGGTCAGTGATTCCCAGGGGATCAGGGTGAAGGTCTGTGATTCCCGGGAAGTCCGGGTGAGTTTCAGTGATTCCCGGGATCAGAGTGAGGTTCATCGATTCCCGGGATCAGGGTCAGGATCAGTGATTCACAGGATCAGGGTGAGGGCTCTATGATTCCCAGGATCAGCTTGAAGGTCAGTGATTCCCAGGATCAGGGTGAGGGATCAGTGATTCCCAGGATCAGCTTGAGGGATCAGTGATTCCCAGGATCAGCTTGAAGGTCAGTGATTCCCGGGATCCGCGTGAGGGTCAGTGATTCTGGGATCCGCGTGAGTGTCAGTGATTCCCGGGATCAGTGTGAGGGTCAGTAATTCCCGCAGGATCTGGGTGAGGGTCATTGATTCCCGGGATCAGGGTGAGGGAGAGTGATTCCCCGGATCAGGGTGAGGATCAGTGATTTTCGGGACCAGGGTGAGGGACAGTGATTCCCGGGGGATCAGGGTGAGGGTCTTTGATACTCGGGAGGTCAGGCTGAGAGTCAGTGATTCCCGGGATCAGGGTGCAGGTCAGTGATTCCTGGGATCAGGGTGAGAGTCAGTGATTCCCCCGGGATCAGGTTGAGGATCAGTGATTTTTGGGATCAGGATGAGGGTCTGCGTTTCCCGGGATCAGGGTGCAGGTCAGTGATTCCTGGGATCATGGTGAGGATCAGTGATTCCTGGGATCAGTATGAGGGTCTGCGTTTCCCAGGAGGTCAGGGTGAGGGTCAGTGATTCCTGGGATCAGGGTCAAGGTCGGTGATTCCCGAAATCAGCGTGAGGGTCAATGATTATTTGGATCAGGGTGAGGGGTTAGTGATTCCCGGGATCAGCGTGGGGGTCAGTGATTCACAGGATCAGGGTGAGGGTCAGTGATTTTCGGGATCAGGGTGCTGGTCTGTGATTCCCAGGACCAGGGTGAGGGTCAGCGTTTCCCGGGATCAGGGTGAGGTTCAGTTCTTCCTGGGATCAGGGTGAGGGTCAGTGATTCCCGGGATCAAGGTGAGGGTCAGTGAATTTCGGGAACAGGGTGACGGTCAGGGATTGCCGGTATCAGGGTGAGGGTCAGTGAATTGACGGGATCGGGGGAGGGTCAGTGTTTCCTGGGATCAGGGTGAGGGTCAGTGATTCCCGGGATCAGCGTGAGGGTCAATGATTCCCGCGATCAGCGTGAGGGTCAGTGATTTTCGGGATCCGGGTGCAGCTCTGTGAGTTCCAGGATCAGGGTGCAGGTCAGTGATTCCCTGGATCAGGGTGAGGGTTAGTGATTCCAGGGATCAGGGTGAGGGTCAGTGATTCCCGGGATCAGGGTGAGGGTCAGTGATTCCCAGGGGATCAGGGTGAGGGTCAGTGATTCCCAGGACCAGGGTGAGGGTCAGTGATTCCCGGTATCAGGGTGAGGGTCAGTGATTCCCAGGTTCAGGGTGAGGGTCAGTGATTCCCGGGGGATCAGGTTGAGGGTCAGTGGTTCCCGGGGTATCAGTGTGAGGGTCAGTGATTCCCGGGGGTTCGGGGTGAGGGTCAGTGATTCGCGGGATCAGGGTGAAGGTCAGTGATTCCCGGGACCAGGGTGAAGGTCAGTGATTCCCGGGATCAGGGTGAGGGTCAGTGATTCCCGGGATCAGGGTGAGGGTCAGAGATTCCCGGGATCAGCATGAGGGTCATTGTTTCCCAGGATCAGGGTGAGGGTCAATGATTCCCGCGATCAGCATGAGGGTCAGTGATTCACGGGATCAGGGTGCAGGTCTGTGATTCCCTGGATCTGGGTGAGGGTTAGTGATTCCTGGGATCAGGTTGAGGATCAGTGATTCCCTGGTGATCAGGGTGCAGATCAGTGATTCCTGGGTGATCAGGGTGCAGGTCAGTGCTTCCCGCGATCATTGTGACGGCCAGTGATTCCCGGGATCACGGTGAGGATCAGGGATTTTTGGGATCAGGTTGAGGGTTAGTGATTCCCGGGAACAGGGTGAGTGTCAGTGATTTCCGGGATCAGGGTGAAGGTCAGTGAATTCCGGGTGATCAGGGTGAGGATCAGTGATTCCCGGGATCAAGGTGAGGTTCAGTGATTCCCGGGATCAGGGTTCAGGTCAGTGATTCCCGGGATCAGGGTGAGGATCAGTGATTCCCGGGATCAGGGTGAGGGTCAGCAATTCCCGGGATCAGGGTGAGGGTCAGCAATTCCCGGGATCGGGGTGAGGGTCAGTGATTCCCGAGATCAGGGTGAGGTTCAGTGATTCCCCCAGGATCAGGGTGAGGGTCAGTGATGCCCGGGATCAGGGTGAGGGTCTGTGATTCCTGGGATCAGGGTGAGGGTCCGTGATTCCCGGGGGATCAGGGTGAAGGTCTGTGATTCCCGGGAAGTCCGGGTGAGTTTCAGTGATTCCCGGGATCAGAGTGAGGTTCATCGATTCCCGGGATCAGGGTTAGGATCAGTGATTCACAGGATCAGGGTGAGGGCTCTATGATTCCCAGGATCAGCTTGAAGGTCAGTGATTCCCAGGATCAGGGTGAGGGATCAGTGATTCCCAGGATCAGCTTGAGGGATCAGTGATTCCCAGGATCAGCTTGAAGGTCAGTGATTCCCGGGATCCGCGTGAGGGTCAGTGATTCCGGGGGGATGAGGGTGAGGGTCAGTAATTCCCGGGGGATCAGGCTGAGAGTCAGTGATTCCCGGGATCAGGGTGCAGGTCAGTGATTCCTGGGATCAGGGTGAGAGTCAGTGATTCCCCCGGGATCAGGTTGAGGATCAGTGATTTTTGGGATCAGGATGAGGGTCTGCGTTTCCCGGGATCAGGGTGCAGGTCAGTGATTCCTGGGATCATGGTGAGGATCAGTGATTCCTGGGATCAGTATGAGGGTCTGCGTTTCCCAGGAGGTCAGGGTGAGGGTCAGTGATTCCCGGGATCAGCGTGAGGGTCAATGATTCCCGCGATCAGCATGAGGGTCAGTGATTCACGGGATCAGGGTGAGGGTCAGTGATTTTCGGGATCCGGGTGCAGCTCTGTGATTCCCAGGATCAGGGTGCAGGTCAGTGATTCCCTGGATCAGGGTGAGGGTTAGTGATTCCAGGGATCAGGGTGAGGGTCAGTGATTCCCGGTATCAGGGTGAGGGTCAGTGATTCCCAGGTTCAGGGTGAGGGTCAGTGATTCCCGGGGGATCAGGTTGAGGGTCAGTGGTTCCCGGGGTATCAGTGTGAGGGTCAGTGATTCCCGGGGGTTCGGGGTGAGGGTCAGTGATTCGCGGGATCAGGGTGAAGGTCAGTGATTCCCGGGACCAGGGTGAAGGTCAGTGATTCCCGGGATCAGGGTGAGGGTCAGTGATTCCCGGGATCAGGGTGAGGGTCAGAGATTCCCGGGATCAGCATGAGGGTCATTGTTTCCCAGGATCAGGGTGAGGGTCAATGATTCCCGCGATCAGCATGAGGGTCAGTGATTCACGGGATCAGGGTGCAGGTCTGTGATTCCCTGGATCTGGGTGAGGGTTAGTGATTCCTGGGATCAGGTTGAGGATCAGTGATTCCCTGGTGATCAGGGTGCAGATCAGTGATTCCTGGGTGATCAGGGTGCAGGTCAGTGCTTCCCGCGATCATTGTGACGGCCAGTGATTCCCGGGATCACGGTGAGGATCAGGGATTTTTGGGATCAGGTTGAGGGTTAGTGATTCCCGGGAACAGGGTGAGTGTCAGTGATTTCCGGGATCAGGGTGAAGGTCAGTGAATTCCGGGTGATCAGGGTGAGGATCAGTGATTCCCGGGATCAAGGTGAGGTTCAGTGATTCCCGGGATCAGGGTTCAGGTCAGTGATTCCCGGGATCAGGGTGAGGATCAGTGATTCCCGGGATCAGGGTGAGGGTCAGCAATTCCCGGGATCAGGGTGAGGGTCAGCAATTCCCGGGATCGGGGTGAGGGTCAGTGATTCCCGAGATCAGGGTGAGGTTCAGTGATTCCCCCAGGATCAGGGTGAGGGTCAGTGATGCCCGGGATCAGGGTGAGGGTCTGTGATTCCTGGGATCAGGGTGAGGGTCCGTGATTCCCGGGGGATCAGGGTGAAGGTCTGTGATTCCCGGGAAGTCCGGGTGAGTTTCAGTGATTCCCGGGATCAGAGTGAGGTTCATCGATTCCCGGGATCAGGGTTAGGATCAGTGATTCACAGGATCAGGGTGAGGGCTCTATGATTCCCAGGATCAGCTTGAAGGTCAGTGATTCCCAGGATCAGGGTGAGGGATCAGTGATTCCCAGGATCAGCTTGAGGGATCAGTGATTCCCAGGATCAGCTTGAAGGTCAGTGATTCCCGGGATCCGCGTGAGGGTCAGTGATTCCTGGGGGATGAGGGTGAGGGTCAGTAATTCCCGGGGGATCAGGCTGAGAGTCAGTGATTCCCGGGATCAGGGTGCAGGTCAGTGATTCCTGGGATCAGGGTGAGAGTCAGTGATTCCCCCGGGATCAGGTTGAGGATCAGTGATTTTTGGGATCAGGATGAGGGTCTGCGTTTCCCGGGATCAGGGTGCAGGTCAGTGATTCCTGGGATCATGGTGAGGATCAGTGATTCCTGGGATCAGTATGAGGGTCTGCGTTTCCCAGGAGGTCAGGGTGAGGGTCAGTGATTCCCGGGATCAGCGTGAGGGTCAATGATTCCCGCGATCAGCATGAGGGTCAGTGATTCACGGGATCAGGGTGAGGGTCAGTGATTTTCGGGATCCGGGTGCAGCTCTGTGATTCCCAGGATCAGGGTGCAGGTCAGTGATTCCCTGGATCAGGGTGAGGGTTAGTGATTCCAGGGATCAGGGTGAGGGTCAGTGATTCCCGGGATCAGGGTGAGGGTCAGTGATTCCCAGGGGATCAGGGTGAGGGTCAGTGATTCCCAGGACCAGGGTGATGGTCAGTGATTCCCGGGATCAGGGTGAGGATCAGTGATTTTCGGGACCAGGGTGAGGGTCAGTCATTCCCTGGATCAGGGTGAGGGTCAGTGAATCCCGGGATCAGGGTGAGGATCAGTGATTTTCGGGACCAGGGTGAGGGTCAGTGATTCCTACGATCAGGGTGAGGTTCAGTTCTTTTCGGGATCTGGGTGATGGTCAGTGATTCCCGGAATCAGGATGAGGGTCAGTGTTTTTCGGGATCAGGCTGAAGGTCAGTGATTCCCAGGATCAGGGGGAGGGTCAGTGATTCCCAGGATCAGGTTGAGGGTCAGTGATTCCTGGGATCAGGGTGAGGGTCAGTGATTTCTGGGACCAGGGTGAGGATGAGTGATTCCTGGGTTATCAGGGTGAGGGTCAGTGATTCCCGGGATCAGGATGAGGGTCAGTGTTTTTCGGGATCAGGCTGAAGGTCAGTGATTCCCAGGATCAGGGTGAGGGTCAGTGATTCCCAGGATCAGGGTGAGGGTCAGTGATTCCTGGGATCAGCGTGAGTGTCAGTGATTCCCGGAATCAGCGTGAGGGTCATTGACTCTCCCGGGATCAGTGTGAGGGTCAGGGATTTTCGGGATCAGGGTGACAGTCAGTGATTCCCCCGGGATCAAGGTGAGGGTCAGTGATTCCCGGGATCAGGGTGAGGGTCAGTGATTCCAGGGATCAGCGTGTGGGTCAGGGATTCCCGGGATCAGGGTGAGGGGTCAGTGTTTTTCGGGATCAGGCTGAAGGTCAGTGATTCCCAGGATCAGGGTGAGGGTCAGTGATTCCCAGGATCAGGGTGAGGGTCAGTGATTCCTGGGATCAGCGTGAGGGTCAGTGATTCCAGGAATCAGCGTGAGGGTCATTGACTCTCCCGGGATCAGTGTGAGGGTCAGGGATTTTCGGGATCAGGGTGACAGTCAGAGATTCCCCCGGGATCAAGGTGAGGGTCAGTGATTCCCGGGATCAGGGTGAGGGTCAGTGATTCCAGGGATCAGCGTGTGGGTTAGGGATTCCCGGGATCAGGGTGAGGGGTCAGTGACTCCCGGGATCAGCGTGAGGATCAGTGATTCCCGGGATCCGGGTAAGGGTCAGTGATTCCCCCGGATCAGGGTGAGGGTCAGTGATTCCCGGGATCAGGGTGAGGGTCAGTGATTCCGGGGATCACGGGGAGGGTCAGTGATTCCTGGATTCAGTGTGAGGGTCAGTGATTCCTGTGATCAGGGTGAGGGTCAGTGATTCCTGGGAGCACAGGGTGAGGGTCACTGATTCCTGGGATCAGGGTGAGGGTCAGTGATTCCCGGGATCAAGGTGAGGGTCAGTGAATTTCGGGAACAGGGTGACGGTCAGGGATTGCCGGTATCAGGGTGAGGGTCAGTGAATTGACGGGATCGGGGGAGGGTCAGTGTTTCCTGGGATCAGGGTGAGGGTCAGTGATTCCCGGGATCAGCGTGAGGGTCAATGATTCCCGCGATCAGCGTGAGGGTCAGTGATTTTCGGGATCCGGGTGCAGCTCTGTGATTCCCAGGATCAGGGTGCAGGTCAGTGATTCCCTGGATCAGGGTGAGGGTTAGTGATTCCAGGGATCAGGGTGAGGGTCAGTGATTCCCGGGATCAGGGTGAGGGTCAGTGATTCCCAGGACCAGGGTGAGGGTCAGTGATTCCCGGTATCAGGGTGAGGGTCAGTGATTCCCAGGTTCAGGGTGAGGGTCAGTGATTCCCGGGGGATCAGGTTGAGGGTCAGTGGTTCCCGGGGTATCAGTGTGAGGGTCAGTGATTCCCGGGGGTTCAGGGTGAGGGTCAGTGATTCGCGGGATCAGGGTTAAGGTCAGTGATTCCCGGGACCAAGGTGAAGGTCAGTGATTCCCGGGATCAGGGTGAGGGTCAGTGATTCCCGGGATCAGGGTGAGGGTCAGAGATTCCCGGGATCAGGGTGAGGGTCAGTGTTTCCCAGGATCAGGGTGAGGGTCAATGATTCCCGCGATCAGCATGAGGGTCAATGATTCACGGGATCAGGGTGCAGGTCTGTGATTCCCTGGATCTGGGTGAGGGTTAGTGATTCCTGGGATCAGGTTGAGGATCAGTGATTCCCTGGTGATCAGGGTGCAGATCAGTGATTCCTGGGTGATCAGGGTGCAGGTCAGTGCTTCCCGCGATCATTGTGACGGCCAGTGATTCCCGGGATCACGATGAGGATCAGGGATTTTTGGGATCAGGTTGAGGGTTAGTGATTCCCGGGAACAGGGTGAGTGTCAGTGATTTCCGGGATCAGGGTGAAGGTCAGTGAATTCCGGGTGATCAGGGTGAGGATCAGTGATTCCCGGGATCAAGGTGAGGTTCAGTGATTCCCGGGATCAGGGTTCAGGTCAGTGATTCCCGGGATCAGGGTGAGGATCAGTGATTCCCGGGATCTGGGTGAGTGGCAGCAATTCCCGGGATCAGGGTGAAGGTCAGCAATTCCCGGGATCGGGGTGAGGGTCAGTGATTCCCGAGATCAGGGTGAGGTTCAGTGATTCCCCCAGGATCAGGGTGAGGGTCAGTGATGCCCGGGATCAGGGTGAGGGTCTGTGATTCCTGGGATCAGGGTGAGGGTCCGTGATTCCCGGGGGATCAGGGTGAAGGTCTGTGATTCCCGGGAAGTCCGGGTGAGTTTCAGTGATTCCCGGGATCAGAGTGAGGTTCATCGATTCCCGGGATCAGGGTTAGGATCAGTGATTCACAGGATCAGGGTGAGGGCTCTATGATTCCCAGGATCAGCTTGAAGGTCAGTGATTCCCAGGATCAGGGTGAGGGATCAGTGATTCCCAGGATCAGCTTGAGGGATCAGTGATTCCCAGGATCAGCTTGAAGGTCAGTGATTCCCGGGATCCGCGTGAGGGTCAGTGATTCCTGGGGGATGAGGGTGAGGGTCAGTGATTCCCGGGGGATCAGGCTGAGAGTCAGTGATTTCCGGGATCAGGGTGAAGGTCAGTGAATTCCGGGTGATCAGGGTGAGGATCAGTGATTCCCGGGATCAAGGTGAGGTTCAGTGATTCCCGGGATCAGGGTTCAGGTCAGTGATTCCCGGGATCAGGGTGAGGATCAGTGATTCCCGGGATCTGGGTGAGTGGCAGCAATTCCCGGGATCAGGGTGAGGGTCAGCAATTCCCGGGATCGGGGTGAGGGTCAGTGATTCCCGAGATCAGGGTGAGGTTCAGTGATTCCCCCAGGATCAGGGTGAGGGTCAGTGATGCCCGGGATCAGGGTGAGGGTCTGTGATTCCTGGGATCAGGGTGAGGGTCCGTGATTCCCGGGGGATCAGGGTGAAGGTCTGTGATTCCCGGGAAGTCCGGGTGAGTTTCAGTGATTCCCGGGATCAGAGTGAGGTTCATCGATTCCCGGGATCAGGGTTAGGATCAGTGATTCACAGGATCAGGGTGAGGGCTCTATGATTCCCAGGATCAGCTTGAAGGTCAGTGATTCCCAGGATCAGGGTGAGGGATCAGTGATTCCCAGGATCAGCTTGAGGGATCAGTGATTCCCAGGATCAGCTTGAAGGTCAGTGATTCCCGGGATCCGCGTGAGGGTCAGTGATTCCTGGGGGATGAGGGTGAGGGTCAGTGATTCCCGGGGGATCAGGCTGAGAGTCAGTGATTCCCGGGATCAGGGTGCAGGTCAGTGATTCCTGGGATCAGGGTGAGAGTCAGTGATTCCCCCGGGATCAGGTTGAGGATCAGTGATTTTTGGGATCAGGATGAGGGTCTGCGTTTCCCGGGATCAGGGTGCAGGTCAGTGATTCCTGGGATCATGGTGAGGATCAGTGATTCCTGGGATCAGTATGAGGGTCTGCGTTTCCCAGGAGGTCAGGGTGAGGGTCAGTGATTCCTGGGATCAGGGTCAAGGTCGGTGATTCCCGAAATCAGCGTGAGGGTCAATGATTATTTGGATCAGGGTGAGGGGTTAGTGATTCCCGGGATCAGCGTGGGGGTCAGTGATTCACAGGATCAGGGTGAGGGTCAGTGATTTTCGGGATCAGGGTGCTGGTCTGTGATTCCCAGGACCAGGGTGAGGGTCAGCGTTTCCCGGGATCAGGGTGAGGTTCAGTTCTTCCTGGGATCAGGGTGAGGGTCAGTGATTCCCGGGATCAAGGTGAGGGTCAGTGAATTTCGGGAACAGGGTGACGGTCAGGGATTGCCGGTATCAGGGTGAGGGTCAGTGAATTGACGGGATCGGGGGAGGGTCAGTGTTTCCTGGGATCAGGGTGAGGGTCAGTGATTCCCGGGATCAGCGTGAGGGTCAATGATTCCCGCGATCAGCATGAGGGTCAGTGATTCACGGGATCAGGGTGAGGGTCAGTGATTTTCGGGATCCGGGTGCAGCTCTGTGATTCCCAGGATCAGGGTGCAGGTCAGTGATTCCCTGGATCAGGGTGAGGGTTAGTGATTCCAGGGATCAGGGTGAGGGTCAGTGATTCCCGGGATCAGGGTGAGGGTCAGTGATTCCCAGGGGATCAGGGTGAGGGTCAGTGATTCCCAGGACCAGGGTGATGGTCAGTGATTCCCGGGATCAGGGTGAGGATCAGTGATTTTCGGGACCAGGGTGAGGGACAGTCATTCCCAGGATCAGGGTGAGGGTCAGTGAATCCCGGGATCAGGGTGAGGATCAGTGATTTTCGGGACCAGGGTGAGGGTCAGTGATTCCTACGATCAGGGTGAGGTTCAGTTCTTTTCGGGATCTGGGTGATGGTCAGTGATTCCCGGAATCAGGATGAGGGTCAGTGTTTTTCGGGATCAGGCTGAAGGTCAGTGATTCCCAGGATCAGGGGGAGGGTCAGTGATTCCCAGGATCAGGTTGAGGGTCAGTGATTCCTGGGATCAGGGTGAGGGTCAGTGATTTCTGGGACCAGGGTGAGGATGAGTGATTCCTGGGTTATCAGGGTGAGGGTCAGTGATTCCCGGGATCAGGATGAGGGTCAGTGTTTTTCGGGATCAGGCTGAAGGTCAGTGATTCCCAGGATCAGGGTGAGGGTCAGTGATTCCCAGGATCAGGGTGAGGGTCAGTGATTCCTGGGATCAGCGTGAGTGTCAGTGATTCCCGGAATCAGCGTGAGGGTCATTGACTCTCCCGGGATCAGTGTGAGGGTCAGGGATTTTCGGGATCAGGGTGACAGTCAGTGATTCCCCCATGATCAAGGTGAGGGTCAGTGATTCCCGGGATCAGGGTGAGGGTCAGTGATTCCAGGGATCAGCGTGTGGGTCAGGGATTCCCGGGATCAGGGTGAGGGGTCAGTGTTTTTCGGGATCAGGCTGAAGGTCAGTGATTCCCAGGATCAGGGTGAGGGTCAGTGATTCCCAGGATCAGGGTGAGGGTCAGTGATTCCTGGGATCAGCGTGAGGGTCAGTGATTCCAGGAATCAGCGTGAGGGTCATTGACTCTCCCGGGATCAGTGTGAGGGTCAGGGATTTTCGGGATCAGGGTGACAGTCAGAGATTCCCCCGGGATCAAGGTGAGGGTCAGTGATTCCCGGGATCAGGGTGAGGGTCAGTGATTCCAGGGATCAGCGTGTGGGTTAGGGATTCCCGGGATCAGGGTGAGGGGTCAGTGACTCCCGGGATCAGCGTGAGGATCAGTGATTCCCGGGATCCGGGTAAGGGTCAGTGATTCCCCCGGATCAGGGTGAGGGTCAGTGATTCCCGGGATCAGGGTGAGGGTCAGTGATTCCGGGGATCACGGGGAGGGTCAGTGATTCCTGGATTCAGTGTGAGGGTCAGTGATTCCTGTGATCAGGGTGAGGGTCAGTGATTCCTGGGAGCACAGGGTGAGGGTCACTGATTCCTGGGATCAGGGTGAGGGTCAGTGATTCCCGGGATCAGGCTGAGGGTCAGTGATTCCCAGGATCAGGGTGAGGGTCACTGATTGACGCGATCAGAGTGAAGGGTCATTGATTCCCAGCATAAGCGTGAGGGTCAGTGATTCACGGAATCAGCGTGAGGGTCATTGATTCCCCCTGGGATCAGTGTGAGGGTCAGGGATTTTTGGGATCAGGGTGAGGGTCAGTGATTCCCATGATCAGGGTGAGGGTTAGTGATACCCGGGATCAGGGGGAGGATCAGTGATTTTTGGGAACAGGGTGAGGGTCAGTAATTCCTGGGATCTGTGTGAGAGTCAGTGATATCCCCGGGATCAGGGTGAGGGTCAGTGATTCCCGGGATCAGGGTGAGGGTCAGTGATTCCCGGGTCAGGGTGGAGGTCAGTGATTCCAGGGATCAGGGTGAGGATCAGTGATTTTCGGGACCAGGGTGAGGGACAGTCATTCCCAGGATCAGGGTGAGGGTCAGTGAATCCCGGGATCAGGGTGAGGATCAGTGATTTTCGGGACCAGGGTGAGGGTCAGTGATTCCTACGATCAGGGTGAGGTTCAGTTCTTTTCGGGATCTGGGTGATGGTCAGTGATTCCCGGAATCAGGATGAGGGTCAGTGTTTTTCGGGATCAGGCTGAAGGTCAGTGATTCCCAGGATCAGGGGGAGGGTCAGTGATTCCCAGGATCAGGTTGAGGGTCAGTGATTCCTGGGATCAGGGTGAGGGTCAGTGATTTCTGGGACCAGGGTGAGGATGAGTGATTCCTGGGTTATCAGGGTGAGGGTCAGTGATTCCCGGGATCAGGATGAGGGTCAGTGTTTTTCGGGATCAGGCTGAAGGTCAGTGATTCCCAGGATCAGGGTGAGGGTCAGTGATTCCCAGGATCAGGGTGAGGGTCAGTGATTCCTGGGATCAGCGTGAGTGTCAGTGATTCCCGGAATCAGCATGAGGGTCATTGACTCTCCCGGGATCAGTGTGAGGGTCAGGGATTTTCGGGATCAGGGTGACAGTCAGTGATTCCCCCGGGATCAAGGTGAGGGTCAGTGATTCCCGGGATCAGGGTGAGGGTCAGTGATTCCAGGGATCAGCGTGTGGGTCAGGGATTCCCGGGATCAGGGTGAGGGGTCAGTGTTTTTCGGGATCAGGCTGAAGGTCAGTGATTCCCAGGATCAGGGTGAGGGTCAGTGATTCCCAGGATCAGGGTGAGGGTCAGTGATTCCTGGGATCAGCGTGAGGGTCAGTGATTCCAGGAATCAGCGTGAGGGTCATTGACTCTCCCGGGATCAGTGTGAGGGTCAGGGATTTTCGGGATCAGGGTGACAGTCAGAGATTCCCCCGGGATCAAGGTGAGGGTCAGTGATTCCCGGGATCAGGGTGAGGGTCAGTGATTCCAGGGATCAGCGTGTGGGTTAGGGATTCCCGGGATCAGGGTGAGGGGTCAGTGACTCCCGGGATCAGCGTGAGGATCAGTGATTCCCGGGATCCGGGTAAGGGTCAGTGATTCCCCCGGATCAGGGTGAGGGTCAGTGATTCCCGGGATCAGGGTGAGGGTCAGTGATTCTGGGGATCACGGGGAGGGTCAGTGATTCCTGGATTCAGTGTGAGGGTCAGTGATTCCTGTGATCAGGGTGAGGGTCAGTGATTCCTGGGAGCACAGGGTGAGGGTCACTGATTCCTGGGATCAGGGTGAGGGTCAGTGATTCCCCGGATCAGGCTGAGGGTCAGTGATTCCCAGGATCAGGGTGAGGGTCACTGATTGACGCGATCAGAGTGAAGGGTCATTGATTCCCAGCATAAGCGTGAGGGTCAGTGACTCCCAGGATCAGCGTGAGGGTCGGTGATTCACGGAATCAGCGTGAGGGTCATTGATTCCCCCGGGATCAGTGTGAGGGTCAGGGATTTTTGGGATCAGGGTGAGGGTCAGTGATTCCCATGATCAGGGTGAGGGTTAGTGATACCCGGGATCAGGGTGAGGATCAGTGATTTTTGGGAACAGGGTGAGGGTCAGTAATTCCTGGGATCTGTGTGAGAGTCAGTGATATCCCCGGGATCAGGGTGAGGGTCAGTGATTCCCGGGATCAGGGTGAGGGTCAGTGATTCCCGGGTCAGGGTGGAGGTCAGTGAATCCAGGGATCAGGGTGAGGATCAATGATTTTCGGTATCAGGGTGAGGGTCAGTGATTCACGGGATCAGGGTGAGGGTCAGTGATTCTGGGGATCACGGGGAGGGTCAGTGATTCCTGGATTCAGTGTGAGGGTCAGTGATTCCTGTGATCAGGGTGAGGGTCAGTGATTCCTGGGAGCATAGGGTGAGGGTCACTGATTCCTGGGATCAGGGTGAGGGTCAGTGATTCCCGGAATCAGGGTGAGGGTCAGTGATTCCTGGGATCAGGGTGAGGGTCAGTGATTCCCATGATCAGGCTGAGGGTCAGTGATTCCCAGGATCAGGCTGAGGGTCAGTGATTCCCGGGATCATGGTGAGGGTCAGTGATTCCCGGGATCAGGGTGAGGGTCAGTGATTCCCGGGATCAGGCTGAGGGTCAGTGATTCCCGGGATCAGGGTGAGGGTCACTGATTGACGCTTTCAGCGTGAAGGGTCAGTGATTCCCGGGATAAGCGTGAGGGTCAGTGATTCCCGGGATCATGGTGAGGGTCAGTGATTCCTGGGATCAGGGTGAGGGTCAGTGATTCCCGGGATCAGGCTGAGGGTCAGTGATTCCCGGGATCAGGGTGAGGGTCACTGATTGAAGCGATCAGAGTGAAGGGTCATTGATTCCCGGCATAAGCGTGAGGGTCAGTGACTCCCAGGATCAGCGTGAGGGTCAGTGATTCACGGAATCAGCGTGAGGGTCATTGATTCCCCCGGGATCAGTGTGAGGGTCAGGGATTTTTGGGATCAGGGTGAGGGTCAGTGATTCCCATGATCAGGATGAGGGTTAGAGATACCCGGGATCAGGGTGAGGATCAGTGATTTTTGGGAACAGGGTGAGGGTCAGTGATTCCTGGGATCTGTGTGAGAGTCAGTGATATCCCCGGGATCAGGGTGATGGTCAGTGATTCCCGGGATCAGGGTGAGGGTCAGTGATTCCCGGGTCAGGGTGAGGGTCAGTGCTTTTCAGGTCAGTGTGAGAGTCATTGATTCCCGGGATCAGGGTGGTCAGTGATTCCAGGGATCAGGGTGAGGATCAATGATTTTCGGTATCAGGGTGAGGGTCAGTGATTCCCAGGAACAGGGTGAGGATCAGTGATGCCCGGGATCAGGGTGAGGGTCAGTGATTCCCACGATCAGGGTGAGGTTCAGTTCTTTTCGGGATCTGGGTGAGGGTCAGTGATTCCCGGGATCAGGATGAGGTTCAGTGTTTTTCGGGATCAGGCTGAAGGTCAGTGATTCCTAGGATCAGGGTGAGGGTCAGTGATTCCTGGGATAAGGGTGAGGATCAGTGATTCCTGGGTGATCTGGGTGAGGGTCAGTGATTCCCGAGATCAGGGTGAGGTTCAGTGATTCCCCCAGGATCAGGGTGAGGGTCAGTGATACCCGGGATCAGGGTGAGGGTCAGTGATTCCCAGGATCAGGGTGAGGGTCAGTGATTCTCCCGGGATCAGTGTGAGGGTCAGGGATTTTCGGGATCAGGGTGATGGTCAGTGATTCCCCCGGGATCAGGGTGAGGGTCAGTGATTCCCGGGATCAGTGTGCAGGTCAGTGATTCACAGGATCAGGGTGAGGGCTCTATGATTCCCGGGATCAGCTTGAGTGTCAGTGATTCCCAGGATCAGGGTGAGGGATCAGTGATTCCCAGGATCAGCTTGAGGGTTCAGTGATTCCCAGGATCAGCTTGAAGGTCAGTGATTCCCGGGATCCGCGTGAGGGTCAGTGATTCCCGGGATCAGGGTGAGGGTCAGTGATTCCCGGAATCAGTGTGAGGGTCAGTAATTCCCGCAGGATCTGGGTGAGGGTCTTTGATTCCCGGGAGGTCAGGGTGAGGGTCAGTGATTCCCGGGATCAAGGTGAGGGTCAGTGATTCCCGGGATCAGTGTGAGGGTCAATGATTCCCGCGATCAGCGTGAGGGTCAGTGATTCACGGGATCAGGGTGCAGGTCTGTGATTCCCTGGATCTGGGTGAGGGTTAGTGATTCCTGGGATCAGGTTGAGGATCAGTGATTCCCTGGTGATCAGGGTGCAGATCAGTGATTCCTGGGTGATCAGGGTGCAGGTCAGTGCTTCCCGCGATCATTGTGACGGCCAGTGATTCCCGGGATCACGGTGAGGATCAGGGATTTTTGGGATCAGGTTGAGGGTTAGTGATTCCCGGGAACAGGGTGAGTGTCAGTGATTTCCGGGATCAGGGTGAAGGTCAGTGAATTCCGGGTGATCAGGGTGAGGATCAGTGATTCCCGGGATCAAGGTGAGGTTCAGTGATTCCCGGGATCAGGGTTCAGGTCAGTGATTCCCGGGATCAGGGTGAGGATCAGTGATTCCCGGGATCAGGGTGAGGGTCAGCAATTCCCGGGATCAGGGTGAGGGTCAGCAATTCCCGGGATCGGGGTGAGGGTCAGTGATTCCCGAGATCAGGGTGAGGTTCAGTGATTCCCCCAGGATCAGGGTGAGGGTCAGTGATGCCCGGGATCAGGGTGAGGGTCTGTGATTCCTGGGATCAGGGTGAGGGTCCGTGATTCCCGGGGGATCAGGGTGAAGGTCTGTGATTCCCGGGAAGTCCGGGTGAGTTTCAGTGATTCCCGGGATCAGAGTGAGGTTCATCGATTCCCGGGATCAGGGTTAGGATCAGTGATTCACAGGATCAGGGTGAGGGCTCTATGATTCCCAGGATCAGCTTGAAGGTCAGTGATTCCCAGGATCAGGGTGAGGGATCAGTGATTCCCAGGATCAGCTTGAGGGATCAGTGATTCCCAGGATCAGCTTGAAGGTCAGTGATTCCCGGGATCCGCGTGAGGGTCAGTGATTCCTGGGGGATGAGGGTGAGGGTCAGTGATTCCCGGGGGATCAGGCTGAGAGTCAGTGATTTCCGGGATCAGGGTGAAGGTCAGTGAATTCCGGGTGATCAGGGTGAGGATCAGTGATTCCCGGGATCAAGGTGAGGTTCAGTGATTCCCGGGATCAGGGTTCAGGTCAGTGATTCCCGGGATCAGGGTGAGGATCAGTGATTCCCGGGATCTGGGTGAGTGGCAGCAATTCCCGGGATCAGGGTGAGGGTCAGCAATTCCCGGGATCGGGGTGAGGGTCAGTGATTCCCGAGATCAGGGTGAGGTTCAGTGATTCCCCCAGGATCAGGGTGAGGGTCAGTGATGCCCGGGATCAGGGTGAGGGTCTGTGATTCCTGGGATCAGGGTGAGGTTCATCGATTCCCGGGGGATCAGGGTGAAGGTCTGTGATTCCCGGGAAGTCCGGGTGAGTTTCAGTGATTCCCGGGATCAGAGTGAGGTTCATCGATTCCCGGGATCAGGGTTAGGATCAGTGATTCACAGGATCAGGGTGAGGGCTCTATGATTCCCAGGATCAGCTTGAAGGTCAGTGATTCCCAGGATCAGGGTGAGGGATCAGTGATTCCCAGGATCAGCTTGAGGGATCAGTGATTCCCAGGATCAGCTTGAAGGTCAGTGATTCCCGGGATCCGCGTGAGGGTCAGTGATTCCTGGGGGATGAGGGTGAGGGTCAGTGATTCCCGGGGGATCAGGCTGAGAGTCAGTGATTCCCGGGATCAGGGTGCAGGTCAGTGATTCCTGGGATCAGGGTGAGAGTCAGTGATTCCCCCGGGATCAGGTTGAGGATCAGTGATTTTTGGGATCAGGATGAGGGTCTGCGTTTCCCGGGATCAGGGTGCAGGTCAGTGATTCCTGGGATCATGGTGAGGATCAGTGATTCCTGGGATCAGTATGAGGGTCTGCGTTTCCCAGGAGGTCAGGGTGAGGGTCAGTGATTCCTGGGATCAGGGTCAAGGTTGGTGATTCCCGAAATCAGCGTGAGGGTCAATGATTATTTGGATCAGGGTGAGGGGTTAGTGATTCCCGGGATCAGCGTGGGGGTCAGTGATTCACAGGATCAGGGTGAGGGTCAGTGATTTTCGGGATCAGGGTGCTGGTCTGTGATTCCCAGGACCAGGGTGAGGGTCAGCGTTTCCCGGGATCAGGGTGAGGTTCAGTTCTTCCTGGGATCAGGGTGAGGGTCAGTGATTCCCGGGATCAAGGTGAGGGTCAGTGAATTTCGGGAACAGGGTGACGGTCAGGGATTGCCGGTATCAGGGTGAGGGTCAGTGAATTGACGGGATCGGGGGAGGGTCAGTGTTTCCTGGGATCAGGGTGAGGGTCAGTGATTCCCGGGATCAGCGTGAGGGTCAATGATTCCCGCGATCAGCATGAGGGTCAGTGATTCACGGGATCAGGGTGAGGGTCAGTGATTTTCGGGATCCGGGTGCAGCTCTGTGATTCCCAGGATCAGGGTGCAGGTCAGTGATTCCCTGGATCAGGGTGAGGGTTAGTGATTCCAGGGATCAGGGTGAGGGTCAGTGATTCCCGGGATCAGGGTGAGGGTCAGTGATTCCCAGGGGATCAGGGTGAGGGTCAGTGATTCCCAGGACCAGGGTGATGGTCAGTGATTCCCGGGATCAGGGTGAGGATCAGTGATTTTCGGGACCAGGGTGAGGGACAGTCATTCCCAGGATCAGGGTGAGGGTCAGTGAATCCCGGGATCAGGGTGAGGATCAGTGATTTTCGGGACCAGGGTGAGGGTCAGTGATTCCTACGATCAGGGTGAGGTTCAGTTCTTTTCGGGATCTGGGTGATGGTCAGTGATTCCCGGAATCAGGATGAGGGTCAGTGTTTTTCGGGATCAGGCTGAAGGTCAGTGATTCCCAGGATCAGGGGGAGGGTCAGTGATTCCCAGGATCAGGTTGAGGGTCAGTGATTCCTGGGATCAGGGTGAGGGTCAGTGATTTCTGGGACCAGGGTGAGGATGAGTGATTCCTGGGTTATCAGGGTGAGGGTCAGTGATTCCCGGGATCAGGATGAGGGTCAGTGTTTTTCGGGATCAGGCTGAAGGTCAGTGATTCCCAGGATCAGGGTGAGGGTCAGTGATTCCCAGGATCAGGGTGAGGGTCAGTGATTCCTGGGATCAGCGTGAGTGTCAGTGATTCCCGGAATCAGCGTGAGGGTCATTGACTCTCCCGGGATCAGTGTGAGGGTCAGGGATTTTCGGGATCAGGGTGACAGTCAGTGATTCCCCCATGATCAAGGTGAGGGTCAGTGATTCCCGGGATCAGGGTGAGGGTCAGTGATTCCAGGGATCAGCGTGTGGGTCAGGGATTCCCGGGATCAGGGTGAGGGGTCAGTGTTTTTCGGGATCAGGCTGAAGGTCAGTGATTCCCAGGATCAGGGTGAGGGTCAGTGATTCCCAGGATCAGGGTGAGGGTCAGTGATTCCTGGGATCAGCGTGAGGGTCAGTGATTCCAGGAATCAGCGTGAGGGTCATTGACTCTCCCGGGATCAGTGTGAGGGTCAGGGATTTTCGGGATCAGGGTGACAGTCAGAGATTCCCCCGGGATCAAGGTGAGGGTCAGTGATTCCCGGGATCAGGGTGAGGGTCAGTGATTCCAGGGATCAGCGTGTGGGTTAGGGATTCCCGGGATCAGGGTGAGGGGTCAGTGACTCCCGGGATCAGCGTGAGGATCAGTGATTCCCGGGATCCGGGTAAGGGTCAGTGATTCCCCCGGATCAGGGTGAGGGTCAGTGATTCCCGGGATCAGGGTGAGGGTCAGTGATTCCGGGGATCACGGGGAGGGTCAGTGATTCCTGGATTCAGTGTGAGGGTCAGTGATTCCTGTGATCAGGGTGAGGGTCAGTGATTCCTGGGAGCACAGGGTGAGGGTCACTGATTCCTGGGATCAGGGTGAGGGTCAGTGATTCCCGGGATCAGGCTGAGGGTCAGTGATTCCCAGGATCAGGGTGAGGGTCACTGATTGACGCGATCAGAGTGAAGGGTCATTGATTCCCAGCATAAGCGTGAGGGTCAGTGATTCACGGAATCAGCGTGAGGGTCATTGATTCCCCCTGGGATCAGTGTGAGGGTCAGGGATTTTTGGGATCAGGGTGAGGGTCAGTGATTCCCATGATCAGGGTGAGGGTTAGTGATACCCGGGATCAGGGGGAGGATCAGTGATTTTTGGGAACAGGGTGAGGGTCAGTAATTCCTGGGATCTGTGTGAGAGTCAGTGATATCCCCGGGATCAGGGTGAGGGTCAGTGATTCCCGGGATCAGGGTGAGGGTCAGTGATTCCCGGGTCAGGGTGGAGGTCAGTGATTCCAGGGATCAGGGTGAGGATCAGTGATTTTCGGGACCAGGGTGAGGGACAGTCATTCCCAGGATCAGGGTGAGGGTCAGTGAATCCCGGGATCAGGGTGAGGATCAGTGATTTTCGGGACCAGGGTGAGGGTCAGTGATTCCTACGATCAGGGTGAGGTTCAGTTCTTTTCGGGATCTGGGTGATGGTCAGTGATTCCCGGAATCAGGATGAGGGTCAGTGTTTTTTCGGGATCAGGCTGAAGGTCAGTGATTCCCAGGATCAGGGGGAGGGTCAGTGATTCCCAGGATCAGGTTGAGGGTCAGTGATTCCTGGGATCAGGGTGAGGGTCAGTGATTTCTGGGACCAGGGTGAGGATGAGTGATTCCTGGGTTATCAGGG
This sequence comes from Carcharodon carcharias, assembly GCF_017639515.1. Taxonomy (NCBI): domain Eukaryota; kingdom Metazoa; phylum Chordata; class Chondrichthyes; order Lamniformes; family Lamnidae; genus Carcharodon; species Carcharodon carcharias. The sequence continues at coordinate 65,716,530 of NC_054488.1, forward strand.
TGAGGGTCAGTGATTCCCGGGATCAGGATGAGGGTCAGTGTTTTTCGGGATCAGGCTGAAGGTCAGTGATTCCCAGGATCAGGGTGAGGGTCAGTGATTCCCAGGATCAGGGTGAGGGTCAGTGATTCCTGGGATCAGCGTGAGTGTCAGTGATTCCCGGAATCAGCATGAGGGTCATTGACTCTCCCGGGATCAGTGTGAGGGTCAGGGATTTTCGGGATCAGGGTGACAGTCAGTGATTCCCCCGGGATCAAGGTGAGGGTCAGTGATTCCCGGGATCAGGGTGAGGGTCAGTGATTCCAGGGATCAGCGTGTGGGTCAGGGATTCCCGGGATCAGGGTGAGGGGTCAGTGTTTTTCGGGATCAGGCTGAAGGTCAGTGATTCCCAGGATCAGGGTGAGGGTCAGTGATTCCCAGGATCAGGGTGAGGGTCAGTGATTCCTGGGATCAGCGTGAGGGTCAGTGATTCCAGGAATCAGCGTGAGGGTCATTGACTCTCCCGGGATCAGTGTGAGGGTCAGGGATTTTCGGGATCAGGGTGACAGTCAGAGATTCCCCCGGGATCAAGGTGAGGGTCAGTGATTCCCGGGATCAGGGTGAGGGTCAGTGATTCCAGGGATCAGCGTGTGGGTTAGGGATTCCCGGGATCAGGGTGAGGGGTCAGTGACTCCCGGGATCAGCGTGAGGATCAGTGATTCCCGGGATCCGGGTAAGGGTCAGTGATTCCCCCGGATCAGGGTGAGGGTCAGTGATTCCCGGGATCAGGGTGAGGGTCAGTGATTCCGGGGATCACGGGGAGGGTCAGTGATTCCTGGATTCAGTGTGAGGGTCAGTGATTCCTGTGATCAGGGTGAGGGTCAGTGATTCCTGGGAGCACAGGGTGAGGGTCACTGATTCCTGGGATCAGGGTGAGGGTCAGTGATTCCCCGGATCAGGCTGAGGGTCAGTGATTCCCAGGATCAGGGTGAGGGTCACTGATTGACGCGATCAGAGTGAAGGGTCATTGATTCCCAGCATAAGCGTGAGGGTCAGTGACTCCCAGGATCAGCGTGAGGGTCGGTGATTCACGGAATCAGCGTGAGGGTCATTGATTCCCCCGGGATCAGTGTGAGGGTCAGGGATTTTTGGGATCAGGGTGAGGGTCAGTGATTCCCATGATCAGGGTGAGGGTTAGTGATACCCGGGATCAGGGTGAGGATCAGTGATTTTTGGGAACAGGGTGAGGGTCAGTAATTCCTGGGATCTGTGTGAGAGTCAGTGATATCCCCGGGATCAGGGTGAGGGTCAGTGATTCCCGGGATCAGGGTGAGGGTCAGTGATTCCCGGGTCAGGGTGGAGGTCAGTGAATCCAGGGATCAGGGTGAGGATCAATGATTTTCGGTATCAGGGTGAGGGTCAGTGATTCACGGGATCAGGGTGAGGGTCAGTGATTCTGGGGATCACGGGGAGGGTCAGTGATTCCTGGATTCAGTGTGAGGGTCAGTGATTCCTGTGATCAGGGTGAGGGTCAGTGATTCCTGGGAGCATAGGGTGAGGGTCACTGATTCCTGGGATCAGGGTGAGGGTCAGTGATTCCCGGAATCAGGGTGAGGGTCAGTGATTCCTGGGATCAGGGTGAGGGTCAGTGATTCCCATGATCAGGCTGAGGGTCAGTGATTCCCAGGATCAGGCTGAGGGTCAGTGATACCCGGGATCATGGTGAGGGTCAGTGATTCCCGGGATCAGGGTGAGGGTCAGTGATTCCCGGGATCAGGCTGAGGGTCAGTGATTCCCGGGATCAGGGTGAGGGTCACTGATTGACGCTTTCAGCGTGAAGGGTCAGTGATTCCCGGGATAAGCGTGAGGGTCAGTGATTCCCGGGATCATGGTGAGGGTCAGTGATTCCCGGGATCAGGGTGAGGGTCAGTGATTCCCGGGATCAGGCTGAGGGTCAGTGATTCCCGGGATCAGGGTGAGGGTCACTGATTGAAGCGATCAGAGTGAAGGGTCATTGATTCCCGGCATAAGCGTGAGGGTCAGTGACTCCCAGGATCAGCGTGAGGGTCAGTGATTCACGGAATCAGCGTGAGGGTCATTGATTCCCCCGGGATCAGTGTGAGGGTCAGGGATTTTTGGGATCAGGGTGAGGGTCAGTGATTCCCATGATCAGGATGAGGGTTAGAGATACCCGGGATCAGGGTGAGGATCAGTGATTTTTGGGAACAGGGTGAGGGTCAGTGATTCCTGGGATCTGTGTGAGAGTCAGTGATATCCCCGGGATCAGGGTGATGGTCAGTGATTCCCGGGATCAGGGTGAGGGTCAGTGATTCCCGGGTCAGGGTGAGGGTCAGTGCTTTTCAGGTCAGTGTGAGAGTCATTGATTCCCGGGATCAGGGTGGAGGTCAGTGATTCCAGGGATCAGGGTGAGGATCAATGATTTTCGGTATCAGGGTGAGGGTCAGTGATTCCCAGGAACAGGGTGAGGATCAGTGATGCCCGGGATCAGGGTGAGGGTCAGTGATTCCCACGATCAGGGTGAGGTTCAGTTCTTTTCGGGATCTGGGTGAGGGTCAGTGATTCCCGGGATCAGGATGAGGTTCAGTGTTTTTCGGGATCAGGCTGAAGGTCAGTGATTCCTAGGATCAGGGTGAGGGTCAGTGATTCCTGGGATAAGGGTGAGGATCAGTGATTCCTGGGTGATCTGGGTGAGGGTCAGTGATTCCCGAGATCAGGGTGAGGTTCAGTGATTCCCCCAGGATCAGGGTGAGGGTCAGTGATGCCCGGGATCAGGGTGAGGGTCAGTGATTCCCAGGATCAGGGTGAGGGTCAGTGATTCTCCCGGGATCAGTGTGAGGGTCAGGGATTTTCGGGATCAGGGTGATGGTCAGTGATTCCCCCGGGATCAGGGTGAGGGTCAGTGATTCCCGGGATCAGTGTGCAGGTCAGTGATTCACAGGATCAGGGTGAGGGCTCTATGATTCCCGGGATCAGCTTGAGTGTCAGTGATTCCCAGGATCAGGGTGAGGGATCAGTGATTCCCAGGATCAGCTTGAGGGTTCAGTGATTCCCAGGATCAGCTTGAAGGTCAGTGATTCCCGGGATCCGCGTGAGGGTCAGTGATTCCCGGGATCAGGGTGAGGGTCAGTGATTCCCGGAATCAGTGTGAGGGTCAGTAATTCCCGCAGGATCTGGTTGAGGGTCTTTGATTCCCGGGAGGTCAGGGTGAGGGTCAGTGATTCCTGGGATCAAGGTGAGGGTCAGTGATTCCCGGGATCAGTGTGAGGGTCAATGATTCCCGCGATCAGCGTGAGGGTCAGTGATTCACGGGATCAGGGTGAGGGTCAGTGATTTTCGGGATCCGGGTGCAGGTCTGTGATTCCCAGGATCAGGGTGCAGGTCTGTGATTCCCTGGATCAGGGTGAGGGTTAGTTATTCCAGGGATCAGCGTGAGGGTCAGTGATTCCGGGGATCAGGGTGAGGGTCAGTGATTCCCGGGGGATCAGGGTGAGGGTCAGTGATTCCCGGCACCAGGTTGAGGGTCAGTGATTCCTGGGATCAGGGTGAGGGTCAGTGAATCCCAGGATCAGGGTGAGGGTCAGTGATTCACGGGATCAGGGTGAGGGTCAGTGATTTTCGGGATCCAGGTGCAGCTCTGTGATTCCCAGGATCAGGGTGCAGGTCTGTGATTCCCTGGTTCAGGGTGAGGGTTAGTGATTCCAGGGATCAGGGTGAGGGTCAGTGATTCCCGGGAACAGGGTGAGGGTCAGTGATTCCCGGGGGATCAGGGTGAGGGTCAGTGATTCCCGGGATCAGGGTGAGGGTCAGTAAATTGCCAAGATCGGGGGAGGGTCAGTGTTTCCTGGGATCAGTGTGAGGGTCAGTGATTCCCGGGATCAGCGTGAGGGTCAATGATTCCCGCGATCAGCGTGAGGGTCAGTGATTCACGGGATCAGGGTGAGGGTCAGTGATTTTCGGGATCCGGGTGCAGCTCTGTGATTCCCAGGATCAGGGTGCAGGTCTGTGATTCCCTGGATCAGGGTGAGGGTTAGTGATTCCAGGGATCAGGGTGAGTGTCAGTGATTCCCGGGAACAGGGTGAGGGTCAGTGATTCCCGAGGGATCAGGGTGAGGGTCAGTGATTCCCGGGACCAGGGTGACGGTCAGTGATTCCCGGGATCAGGGTGAGGATCAGAGATTTTCGGGACCAGGATGAGGGCCAGTGATTCCTATTATCAGGGTGAGGTTCAGTTCTTTCCGGGATCAGGCTGAAGGTCAGTGATTCCCAGGATCAGGGGGAGGGTCAGTGATTCCCAGGATCAGGTTGAGGGTCAGTGATTCCTGGGATCAGGGTGAGGGTCAGTGATTTCTGGGATCAGGGTGAGGATGAGTGATTCCTGGGTTATCAGGGTGAGGGTCAGTGATTCCCGGGATCAGGATGAGGGTCAGTGTTTTTCGGGATCAGGCTGAAGGTTAGTGATTCCCAGGATCAGGGTGAGGGTCAGTGATTCCCAGGATCAGGGTGAGGGTCAGTGATTCCTGGGATCAGCGTGAGGGTCAGTGATTCCAGGAATCAGCGTGAGGGTCATTGACTCTCCTGGGATCAGTGTGAGGGTCAGGGATTTTCGGGATCAGGGTGACAGTCAGTGATTCCCCCATGATCAAGGTGAGGGTCAGTGATTCCCGGGATCAGGGTGAGGGTCAGTGATTCCAGGGATCAGCGTTTGGGTCAGGGATTCCCGGGATCAGGGTGAGGGGTCAGTGTTTTTCGGGATCAGGCTGAAGGTCAGTGATTCCCAGGATCAGGGTGAGGGTCAGTGATTCCTGGGATCAGCGTGAGGGTCAGTGATTCCAGGAATCAGCGTGAGGGTCATTGACTCTCCCGGGATCAGTGTGAGGGTCAGGGATTTTCGGGATCAGGGTGACAGTCAGAGATTCCCCCGGGATCAAGGTGAGGGTCAGTGATTCCCGGGATCAGGGTGAGGGTCAGTGATTCCAGGGATCAGCGTGTGGGTCAGGGATTCCCGGGATCAGGGTGAGGGGTCAGTGACTCCCGGGATCAGGGTGAGGGGTCAGTGATTCCCGGGATCCGGGTAAGGGTCAGTGATTCCCCCGGATCAGGGTGAGGGTCAGTGATTCCCGGGATCAGGGTGAGGGTCAGTGATTCCAGGGATCACGGGGAGGGTCAGTGATTCCTGGATTCAGTGTGAGGGTCAGTGATTCGTGTGATCAGGGTGCGGGTCAGTGATTCCTGGGAGCACAGGGTGAGGGTCACTGATTCCTGGGATCAGGGTGAGGGTCAGTGATTCCCAGAATCAGGGTGAGGGTCAGTGATTCCTGGGATCAGGGTGAGGGTCAGTGATTCCCATGATCAGGCTGAGGGTCAGTGATTCCCAGGATCAGGCTGAGGGTCAGTGATTCCCGGGATCAGGGTGAGGATCAGTGATTCCCGGGATCAGGCTGAGAGTCAGTGATTCCCGGGATCAGGGTGAGGGTCACTGATTGACGCAATCAGAGTGAAGGGTCATTGATTCCCGGCATAATCGTGAGGGTCAGTGACTCCGGGATCAGCGTGAGGGTCAGGGATTTTTGGGATCAGGGTGAAGGTCAGTGATTCCCATGATCAGGGTGAGGTTTAGTGATACCCGGGATCAGGGTGAGGATCAGTGATTTTTGGGAACAGGGTGAGGGTCAGTGATTCCTGGGATCTGTGTGAGTGTCAGTGATATCCCCGGGATCAGGGTGAGGGTCAGTGATTCCCGGGATCAGGGTGAGAGTCAGTGATTCCCGGGTCAGGGTGAGGGTCAGTGCTTTTCAGAAGGTCAGTGTGAGAGTCAGTGATTCCCGGGATCAGGGTGGAGGTCAGTGATTCCAGGGATCAGGGTGAGGATCAATGATTTTCGGTATCAGGGTGAGGGTCAGTGATTCCCAGGAACAGGGTGAGGGTCAGTGATGCCCGGGATCAGGGTGAGGGTCAGTGATTCCCACGATCAGGGTGAGGTTCAGTTCTTTTCGGGATCTGGGTTAGGGTCAGTGATTCCCGGGATCAGGATGAGGTTCAGTGTTTTTCGTGATCAGGCTGAAGATCAGTGATTCGCAGGATCAGGGTGAGGGTCAGTGATTCCTGGGATAAGGGTGAGGATCAGTGACTCCTGGGTGATCAGTGTGAGGGTCAGTGATTCCCGAGATCAGGGTGAGGTTCAGTGATTCCCCCAGGATCAGGGTGAGGGTCAGTGATGCCCGGGATCAGGGTGAGGGTCAGTGATTCCCAGGATCAGGGTGAGGGTCAGTGATTCTCCCGGGATCAGTGTGGATGTCAGTGATTCACAGGATCAGGGTGAGGGCTCTATGATTCCCGGGATCAGCTTGAGTGTCAGTGATTCCCAGGATCAGGGTGAGGGATCAGTGATTCCCAGGATCAGATTGAGGGATCAGTGATTCCCAGGATCAGCTTGAAGGTCAGTGATTCCCGGGATCCGCGTGAGGGTCAGTGATTCCCGCGATCAGGGTGAGGGTCAGTGATTCCCGGGATCAGTGTGAGGGTCAGTAATTCCCGCAGGATCTGGGTGAGGGTCTTTGATTCCCGGGAGGTCAGGGTGAGGGTCAGTGATTCCCGGGATCAGGGTGAGGGTCAGTGATTCCTGGGATCAGGGTGAGAGTCAGTGATTCCCCCTGGATCAGGTTGAGGATCAGTGATTCCTGGGATCAGGATGAGGGTCTGCGTTTCCCAGGAGGTCAGGGTGAGGGTCAGTGATTCCCAGGATCAGCGTGGGGGTCAGTGATTCCCAGCATCAGGGTGAGGGTCAGTGATTTTCGGGATCAGGGTGCTGGTCTGTGATTCCCAGGACCAGGGTGAGGGTCAGTGATTCCCGGGATCAGGGTGAGGTTCAGTTCTTGATGGGATCAGGTTGAGGATCAGTGATTCCCGGGTGATCAGGGTGCAGGTCAGTGCTTCCCGCGATCAGTGTAATGGCCAGTGATTCCCGGGATAAGGATGAGGATCAGGGATTTTCGGGATCAGGTTGAGGGTTAGTGATTCCCGGGAACAGGGTGAGGGTCAGTGATTCCCGGGATCAGGGTGAGGGTCAGTGAATTGCCAAGATCGGGGGAGGGTCAGTGTTTCCTGGGATCAGGGTGAGGGTCAGTGATTCCCGGGATCAGCGTGAGGGTCAATGATTCCCGCGATCAGCGTGAGGGTCAGTGATTCACGGGATCAGGGTGAGGGTCTGTGATTTTCGGGATCCGGGTGCAGCTCTGTGATTCCCAGGAGCAGGGTGCAGGTCTGTGATTCCCTGGATCAGGGTGAGGGTAAGTGATCCCAGGGATCAGGGTGAGGGTCAGTGATTCCCGGGAACAGGGTGAGGGTCAGTGATTCCCAGGGGATCAGGGTGAGGGTCAGTGATTCCCGGGACCAGGGTGAGGGTCAGTGATTCCCGGGATCAGGGTGAGGATCAGAGATTTTCGGGACCAGGGTGAGGGCCAGTGATTCCCGGGATCAGGGTGAGGGTCAGTGATTCCCGGGATCAGGGTGAGGATCAGTGATTTTCGGGACCAGGGTGAGGTTCAGTGATTCCCACGATCAGGGTGAGGTTCAGTTCTTTCCGAGATCAGGGTGAGGGTCAGTGATTCCCGGGATCAGGATGAGGGTCAGTGTTTTTCGGGATCAGGCTGAAGGTCAGTGATTCCCAGGATCAGGGTGAGGGTCAGTGATTCCCAGGATCAGGGTGAGGGTCAGTGAGTCCTTTGATCAGGGTGAGGATCAGTGATTACTGGGTGATCAGGGTGAGGGTCAATGAGTCCCGGGATCAGGATGAGGGTCAGTGTTTTTCGGGATCAGGCTGAAGATCCTTGATTCCCAGGTTCAGGGTGAGGGTCAGTGATTCCCAGGATCAGGGTGAGGGTCAGTGATTCCTGGGATCAGCGTGAGGGTCAATGATTCCCGGAATCAGCGTGAAGGTCATTGATTCTCCCGGGATTAGTGTGAGGGTCAGGGATTTTCGGGATCAGGGTGACGGTCAGTGATACCCCCCGGATCAGGGTGAGAGTCAGTGATTCCCGGGATCAGGGTGAGGGTCAGTGATTCCAGGGATCAGCGTGAGGGTCAGGGATTCCCGGGATCAGGGTGAGGGGTCAGTGACTCCCAGGATCAGCGTGAGGGTCAGTGATTCCCGGGATCCATGTAAGGGTCAGTGATTCCCCCGGATCAGGGTGAGGGTCAGTGATTCCCGGGATCAGGGTGAGGGTCAGTGATTCCGGGGATCATGGGGAGGGTCAGTGATTCCTGGGATCAGTGTGAGTGTCAGTGATTCCTGAGATCAGGGTGAGGGTCAGTGATTCCCGGGAGCACAGGGTGAGGGTCAGTGATTCCTGGGATCAGGGTGAGGGTCAGTGATTCCCGGAATCAGAGTGAGGGTCAGTGATTCCCGGGATCAGGGTGAGGGTCAGTGATTCCCAGGATCAGGCTCAGGGTCAGTGATTCCCGGGGTCAGGGTGAGGGTCAGTGATTCCCGGGATCAGGGTGAGGGTCAGTGATTCCCGGGATCAGGCTGAGGGTTAGTGATTCCCGGGATCAGGGTGAGGGTCACTGATTGACCTGATCAGAGTGAAGGGTCAGTGATTCCTGGGATAAGCGTGAGGGTCAGTGACTCCCAGGATCAGCGTGAGGGTCAGTGATTCACGGAATCAGCGTGAGGGTCATTGATTCCCCCGGGATCAGTGTGAGGGTCAGGGATTTTTGCGATCAGGGTGAGGGTCAGTGATTCCCATGATCAGGGTGAGGGTTAGTGATACCCGGGATCAGGGTGAGGATCAGTGATTTTTGGGATCAGGGTGAGGGTCAGTGATTTTCGGGATCAGGGTGCTGGTCTGTGATTCCCAGGACCAGGGTGAGGGGCAGTGATTCCCGGGATCAGGGTGAGGATCAGTGATACCCGAAATCAGGGGGAGGGTCAGTGATTCCCCCAGGATCAGGGTGAGGGGTCAGTAATTCCCGGGATCAGCGAGAGGGTCAGGGATTCCCGAAATCAGGGGGAGGGTCAGTGATACCTGAGATCAGGGGAAGGGTCAGGGATGCCCCCAGGATCAGGGTGTGGGTCTGTGATTCCCGGGATCAGCCTGAGGGTAAGTGATTCCCAGGATCAGGGTGAGGATCAGTGATTCGCTGGGGATGAGAGTGAGGGTCAATGATTTCTGGGATCAGGGTGCAGGTGAGTGATTCCCGGGATCAGGGTGAGGGTCAGTGATTCCCGGGGGATCAGGGTGAGGATCAGTGATTTTTGGGATCAGGGTGAGGGTCAGTGATTCCCGGGAACAGGGTGTTGGTCAGTGATTCTCAGGAACAGGGTGAGGGCTAGTGATTCCCGGGATAAGGGTGAGGGTCAGTGATTCCCGGGGGATCAGGGTGAGGGTCAGTGATTTTCGGGATCAGGGTGAGGTTCAGTGATTTTTCAGGATCAGGGTGAGGGTCAGTGATTCCCGGAACAGGTTGCGGGTCTGTGATGCCCGGGATCAGGGTGAGGGTCAGTGATTCCCTGGATCAGGGTGAGGGTCAGTGATTCCCGGGGGATAAGGGTGAGGGTCAGTGATTCCCGGGATCAGGGTGAGGGTCAGTGATTCCCGGGATCAGGGTGAGGGTCAGTGATTCCTGGGATCAGGGTGAGGGTCAGTGATTCCTGGGATCAGGGTGAGGGTCAGTTATTCCTGCGATTAGGGTGAGGGTCAGTGATTCCCGGGATCAGGGTGAGGGTCAGTGATTCCCGGGGGATCAGGGTGAGGGTCAGTGATTCCCGGGGGATCAGGGTGAGTGTCAGTGATTCCTGGGATCAGGGTGAGGGTCAGTTATTCCAGCGATTAGGGTGAGGGTCAGTGATTCCCGGGATCAGGGTGAGGGTTTGTGATTCCGGGGAGGTCAGGGTGAGGGTCAGTGATTCCCGGGATCAGGGTGAGGGTCAGCGATTCCCGGGATCAGGGTGAGGGTCAGTGATTCCCTGGATCAGGGTGAGGGTCAGTGATTCCCGAGATCAGGGTGAAGGTCAGTGATTACCCCAGGATCAGGGAGAGGGTCAGTGATTCGCGGGAGCCGGGTGAGGGGTCAGTGATTCCCGGGATCAGGGTGAGGATCAGTGATTTTCGGGATCAGGGTGCGGGTCAGTGATTCCCAGGATCAGGGTGAGGGTCAGTGATTCCCTGGATCAGGGTGAGGGTCAGTGATTCCAGGGATCTGGGTGATGATCAGTGATTTCCAGGATCAGGGTGATCGTCAGTGATTCCTGAGTTCAGGGTGAGGGTCAGTGATTCCTGGGATCAGGGTGTGGATCAGTGATTCCCCTGGCATCCGGGTGAGGGTCAGTGATTCCCCGGGGATCAGGGTGAGTGTCAGTGATTCCCGGGGGTTGAGGGTGAGGGTCAGTGATTCCAGGGATCAGGGTGAGGATCAGTGATTCCCAGGATCAGGTTGATCGTCAGTGATTCCTGAGTTCAGGGTGAGGGTCATTGATTCCTGGGATCAGGGTGTGGATCAGTGATTCCCCTGGCATCCGGGTGAGGGTCTGTGATTCCCAGGAGGTCAGAGTGATGGTCAGTGATTCCCATGATCAGTGTGAGGGTTAGTGATTCCCGGGATTAGGGTGAGGGTCAGTGATTCCTGGGGGATCAGGGTGAGGGTCTGTGATTCCCAGGAGGTCAGGGTGACGGTCAGTGATTGCCATGATCAGTGTGAGGGTTAGTGATTCCCCCGATCAGGGTGAGGGTCAGTGATTCCCGGGATCAGGGTGAAGATCAGTGATTCCCGGGTTCAGGGTGAGGATCAGTGAATCCCGGGATCAGGGTGCAGGTCAGTGATTCCTGGGATCAGGATGAGGGTCTGCGTTTCCCAGGAGGTCAGGGCGAGGGTCAGTGATTCCCGGGATCAGGGTGAGGGTCAGTGATTCCCGGAATCAGGGTCAAGTCCAGTGATTCCCGAAATCAGAGTGAGTGTCAATGATTATTTGGATCAGTTTGAGGGGACTGTGATTCCCGGGATCAGCGTGAGGGTCAGTGATTCCCAGGATCAGGGTGAGGGTCAGTGATTCCCGGGGGATCAGGGTGAGGGTCAGTGATTCCCGGGGATCAGGGTGAGGATCAGTAATTTTTAGGATCAGCGTGAGGATCAGTAATTCTTGGGATCAGGGTGAGGATCAGTGATTCATGGGATCAGGGTGAGGGTCTGTGATTCCCAGGAGGTCAGGGTGAGGGTCAGTGATTCCCGGGATCAGTGTGAGGGTCAGTGATTCCCGGGATCAGGGTGCAGGTTAGTGATTCCCGGGATCAGCGTGAGGGTCAATGATTCCCTGGATAAGGGTGAGGATCAGTGATTCCCTGGGGATGAGAGTGAGGGTCAATGATTCCCAGGATCAGGGTGCAGGTGAGTGATTCCCGGGATCAGGGTGAGGGTCAGTGATTCCCGGGGGATCAGGGTGAGGATCAGTGATTTTTGGGATCAGGGTGAGGGTCAGTGATTCCCGGGAACAGGGCGGGTGTCAGTGATTTTCGGGAACAGGGTGAGGGCCAGTGATTCCTGGGATCCGGGTGAGAGTCAGTGATTCCCGGGGGATCAGGGTGAGGGTCAGTGATTTTCGGGATCAGGGTGAGGTTCAGTGATTTTTCAGGATCAGAGTGAGGGTCAGTGATTCCCGGGAACTGGGTGCGGGTCAGTGATGCCCGGGATCAGGGTGAGGGTCAGTGATTCCCTGGTTCAGGGTGAGGTTCCGTGATTCCCGGGGGATTAGGGTGAGGGTCAGTGATTCCCGGGATCAGGGTGAGGGTCAGTGATTCCCGGGATCAGGGTGCAGGTTAGTGATTCCCGGGATCAGGGTGAGGGTCAATGATTCCCTGGATAAGGGTGAGGGGTCAGTGATTCCCGGGATCAGCGTGAGGGTCAATGATTCCCTGGATCAGGGTGAGGGTCACTGATACCCGAGCTCAGCGGGAGGGTCAGTGATTCCACCAGGATCAGGGTATGGGTCACTGATTCCTGGGATCAGCCTGAGGGTAAGTGATTCCCAGGATAATGGAGAGGATCAGTGATTCCCTGGGGATCAGGGTGAGGGTCAGAGATTCCCGGGATCAGGGTGAGGGTCAGAGATTCCTGGGATCAGGGTGAGGGTCAGTGATTCCTGGGATCAGGGTGAGGGTCAGTTATTCCTGCGATTAGGGTGAGGGTCAGTGATTCCCGGGATAAGGGTGAGGGTCAGTGATTCCTGGGATCAGGGTGAGGGTCAGTGATTCCAGAAATCAGGGGGAGGGTCAGTGATACCTGAGATCAGGGGGAGGATCAGGGATTCCTGGGGGATCAGGGTGAGGGGTCAGTAATTCCCGGGATCAGTGAGAGGGTCAGTGATTCCAGAAATCAGGGGGAGGGTCAGTGATACCTGAGATCAGGGGGAGGGTCAGGGATTCCCCCAGGATCAGGGTGTGGGTCTGTGATTCCCGGGATCATCCTGAGGGAAAATGATTCCCAGGATCAGGGTGAGGATCAGTGATTCCCTGGGGATGAGAGTGAGGGTCAATGATTCCCGGGATCAGGGTGCAGGTGAGTGATTCCCGGGATCAGGGTGAGGGTCAGTGATTCCCGGGGGATCAGGGTGAGGATCAGTGATTTTTGGGATCAGGGTGAGGGTCAGTGATTCCCGGGAACAGGGCGGGGGTCAGTGATTTTCGGGAACAGGGTGAGGGCCAGTGATTCCTGGGATCCGGGTGAGGGTCAGTGATTCCCGGGGGATCAGGGTGAGGGTCAGTGATTTTCAGGATCAGGGTGAGGTTCAGTGATTTTTCAGGATCAGAGTGAGGGTCAGTGATTCCCGGGATCTGGGTGCGGGTCAGTGATGCCCGGGATCAGGGTGAGGTTCAGTGATTCCCTGGATCAGGGTGAGATTCCGTGTTTCCCGGGGGATTAGGGTGAGGGTCAGTGATTCCTGGGATCAGGGTGAGGTTCAGTGATTCCTGAAATCAGGGTGAGGGTCATTGATTCCTGGGATCAGGGTGAGGGTCAGTGATTCCTGGGATCAGGGTGAGGGTCAGTGATTCCTGGGATCAGGGTGAGGGTCAGTTATTCCTGCGATTAGGGTGAAGGTCAGTTATTCCTGCGATTAGGGTGAGGGTCAGTGATTCCCGGGATAAGGGTGATGGGGGTGATTCCTGGGGGATCAGGGTGAGGGTCAGTGATTCCTGGGATCAGGGTGAGGGTCAGTTATTCCTGCACTTAGGGTGAGGATCAGTGATTCCCGGGATCAGGTTGAGGGTCTGTGATTGCTGGGAGGTCAGGTTGAGGGTCAGTGATTCCTGGGATCAGGGTGAGGATCAGTGATACCCGAAATCAGGGGGAGGGTCAGTGATTCCCGTAGGACCAGGGTGAGGGGTCAGTAATTCCCGGGATCAGTGAGAGGGTCAGTGATTCCTGAAATCAGGGGGAGGGTCAGTGATACCTGAGATCAGGGGAAGGGTCAGGGATTCCCCCAGGATCAGGGTGTGGGTCTGTGATTCCCGGGATCAGCCTGAGGGTAAGTGATTCCCAGGATCAGGGTGAGTATCAGTGATTCCCTGGGGATGAGAGTGAGGGTCAATGATTCCCGGGATCAGGGTGCAGGTGAGTGATTCCCGGGATCAGGGTGAGGGTCAGTGATTCCCGGGGGATCAGGGTGAGGATCACTGATTTTTGGGATCAGGGTGAGGGTCAGTGATTTTCAGGAACAGGGTGTTGGTCAGTGATTTTCAGGAACAGGGTGAGGGCTAGTGATTCCCGGGATCAGGGTGAGGGTCAGTGATTCCCGGGGGATCAGGGTGAGGGTCAGTGATTTTCGGGATCAGGGTGAGGTTCAGTGATTTTTCAGGATAAGGGTGAGGGTCAGATATTCCCCGGAACAGGGTGCGGGTCAGTGATGCCCGGGATCAGGGTGAGGGTCAGTGATTCCCTGGATCAGTGTGAGGGTCAGTGATTCCCGGGAGATCATGGTGAGGGTCAGTGATTCCCGGGATCAGGGTGAGGGTCAGTGATTCCCGGGATCAGGGTGAGGGTCAGTGATTCCTGGGATCAGGGTGAGGGTCAGTGATTCCTGGGATCAGGGTGAGGGTCAGTTATTCCTGCGAATAGGGTGAGGGTCAGTGATTCCCGGGATCAGGGTGAGGGTCAGTGATTCCCGGGGGATCAGGGTGAGGGTCAGTGATTCCCGGGGGATCAGGGTGAGGGTCAGTGATTCCCGGGGGATCAGGGTGAGCGAAAGTGATTCCTGGGATCAGGGTGAGGGTCAGTTATTCCAGTGATTAGGGTGTGGGTCAGTGATTCCCTGGATCAGGGTGAGGGTTTGTGATTCCCGGGAGGTCAGGGTGAGGGTCAGTGATTCCCGGGATCAGGGTGAGGGTCAGCGATTCCCGGGATCAGGGTGAGGGTCAGCGATTCCCGGGATCAGGGTGAAGGTCAGTGATTACCCCAGGATCAGGGAGAGGGTCAGTGATTCCCAGGAGCAGGGTGAGGGGTCAGTGATTCCCGGGAGAAGGGTGAAGTTCAGTGATTCCCGGGATCAGGGTGAGGATCAGTCATTTTCGGGATCAGGGTGCGGGTCAGTGATTCCCAGGATCAGGGAGAGGGTCATTGATTCCTGGGATCAGGGTGAGGGTCAGTGATTCCAGGGATCTGGGTGAGGATCAGTGATTTCCAGGATCAGGGTGATCGTCAGTGATTCCTGAGTTCAGGGTGAGGGTCAGTGATTCCTGGGATCAGGGTGTGGATCAGTGATTCCCCTGGCATCCGGGTGTGGGTCAGTGATTCCCCGGGTATCAGGGTGAGTGTCAGTGATTCCCGGGGGATGAGGGTGAGGGTCAGTGATTCCTGGGTGCAGGGTGAGGGTCAGTGATTCCTGGGATCAGGGTGAGGGTCAGTTATTCCTGCGATTAGGGTGAGGGTCAGTGATTCCCGGGATAAGGGTGAGGGGCGTGATTCCTGGGGGATCAGGGTGAGGGTCAGTGATTCCTGGCATCAGGGTGAGGATCAGTTATTCCTGCATTTAGGGTGAGGATCAGTGATTCCCCGGATCAGGTTGAGGGTCTGTGATTGCTGGGAGGTCAGGGTGAGCGTCAGTGATTCCTGGGATCAGGGTGAGGATCAGTTATTCCTGCATTTAGGGTGAGGATCAGTGATTCCCCGGATCAGGTTGAGGGTCTGTGATTGCTGGGAGGTCAGGGTGAGCGTCAGTGATTCCTGGGATCAGGGTGAGGATCAGTGATACCCGAAATCAGGGGGAGGGTCAGTGATTCCCCCAGGATCAGGGTGAGGGGTCAGTAATTCCCGGGATCAGCGAGAGGGTCAGTGATTCCCGAAATCAGGGGGAGGGTCAGTGATACCTGAGATCAGGGGAAGGGTCAGGGATGCCCCCAGGATCAGGGTGTGGGTCTGTGATTCCCGGGATCAGCCTGAGGGTAAGTGATTCCCAGGATCAGGGTGAGGATCAGTGATTCGCTGGGGATGAGAGTGAGGGTCAATGATTTCTGGGATCAGGGTGCAGGTGAGTGATTCCCGGGATCAGGGTGAGGGTCAGTGATTCCCAGGGGATCAGGGTGAGGATCAGTGATTTTTGGGATCAGGGTGAGGGTCAGTGATTCCCGGGAACAGGGTGTTGGTCAGTGATTCTCAGGAACAGGGTGAGGGCTAGTGATTCCCGGGATAAGGGTGAGGGTCAGTGATTCCCGGGGGATCAGGGTGAGGGTCAGTGATTTTCGGGATCAGGGTGAGGTTCAGTGATTTTTCAGGATCAGGGTGAGGGTCAGTGATTCCCGGAACAGGTTGCGGGTCTGTGATGCCCGGGATCAGGGTGAGGGTCAGTGATTCCCTGGATCAGGGTGAGGGTCAGTGATTCCCGGGGGATAAGGGTGAGGGTCAGTGATTCCCGGGATCAGGGTGAGGGTCAGTGATTCCCGGGATCAGGGTGAGGGTCAGTGATTCCTGGGATCAGGGTGAGGGTCAGTGATTCCTGGGATCAGGGTGAGGGTCAGTTATTCCTGCGATTAGGGTGAGGGTCAGTGATTCCCGGGATCAGGGTGAGGGTTTGTGATTCCCGGGAGGTCAGGGTGAGGGTCAGTGATTCCCGGGATCAGGGTGAGGGTCAGCGATTCCCGGGATCAGGGTGAGGGTCAGTGATTCCCTGGATCAGGGTGAGGGTCAGTGATTCCCGAGATCAGGGTGAAGGTCAGTGATTACCCCAGGATCAGGGAGAGGGTCAGTGATTCGCGGGAGCCGGGTGAGGGGTCAGTGATTCCCGGGATCAGGGTGAGGATCAGTGATTTTCGGGATCAGGGTGCGGGTCAGTGATTCCCAGGATCAGGGTGAGGGTCAGTGATTCCCTGGATCAGGGTGAGGGTCAGTGATTCCAGGGATCTGGGTGATGATCAGTGATTTCCAGGATCAGGGTGATCGTCAGTGATTCCTGAGTTCAGGGTGAGGGTCAGTGATTCCTGGGATCAGGGTGTGGATCAGTGATTCCCCTGGCATCCGGGTGAGGGTCAGTGATTCCCCGGGGATCAGGGTGAGTGTCAGTGATTCCCGGGGGTTGAGGGTGAGGGTCAGTGATTCCAGGGATCAGGGTGAGGATCAGTGATTCCCAGGATCAGGTTGATCGTCAGTGATTCCTGAGTTCAGGGTGAGGGTCATTGATTCCTGGGATCAGGGTGTGGATCAGTGATTCCCCTGGCATCCGGGTGAGGGTCTGTGATTCCCAGGAGGTCAGAGTGATGGTCAGTGATTCCCATGATCAGTGTGAGGGTTAGTGATTCCCAGGATTAGGGTGAGGGTCAGTGATTCCTGGGGGATCAGGGTGAGGGTCTGTGATTCCCAGGAGGTCAGGGTGACGGTCAGTGATTGCCATGATCAGTGTGAGGGTTAGTGATTCCCCCGATCAGGGTGAGGGTCAGTGATTCCCGGGATCAGGGTGAAGATCAGTGATTCCCGGGTTCAGGGTGAGGATCAGTGAATCCCGGGATCAGGGTGCAGGTCAGTGATTCCTGGGATCAGGATGAGGGTCTGCGTTTCCCAGGAGGTCAGGGCGAGGGTCAGTGATTCCCGGGATCAGGGTGAGGGTCAGTGATTCCCGGAATCAGGGTCAAGTCCAGTGATTCCCGAAATCAGAGTGAGTGTCAATGATTATTTGGATCAGTTTGAGGGGACTGTGATTCCCGGGATCAGCGTGAGGGTCAGTGATTCCCAGGATCAGGGTGAGGGTCAGTGATTCCCGGGGGATCAGGGTGAGGGTCAGTGATTCCCGGGGGATCAGGGTGAGGATCAGTAATTTTTAGGATCAGCGTGAGGATCAGTAATTCTTGGGATCAGGGTGAGGATCAGTGATTCATGGGATCAGGGTGAGGGTCTGTGATTCCCAGGAGGTCAGGGTGAGGGTCAGTGATTCCCGGGATCAGCGTGAGGGTCAGTGATTCCCGGGATCAGGGTGCAGGTTAGTGATTCCCGGGATCAGCGTGAGGGTCAATGATTCCCTGGATAAGGGTGAGGATCAGTGATTCCCTGGGGATGAGAGTGAGGGTCAATGATTCCCGGGATCAGGGTGCAGGTGAGTGATTCCCGGGATCAGGGTGAGGGTCAGTGATTCCCGGGGGATCAGGGTGAGGATCACTGATTTTTGGGATCAGGGTGAGGGTCTGTGATTCCCAGGAGGTCAGGGTGAGGGTCAGTGATTCCCGGGATCAGGGTGAGGGTCAGTGATTCCCGGGGGATCAGGGTGAGGATCAGTGATTTTTGGGATCAGGGTGAGGGTCAGTGATTCCCGGGAACAGGGCGGGTGTCAGTGATTTCGGGAACAGGGTGAGGGCCAGTGATTCCTGGGATCCGGGAGGCTGAGAGTCAGTGATTCCAGGGGGATCAGGGTATGTGGGTCAGTGATTTTCGGGATCAGGGGTGAGGTTCAGTGATTTTTGGATCAGAGTGAGGGGCAGTGATTCCGGGAACGGGTGCGGTGTCAGTGATGCCCGGGATCAGTGGTGTGGGTCAGTGATTACTGAGATCAGGGGGAGGGTCAGGGATTCCCCCAGGATCAGGGTGTGGGTCTGTGATTCCCGGGATCATCCTGAGGGAAAATGATTCCCAGGATCAGGGTGAGGATCAGTGATTCCCTGGGGAAGAGAGTGAGGGTCAATGATTCCTGGGATCAGGGTGCAGGTGAGTGATTCCCGGGATCAGGGTGAGGGTCAGTGATTCCCGGGGGATCAGGGTGAGGATCAGTGATTTTTGGGATCAGGGTGAGGGTCAGTGATTCCCGGGAACAGGGCGGGGGTCAGTGATTTCGGGAACAGGGTGAGGGCCAGTGATTCCTGGGATCCGGGTGAGAGTCAGTGATTCCCGGGGGATCAGGGTGAGGGTCAGTGATTTTCAGGATCAGGGGATGAGGGTTCAGTGATTTTTCAGGATCAGAGTGAGGGTCAGTGATTCCCGGGATCTGGGTGCGGTCAGTGATGCCCGGGATCAGGGTGAGGTTCAGTGATTCCCTGGATCAGGGTGAGATTCCGTGATTCCCGGGGGATTAGGGTGAGGGTCAGTGATTCCTGGGATCAGGGTGAGGTCAGTGATTCCTGAAATCAGGGTGAGGGTCATTGATTCCTGGGATCAGGGTGAGGGTCAGTGATTCCTGGGATCAGGGTGAGGGTCAGTGATTCCTGGGATCAGGGTGAGGGTCAGTTATTCCTGCGATTAGGGTGAAGGTCAGTTATTCCTGCGATTAGGGTGAGGGTCAGTGATTCCCGGGATAAGGGTGATGGGGGTGATTCCTGGGGGATCAGGGTGAGGGTCAGTGATTCCTGGGATCAGGGTGAGGGTCAGTTATTCCTGCACTTAGGGTGAGGATCAGTGATTCCCGGGATCAGGTTGAGGGTCTGTGATTGCTGGGAGGTCAGGTTGAGGGTCAGTGATTCCTGGGATCAGGGTGAGGATCAGTGATACCCGAAATCAGGGGGAGGGTCAGTGATTCCCGTAGGACCAGGGTGAGGGGTCAGTAATTCCCGGGATCAGTGAGAGGGTCAGTGATTCCTGAAATCAGGGGGAGGGTCAGTGATACCTGAGATCAGGGGAAGGGTCAGGGATTCCCCCAGGATCAGGGTGTGGGTCTGTGATTCCCGGGATCAGCCTGAGGGTAAGTGATTCCCAGGATCAGGGTGAGTATCAGTGATTCCCTGGGGATGAGAGTGAGGGTCAATGATTCCCGGGATCAGGGTGCAGGTGAGTGATTCCCGGGATCAGGGTGAGGGTCAGTGATTCCCGGGGGATCAGGGTGAGGATCACTGATTTTTGGGATCAGGGTGAGGGTCAGTGATTTTCAGGAACAGGGTGTTGGTCAGTGATTTTCAGGAACAGGGTGAGGGCAAGTGATTCCCGGGATCAGGGTGAGGGTCAGTGATTCCCGGGGATCAGGGTGAGGGTCAGTGATTTTCGGATCAGGGTGAGGTTCAGTGATTTTTCAGGATAAGGGTGAGGGTCAGATATTCCCCGGAACAGGGTGCGGGTCAGTGATGCCCGGGATCAGGGTGAGGGTCAGTGATTCCCTGGATCAGTGTGAGGGTCAGTGATTCCCGGGACATCATGGTGAGGGTCAGTGATTCCCGGGATCAGGGTGAGGGTCAGTGATTCCCGGGATCAGGGTGAGGGTCAGTGATTCCTGGGATCAGGGTGAGGGTCAGTGATTCCTGGGATCAGGGTGAGGGTCAGTTATTCCTGCGAATAGGGTGAGGGTCAGTGATTCCCGGGATCAGGGTGAGGGTCAGTGATTCCCGGGGGATCAGGGTGAGGGTCAGTGATTCCCGGGGGATCAGGGTGAGCGAAAGTGATTCCTGGGATCAGGGTGAGGGTCAGTTATTCCAGTGATTAGGGTGTGGGTCAGTGATTCCCTGGATCAGGGTGAGGGTTTGTGATTCCCGGGAGGTCAGGGTGAGGGTCAGTGATTCCCGGGATCAGGGTGAGGGTCAGCGATTCCGGGATCAGGGTGAGGGTCAGCGATTCCCGGGATCAGGGTGAAGGTCAGTGATTACCCCAGGATCAGGGAGAGGGTCAGTGATTCCCAGGAGCAGGGTGAGGGGTCAGTGATTCCCGGGAGAAGGGTGAAGTTCAGTGATTCCCGGGATCAGGGTGAGGATCAGTCATTTTCGGGATCAGGGTGCGGGTCAGTGATTCCCAGGATCAGGGAGAGGGTCATTGATTCCTGGGATCAGGGTGAGGGTCAGTGATTCCAGGGATCTGGGTGAGGATCAGTGATTTCCAGGATCAGGGTGATCGTCAGTGATTCCTGAGTTCAGGGTGAGGGTCAGTGATTCCTGGGATCAGGGTGTGGATCAGTGATTCCCCTGGCATCCGGGTGTGGGTCAGTGATTCCCCGGGTATCAGGGTGAGTGTCAGTGATTCCCGGGGGATGAGGGTGAGGGTCAGTGATTCCTGGGTGCAGGGTGAGGGTCAGTGATTCCTGGGATCAGGGTGAGGGTCAGTTATTCCTGCGATTAGGGTGAGGGTCAGTGATTCCCGGGATAAGGGTGAGGGGCGTGATTCCTGGGGGATCAGGGTGAGGGTCAGTGATTCCTGGCATCAGGGTGAGGATCAGTTATTCCTGCATTTAGGGTGAGGATCAGTGATTCCCCGGATCAGGTTGAGGGTCTGTGATTGCTGGGAGGTCAGGGTGAGCGTCAGTGATTCCTGGGATCAGGGTGAGGATCAGTTATTCCTGCATTTAGGGAGAGGATCAGTGATTCCCCGGATCAGGTTGAGGGTCTGTGATTGCTGGGAGGTCAGGGTGAGCGTCAGTGATTCCTGGGATCAGGGTGAGGATCAGTGATACCCGAAATCAGGGGGAGGGTCAGTGATTCCCCCAGGATCAGGGTGAGGGGTCAGTAATTCCCGGGATCAGCGAGAGGGTCAGTGATTCCCGAAATCAGGGGGAGGGTCAGTGATACCTGAGATCAGGGGAAGGGTCAGGGATGCCCCCAGGATCAGGGTGTGGGTCTGTGATTCCCGGGATCAGCCTGAGGGTAAGTGATTCCCAGGATCAGGGTGAGGATCAGTGATTCGCTGGGGATGAGAGTGAGGGTCAATGATTTCTGGGATCAGGGTGCAGGTGAGTGATTCCCGGGATCAGGGTGAGGGTCAGTGATTCCCAGGGGATCAGGGTGAGGATCAGTGATTTTTGGGATCAGGGTGAGGGTCAGTGATTCCCGGGAACAGGGTGTTGGTCAGTGATTCTCAGGAACAGGGTGAGGGCTAGTGATTCCCGGGATAAGGGTGAGGGTCAGTGATTCCCGGGGGATCAGGGTGAGGGTCAGTGATTTTCGGGATCAGGGTGAGGTTCAGTGATTTTTCAGGATCAGGGTGAGGGTCAGTGATTCCCGGAACAGGTTGCGGGTCTGTGATGCCCGGGATCAGGGTGAGGGTCAGTGATTCCCTGGATCAGGGTGAGGGTCAGTGATTCCCGGGGGATAAGGGTGAGGGTCAGTGATTCCCGGGATCAGGGTGAGGGTCAGTGATTCCCGGGATCAGGGTGAGGGTCAGTGATTCCTGGGATCAGGGTGAGGGTCAGTGATTCCTGGGATCAGGGTGAGGGTCAGTTATTCCTGCGATTAGGGTGAGGGTCAGTGATTCCCGGGATCAGGGTGAGGGTTTGTGATTCCCGGGAGGTCAGGGTGAGGGTCAGTGATTCCCGGGATCAGGGTGAGGGTCAGCGATTCCCGGGATCAGGGTGAGGGTCAGTGATTCCCTGGATCAGGGTGAGGGTCAGTGATTCCCGAGATCAGGGTGAAGGTCAGTGATTACCCCAGGATCAGGGAGAGGGTCAGTGATTCGCGGGAGCCGGGTGAGGGGTCAGTGATTCCCGGGATCAGGGTGAGGATCAGTGATTTTCGGGATCAGGGTGCGGGTCAGTGATTCCCAGGATCAGGGTGAGGGTCAGTGATTCCCTGGATCAGGGTGAGGGTCAGTGATTCCAGGGATCTGGGTGATGATCAGTGATTTCCAGGATCAGGGTGATCGTCAGTGATTCCTGAGTTCAGGGTGAGGGTCAGTGATTCCTGGGATCAGGGTGTGGATCAGTGATTCCCCTGGCATCCGGGTGAGGGTCAGTGATTCCCCGGGGATCAGGGTGAGTGTCAGTGATTCCCGGGGGTTGAGGGTGAGGGTCAGTGATTCCAGGGATCAGGGTGAGGATCAGTGATTCCCAGGATCAGGTTGATCGTCAGTGATTCCTGAGTTCAGGGTGAGGGTCATTGATTCCTGGGATCAGGGTGTGGATCAGTGATTCCCCTGGCATCCGGGTGAGGGTCTGTGATTCCCAGGAGGTCAGAGTGATGGTCAGTGATTCCCATGATCAGTGTGAGGGTTAGTGATTCCCAGGATTAGGGTGAGGGTCAGTGATTCCTGGGGGATCAGGGTGAGGGTCTGTGATTCCCAGGAGGTCAGGGTGACGGTCAGTGATTGCCATGATCAGTGTGAGGGTTAGTGATTCCCCCGATCAGGGTGAGGGTCAGTGATTCCCGGGATCAGGGTGAAGATCAGTGATTCCCGGGTTCAGGGTGAGGATCAGTGAATCCCGGGATCAGGGTGCAGGTCAGTGATTCCTGGGATCAGGATGAGGGTCTGCGTTTCCCAGGAGGTCAGGGCGAGGGTCAGTGATTCCCGGGATCAGGGTGAGGGTCAGTGATTCCCGGAATCAGGGTCAAGTCCAGTGATTCCCGAAATCAGAGTGAGTGTCAATGATTATTTGGATCAGTTTGAGGGGACTGTGATTCCCGGGATCAGCGTGAGGGTCAGTGATTCCCAGGATCAGGGTGAGGGTCAGTGATTCCCGGGGGATCAGGGTGAGGGTCAGTGATTCCCGGGGGATCAGGGTGAGGATCAGTAATTTTTAGGATCAGCGTGAGGATCAGTAATTCTTGGGATCAGGGTGAGGATCAGTGATTCATGGGATCAGGGTGAGGGTCTGTGATTCCCAGGAGGTCAGGGTGAGGGTCAGTGATTCCCGGGATCAGCGTGAGGGTCAGTGATTCCCGGGATCAGGGTGCAGGTTAGTGATTCCCGGGATCAGCGTGAGGGTCAATGATTCCCTGGATAAGGGTGAGGATCAGTGATTCCCTGGGGATGAGAGTGAGGGTCAATGATTCCCGGGATCAGGGTGCAGGTGAGTGATTCCCGGGATCAGGGTGAGGGTCAGTGATTCCCGGGGGATCAGGGTGAGGATCACTGATTTTTGGGATAAGGGTGAGGGTCTGTGATTCCCAGGAGGTCAGGGTGAGGGTCAGTGATTCCCGGGATCAGGGTGAGGGTCAGTGATTCCCGGGGGATCAGGGTGAGGATCAGTGATTTTTGGGATCAGGGTGAGGGTCAGTGATTCCCGGGAACAGGGCGGGTGTCAGTGATTTTCGGGAACAGGGTGAGGGCCAGTGATTCCTGGGATCCGGGTGAGAGTCAGTGATTCCCAGGGGATCAGGGTGAGGGTCAGTGATTTTCGGGATCAGGGTGAGGTTCAGTGATTTTTCAGGATCAGAGTGAGGGTCAGTGATTCCCGGGAACTGGGTGCGGGTCAGTGATGCCCGGGATCAGGGTGAGGGTCAGTGATTCCCTGGTTCAGGGTGAGGTTCCGTGATTCCCGGGGGATTAGGGTGAGGGTCAGTGATTCCCGGGATCAGGGTGAGGGTCAGTGATTCCCGGGATCAGGGTGCAGGTTAGTGATTCCCGGGATCAGGGTGGGGGTCAATGATTCCCTGGATAAGGGTGAGGGGTCAGTGATTCCCGGGATCAGCGTGAGGGTCAATGATTCCCTGGATCAGGGTGAGGGTCACTGATACCCGAGCTCAGCGGGAGGGTCAGTGATTCCACCAGGATCAGGGTATGGGTCACTGATTCCTGGGATCAGCCTGAGGGTAAGTGATTCCCAGGATAATGGAGAGGATCAGTGATTCCCTGGGGATCAGGGTGAGGGTCAGACATTCCCGGGATCAGGGTGAGGGTCAGTGATTCCTGGGATCAGGGTGAGGGTCAGTGATTCCTGGGATCAGGGTGAGGGTCAGTTATTCCTGCGATTAGGGTGAGGGTCAGTGATTCCCGGGATAAGGGTGAGGGTCAGTGATTCCTGGGATCAGGGTGAGGGTCAGTGATTCCAGAAATCAGGGGGAGGGTCAGTGATACCTGAGATCAGGGGGAGGGTCAGGGATTCCTGGGGGATCAGGGTGAGGGGTCAGTAATTCCCGGGATCAGTGAGAGGGTCAGTGATTCCAGAAATCAGGGGGAGGGTCAGTGATACCTGAGATCAGGGGGAGGGTCAGGGATTCCCCCAGGATCAGGGTGTGGGTCTGTGATTCCCGGGATCAGCCTGAGGGAAAGTGATTCCCAGGATCAGGGTGAGGATCAGTGATTCCCTGGGGATGAGAGTGAGGGTCAATGATTCCCGGGATCAGGGTGCAGGTGAGTGATTCCCGGGAGAAGGGTGAAGTTCAGTGATTCCCGGGATCAGGGTGAGGATCAGTCATTTTCGGGATCAGGGTGCGGGTCAGTGATTCCCAGGATCAGGGAGAGGGTCATTGATTCCTGGGATCAGGGTGAGGGTCAGTGATTCCAGGGATCTGGGTGAGGATCAGTGATTTCCAGGATCAGGGTGATCGTCAGTGATTCCTGAGTTCAGGGTGAGGGTCAGTGATTCCTGGGATCAGGGTGTGGATCAGTGATTCCCCTGGCATCCGGGTGTGGGTCAGTGATTCCCCGGGTATCAGGGTGAGTGTCAGTGATTCCCGGGGGATGAGGGTGAGGGTCAGTGATTCCTGGGTGCAGGGTGAGGGTCAGTGATTCCTGGGATCAGGGTGAGGGTCAGTTATTCCTGCGATTAGGGTGAGGGTCAGTGATTCCCGGGATAAGGGTGAGGGGCGTGATTCCTGGGGGATCAGGGTGAGGGTCAGTGATTCCTGGCATCAGGGTGAGGATCAGTTATTCCTGCATTTAGGGTGAGGATCAGTGATTCCCCGGATCAGGTTGAGGGTCTGTGATTGCTGGGAGGTCAGGGTGAGCGTCAGTGATTCCTGGGATCAGGGTGAGGATCAGTGATACCCGAAATCAGGGGGAGGGTCAGTGATTCCCCCAGGATCAGGGTGAGGGGTCAGTAATTCCCGGGATCAGCGAGAGGGTCAGTGATTCCCGAAATCAGGGGGAGGGTCAGTGATACCTGAGATCAGGGGAAGGGTCAGGGATGCCCCCAGGATCAGGGTGTGGGTCTGTGATTCCCGGGATCAGCCTGAGGGTAAGTGATTCCCAGGATCAGGGTGAGGATCAGTGATTCGCTGGGGATGAGAGTGAGGGTCAATGATTTCTGGGATCAGGGTGCAGGTGAGTGATTCCCGGGATCAGGGTGAGGGTCAGTGATTCCCGGGGGATCAGGGTGAGGATCAGTGATTTTTGGGATCAGGGTGAGGGTCAGTGATTCCCGGGAACAGGGTGTTGGTCAGTGATTCTCAGGAACAGGGTGAGGGCTAGTGATTCCCGGGATAAGGGTGAGGGTCAGTGATTCCCGGGGGATCAGGGTGAGGGTCAGTGATTTTCGGGATCAGGGTGAGGTTCAGTGATTTTTCAGGATCAGGGTGAGGGTCAGTGATTCCCGGAACAGGTTGCGGGTCTGTGATGCCCGGGATCAGGGTGAGGGTCAGTGATTCCCTGGATCAGGGTGAGGGTCAGTGATTCCCGGGGGATAAGGGTGAGGGTCAGTGATTCCTGGGATCAGGGTGAGGGTCAGTTATTCCTGCGATTAGAGTGAGGGTCAGTGATTCCCGGGATCAGGGTGAGGGTCAGTGATTCCCGGGAACAGGGTGTTGGTCAGTGATTCTCAGGAACAGGGTGAGGGCTAGTGATTCCCGGGATAAGGGTGAGGGTCAGTGATTCCCGGGGGATCAGGGTGAGGGTCAGTGATTTTCGGGATCAGGGTGAGGTTCAGTGATTTTTCAGGATCAGGGTGAGGGTCAGTGATTCCCGGAACAGGTTGCGGGTCTGTGATGCCCGGGATCAGGGTGAGGGTCAGTGATTCCCGGGATCAGGGTGAGGGTCAGTGATTCCCGGGGGATAAGGGTGAGGGTCAGTGATTCCTGGGATCAGGGTGAGGGTCAGTTATTCCTGCGATTAGGGTGAGGGTCAGTGATTCCCGGGATCAGGGTGAGGGTCAGTGATTCCCGGGGGATCAGGGTGAGGGTCAGTGATTCCCGGGGGATCAGGGTGAGTGTCAGTGATTCCTGGGATCAGGGTGAGGGTCAGTTATTCCAGCGATTAGGGTGAGGGTCAGTGATTCCCGGGATCAGGGTGAGGGTTTGTGATTCCCGGGAGGTCAGGGTGAGGGTCAGTGATTCCCGGGATCAGGGTGAGGGTCAGCGATTCCCGGGATCAGGGTGAGGGTCAGTGATTCCCTGGATCAGGGTGAGGGTCAGTGATTCCCGAGATCAGGGTGAAGGTCAGTGATTACCCCAGGATCAGGGAGAGGGTCAGTGATTCGCGGGAGCCGGGTGAGGGGTCAGTGATTCCCGGGATCAGGGTGAGGATCAGTGATTTTCGGGATCAGGGTGCGGGTCAGTGATTCCCAGGATCAGGGTGAGGGTCAGTGATTCCCTGGATCAGGGTGAGGGTCAGTGATTCCAGGGATCTGGGTGATGATCAGTGATTTCCAGGATCAGGGTGATCGTCAGTGATTCCTGAGTTCAGGGTGAGGGTCAGTGATTCCTGGGATCAGGGTGTGGATCAGTGATTCCCCTGGCATCCGGGTGAGGGTCAGTGATTCCCCGGGGATCAGGGTGAGTGTCAGTGATTCCCGGGGGTTGAGGGTGAGGGTCAGTGATTCCAGGGATCAGGGTGAGGATCAGTGATTCCCAGGATCAGGTTGATCGTCAGTGATTCCTGAGTTCAGGGTGAGGGTCATTGATTCCTGGGATCAGGGTGTGGATCAGTGTTTCCCCTGGCATCCGGGTGAGGGTCTGTGATTCCCAGGAGGTCAGAGTGATAGTCAGTGATTCCCATGATCAGTGTGAGGGTTAGTGATTCCCGGGATTAGGGTGAGGGTCAGTGATTCCTGGGGGATCAGGGTGAGGGTCTGTGATTCCCAGGAGGTCAGGGTGACGGTCAGTGATTGCCATGATCAGTGTGAGGGTTAGTGATTCCCCCGATCAGGGTGAGGGTCAGTGATTCCCGGGATCAGGGTGAAGATCAGTGATTCCCGGGTTCAGGGTGAGGATCAGTGAATCCCGGGATCAGGGTGCAGGTCAGTGATTCCTGGGATCAGGATGAGGGTCTGCGTTTCCCAGGAGGTCAGGGCGAGGGTCAGTGATTCCCGGGATCAGGGTGAGGGTCAGTGATTCCCGGAATCAGGGTCAAGTCCAGTGATTCCCGAAATCAGAGTGAGTGTCAATGATTATTTGGATCAGTTTGAGGGGACTGTGATTCCCGGGATCAGCGTGAGGGTCAGTGATTCCCAGGATCAGGGTGAGGGTCAGTGATTCCCGGGGGATCAGGGTGAGGGTCAGTGATTCCCGGGGGATCAGGGTGAGGGTCAGTGATTTTTAGGATCAGCGTGAGGATCAGTAATTCTTGGGATCAGGGTGAGGATCAGTGATTCATGGGATCAGGGTGAGGGTCTGTGATTCCCAGGAGGTCAGGGTGAGGGTCAGTGATTCCCGGGATCAGCGTGAGGGTCAGTGATTCCCGGGATCAGGGTGCAGGTTAGTGATTCCCGGGATCAGCGTGAGGGTCAATGATTCCCTGGATAAGGGTGAGGATCAGTGATTCCCTGGGGATGAGAGTGAGGGTCAATGATTCCCGGGATCAGGGTGCAGGTGAGTGATTCCCGGGATCAGGGTGAGGGTCAGTGATTCCCGGGGGATCAGGGTGAGGATCAGTGATTTTTGGGATCAGGGTGAGGGTCAGTGATTCCCGGGAACAGGGCGGGTGTCAGTGATTTTCGGGAACAGGGTGAGGGCCAGTGATTCCTGGGATCCGGGTGAGAGTCAGTGATTCCCGGGGGATCAGGGTGAGTGTCAGTGATTTTCGGGATCAGGGTGAGGTTCAGTGATTTTTCAGGATCAGAGTGAGGGTCAGTGATTCCCGGGAACTGGGTGCGGGTCAGTGATGCCCGGGATCAGGGTGAGGGTCAGTGATTCCCTGGTTCAGGGTGAGGTTCCGTGATTCCCGGGGGATTAGGGTGAGGGTCAGTGATTCCCGGGATCAGGGTGAGGGTCAGTGATTCCCGGGATCAGGGTGCAGGTTAGTGATTCCCGGGATCAGGGTGAGGGTCAATGATTCCCTGGATAAGGGTGAGGGGTCAGTGATTCCCGGGATCAGCGTGAGGGTCAATGATTCCCTGGATCAGGGTGAGGGTCACTGATACCCGAGCTCAGCGGGAGGGTCAGTGATTCCACCAGGATCAGGGTATGGGTCACTGATTCCTGGGATCAGCCTGAGGGTAAGTGATTCCCAGGATAATGGAGAGGATCAGTGATTCCCTGGGGATCAGGGTGAGGGTCAGTGATTCCCGGGATCAGGGTGAGGGTCAGAGATTCCTGGGATCAGGGTGAGGGTCAGTGATTCCTGGGATCAGGGTGAGGGTCAGTTATTCCTGCGATTAGGGTGAGGGTCAGTGATTCCCGGGATAAGGGTGAGGGTCAGTGATTCCTGGGATCAGGGTGAGGGTCAGTGATTCCAGAAATCAGGGGGAGGGTCAGTGATACCTGAGATCAGGGGGAGGGTCAGGGATTCCTGGGGGATCAGGGTGAGGGGTCAGTAATTCCCGGGATCAGTGAGAGGGTCAGTGATTCCAGAAATCAGGGGGAGGGTCAGTGATACCTGAGATCAGGGGGAGGGTCAGGGATTCCCCCAGGATCAGGGTGTGGGTCTGTGATTCCCGGGATCAGCCTGAGGGA
The DNA here is from genome assembly GCF_017639515.1 of Carcharodon carcharias. NCBI lineage: Eukaryota > Metazoa > Chordata > Chondrichthyes > Lamniformes > Lamnidae > Carcharodon > Carcharodon carcharias. The sequence continues at coordinate 65,745,437 of NC_054488.1, forward strand.
AAGTGATTCCCAGGATCAGGGTGAGGATCAGTGATTCCCTGGGGATGAGAGTGAGGGTCAATGATTCCCGGGATCAGGGTGCAGGTGAGTGATTCCCGGGATCAGGGTGAGGGTCAGTGATTCCCGGGGGATCAGGGTGAGGATCAGTGAGTTTTGGGATCAGGGTGAGGGTCAGTGGTTCCCGGGAACAGGGCGGGGGTCAGTGATTTTCGGGAACAGGGTGAGGGCCAGTGATTCCCGGGATCAGCGTGAGGGTCAATGATTCCCTGGATCAGGGTGAGGGTCATTGATACCCGAGATCAGCGGGAGGGTCAGTGATTCCCCCAGGATCAGGGTATGGGTCACTGATTCCCGGTATCAGCCTGAGGGTAAGTGATTCCCAGGATAATGGTGAGGATCAGTGATTCCCTGGGGATCAGGGTGAGGGTCAGTGATTCCCAGGATCAGGGTGAGGGTCAGTGATTCCTGGGATCAGGGTGAGGGTCAGTGATTCCTGGGAGCAGGGTGAGGGTCAGTGATTCCTGGGATCAGGGTGAGGGTCAGTTATTCCTGCGATTAGGGTGAGGGTCAGTGATTCCTGGGATAACGGTGAGGGTCAGTGATTCCTGGGGGATCAGGGTGAAGGTCAGTGATTCCTGCGTTTAGGGTGAGGGTCAGTGATTCCCGGGATCAGGGTGAGGATCTGTGATTCCTGGGAGGTCAGGGTGAGGGTTAGTGATTCCTGGGATCAGGGTGTGGATCAGTGATGCCCGAAATCAGGGGGAGGGTCAGTGATTCCCCCAGGATCAGGGTGAGAGGTCAGTAATTCCCGGGATCAGCGAGAGGGTCAGTGATTCCAGAAATCAGGGGGAGGGTCAGTGAAACCTGAGATCAGGGGGAGGGTCAGGGATTCCCCCAGGATCAGGGTGTGGGTCTGTGATTCCCGGGATCAGCCTGAGGGAAAGTGATTCCCAGGATCAGGGTGAGGATCAGTGATTCCCTGGGGATGAGAGTGAGGGTCAATGATTCCCGGGATCAGGGTGCAGGTGAGTGATTCCCGGGATCAGGGTGAGGGTCAGTGATTCCCGGGGGATCAGGGTGAGGATCAGTGATTTTTGGGATCAGAGTGAGGGTCAGTGATTTTCGGGATCAGGGTGAGGTTCAGTGATTTTTCAGGATCAGGGTGAGGGTCAGTGATTCCCGGGAACTGGGTGCGGGTCAGTGATGCCCGGGATCAGGGTGAGGGTCAGTGATTCCCTGGATCAGGGTGAGGTTCCGTGATTCCCGGGGGATTAGGGTGAGGGTCAGTGATTCCCGGGATCAGGGTGAGGGTCAGTGATTCCCGGGATCAGGGTGCAGGTTAGTGATTCCCGGGATCAGGGTGAGGGTCAATGATTCCCTGGATAAGGGTGAGGGGTCAGTGATTCCCGGGATCAGCGTGAGGGTCAATGATTCCCTGGATCAGGGTGAGGGTCACTGATACCCGAGCTCAGCGGGAGGGTCAGTGATTCCCCCAGGATCAGGGTATGGGTCACTGATTCCCGGGATCAGCCTGAGGGTAAGTGATTCCCAGGATAATGGTGAGGATCAGTGATTCCCTGGGGATCAGGGTGAGGGTCAGTGATTCCCGGGATCAGGGTGAGGGTCAGTGATTCCTGGGATCAGGGTGAGGGTCAGTGATTTTTAGGATCAGCGTGAGGATCAGTAATTCTTGGGATCAGGGTGAGGATCAGTGATTCATGGGATCAGGGTGAGGGTCTGTGATTCCCAGGAGGTCAGGGTGAGGGTCAGTGATTCCCGGGATCAGCGTGAGGGTCAGTGATTCCCGGGATCAGGGTGCAGGTTAGTGATTCCCGGGATCAGCGTGAGGGTCAATGATTCCCTGGATAAGGGTGAGGATCAGTGATTCCCTGGGGATGAGAGTGAGGGTCAATGATTCCCGGGATCAGGGTGCAGGTGAGTGATTCCCGGGATCAGGGTGAGGGTCAGTGATTCCCGGGGGATCAGGGTGAGGATCAGTGATTTTTGGGATCAGGGTGAGGGTCAGTGATTCCCGGGAACAGGGCGGGTGTCAGTGATTTTCGGGAACAGGGTGAGGGCCAGTGATTCCTGGGATCCGGGTGAGAGTCAGTGATTCCCGGGGGATCAGGGTGAGTGTCAGTGATTTTCGGGATCAGGGTGAGGTTCAGTGATTTTTCAGGATCAGAGTGAGGGTCAGTGATTCCCGGGAACTGGGTGCGGGTCAGTGATGCCCGGGATCAGGGTGAGGGTCAGTGATTCCCTGGTTCAGGGTGAGGTTCCGTGATTCCCGGGGGATTAGGGTGAGGGTCAGTGATTCCCGGGATCAGGGTGAGGGTCAGTGATTCCCGGGATCAGGGTGCAGGTTAGTGATTCCCGGGATCAGGGTGAGGGTCAATGATTCCCTGGATAAGGGTGAGGGGTCAGTGATTCCCGGGATCAGCGTGAGGGTCAATGATTCCCTGGATCAGGGTGAGGGTCACTGATACCCGAGCTCAGCGGGAGGGTCAGTGATTCCACCAGGATCAGGGTATGGGTCACTGATTCCTGGGATCAGCCTGAGGGTAAGTGATTCCCAGGATAATGGAGAGGATCAGTGATTCCCTGGGGATCAGGGTGAGGGTCAGTGATTCCCGGGATCAGGGTGAGGGTCAGAGATTCCTGGGATCAGGGTGAGGGTCAGTGATTCCTGGGATCAGGGTGAGGGTCAGTTATTCCTGCGATTAGGGTGAGGGTCAGTGATTCCCGGGATAAGGGTGAGGGTCAGTGATTCCTGGGATCAGGGTGAGGGTCAGTGATTCCAGAAATCAGGGGGAGGGTCAGTGATACCTGAGATCAGGGGGAGGGTCAGGGATTCCTGGGGGATCAGGGTGAGGGGTCAGTAATTCCCGGGATCAGTGAGAGGGTCAGTGATTCCAGAAATCAGGGGGAGGGTCAGTGATACCTGAGATCAGGGGGAGGGTCAGGGATTCCCCCAGGATCAGGGTGTGGGTCTGTGATTCCCGGGATCAGCCTGAGGGAAAGTGATTCCCAGGATCAGGGTGAGGATCAGTGATTCCCTGGGGATGAGAGTGAGGGTCAATGATTCCCGGGATCAGGGTGCAGGTGAGTGATTCCCGGGATCAGGGTGAGGGTCAGTGATTCCCGGGGGATCAGGGTGAGGATCAGTGAGTTTTGGGATCAGGGTGAGGGTCAGTGGTTCCCGGGAACAGGGCGGGGGTCAGTGATTTTCGGGAACAGGGTGAGGGCCAGTGATTCCCGGGATCAGCGTGAGGGTCAATGATTCCCTGGATCAGGGTGAGGGTCATTGATACCCGAGATCAGCGGGAGGGTCAGTGATTCCCCCAGGATCAGGGTATGGGTCACTGATTCCCGGTATCAGCCTGAGGGTAAGTGATTCCCAGGATAATGGTGAGGATCAGTGATTCCCTGGGGATCAGGGTGAGGGTCAGTGATTCCCAGGATCAGGGTGAGGGTCAGTGATTCCTGGGATCAGGGTGAGGGTCAGTGATTCCTGGGAGCAGGGTGAGGGTCAGTGATTCCTGGGATCAGGGTGAGGGTCAGTTATTCCTGCGATTAGGGTGAGGGTCAGTGATTCCTGGGATAACGGTGAGGGTCAGTGATTCCTGGGGGATCAGGGTGAAGGTCAGTGATTCCTGCGTTTAGGGTGAGGGTCAGTGATTCCCGGGATCAGGGTGAGGATCTGTGATTCCTGGGAGGTCAGGGTGAGGGTTAGTGATTCCTGGATCAGGGTGTGGATCAGTGATGCCCGAAATCAGGGGGAGGGTCAGTGATTCCCCCAGGATCAGGGTGAGAGGTCAGTAATTCCCGGGATCAGCGAGAGGGTCAGTGATTCCAGAAATCAGGGGGAGGGTCAGTGAAACCTGAGATCAGGGGGAGGGTCAGGGATTCCCCCAGGATCAGGGTGTGGGTCTGTGATTCCCGGGATCAGCCTGAGGGAAAGTGATTCCCAGGATCAGGGTGAGGATCAGTGATTCCCTGGGGATGAGAGTGAGGGTCAATGATTCCCGGGATCAGGGTGCAGGTGAGTGATTCCCGGGATCAGGGTGAGGGTCAGTGATTCCCGGGGGATCAGGGTGAGGATCAGTGATTTTTGGGATCAGAGTGAGGGTCAGTGATTTTCGGGATCAGGGTGAGGTTCAGTGATTTTTCAGGATCAGGGTGAGGGTCAGTGATTCCCGGGAACTGGGTGCGGGTCAGTGATGCCCGGGATCAGGGTGAGGGTCAGTGATTCCCTGGATCAGGGTGAGGTTCCGTGATTCCCGGGGGATTAGGGTGAGGGTCAGTGATTCCCGGGATCAGGGTGAGGGTCAGTGATTCCCGGGATCAGGGTGCAGGTTAGTGATTCCCGGGATCAGGGTGAGGGTCAATGATTCCCTGGATAAGGGTGAGGGGTCAGTGATTCCCGGGATCAGCGTGAGGGTCAATGATTCCCTGGATCAGGGTGAGGGTCACTGATACCCGAGCTCAGCGGGAGGGTCAGTGATTCCCCCAGGATCAGGGTATGGGTCACTGATTCCCGGGATCAGCCTGAGGGTAAGTGATTCCCAGGATAATGGAGAGGATCAGTGATTCCCTGGGGATCAGGGTGAGGGTCAGTGATTCCTGGGATCAGGGTGAGGGTCAGTGATTCCTGGGATCAGGGTGAGGGTCAGTGATTCCTGGGATCAGGGTGAGGGTCAGTTATTCCTGCGATTAGGGTGAGGGTCAGTGATTCCCGGGATAAGGGTGAGGGTCAGTGATTCCTGGGGGATCAGGGTGAGGGTCAGTGATTCCTGGGATCAGGGTGAGGGTCAGTGATTCCTGCGTTTAGGGTGAGGGTCAGTGATTCCTGGGATCAGGGTGAGGATCAGTGATACCCGAAATCAGGGGGAGGGTCAGTGATTCCCCCAGGATCAGGGTGAGGGGTCAGTAATTCCCAGGATCAGCGAGAGGGTCAGTGATTCCAGAAATCAGGGGGAGGGTCAGTGATACCTGAGATCAGCGGGAGGGTCAGGGATTCCCCCAGGATCAGGGTGTGGGTCTGTGATTCCCGGGATCAGCCTGAGGGAAAGTGATTCCCAGGATCAGGGTGAGGATCAGTGATTCCCTGGGGATGAGAGTGAGGGTCAATGATTCCCGGGATCAGGGTGCAGGTGAGTGATTCCCGGGATCAGGGTGCAGGTGAGTGATTCCCGGGGGATCAGGGTGAGGATCACTGATTTTTGGGATCAGGGTGAGGGTCAGTGATTCCCGGGAACAGGGTGTTGGTCATTGATTTTCAGGAACAGGGTGAGGGCTAGTGCTTCCCGGGATCAGGGTGAGGGTCAGTGATTCCCGGGGGATCAGGGTGAGGGTCAGTGATTTTCGGGATCAGGGTGAGGTTCAGTGATTTTTCAGGATCAGAGTGAGGGTCAGTGATTCCCGGGATCAGGGTGAGGGTCAGTGGTTCCTGGGATCAGGGTGAGGGTCAGTGATTCCTGGGATCAGGGTGAGGGTCAGTTATTCCTGCGATTAGGGTGAGGGTCAGTGATTCCCGGGATCAGGGTGAGGGTCAGTGATTCCCGGGGGATCAGGGTGAGGGTCAGTGATTCCTGGGGGATCAGGGTGAGGGTCAGTGATTCCTGGGATCAGGGTGAGGGTCAGTTATTCCAGCGATTAGGGTGAGGGTCAGTGATTCCCGGGATCAGTGTGAGGGTTTGTGATTCCCGGGAGGTCAGGGTGAGGGTCAGTGATTCCCGGGATCAGGGTGATGGTCAGTGATTCCTGGGATCAGGGTGAGGGTCAGTGATTCCCGGGATCAGGGTGAGGGTCAGTGATTCCCGAGATCAGGGTGAAGGTCAGTGATTACCCCAGGATCAGGGAGAGGGTCAGTGATTCCCAGGAGCAGGGTGAGGGGTCAGTGATTCCGGGGGAGAAGGGTGAAGTTCAGTGATTCCCGGGATCAGGGTGAGGATCAGTCATTTTCGGGATCAGGGTGCGGGTCAGTGATTCCCAGGATCAGGGTGAGGGTCATTGATTCCTGGGATCAGGGTGAGGGTCAGTGATTCCAGGGTTCTGGGTGAGGATCAATGATTTCCAGGATCAGGGTGATCGTCAGTGATTCCTGAGTTCAGGGTGAGGGTCAGTGATTCCTGGGATCAGGGTGTGGATCAGTGATTCCCCTGGCATCCGGGTGTGGGTCAGTGATTCCCCGGGGATCAGGGTGAGTGTCAGTGATTCCCGGGGGAAGAGGGTGAGGGTCAGTGATTCCTGGGAGCAGGGTGAGGGTCAGTGATTCCTGGGATCAGGGTGAGGGTCAGTTATTCCTGCGATTAGGGTGAGGGTTACTGATTCCCGGGATAAGGGTGAGGGTCAGTGATTCCTGGGGGATCAGGGTGAGGGTCAGTGATTCCTGCGTTTAGGGTGAGGATCAGTGATTCCCGGGATCAGGGTGAGGATCTGTGAATCCTGGGAGGTCAGCGTGATGGTCAGTGATTCCTGGGATCAGGGTGAGGATCAGTGATACCCGAAATCAGGGGGAGGGTCAGTGATTCCCCCAGGATCAGGGTGAGGGGTCAGTAATTCCCGGGATCAGTGAGAGGGTCAGTGATTCCAGAAATCGGGGGAGGGTCAGTGATACCTGAGATCAGGGGGAGGGTCAGGGATTCCCCCAGGATCAGGGTGTGGGTCTGTGATTCCCGGGATCAGCCTGAGGGAAAGTGATTCCCAGGATCAGGGTGAGGGTCAGTGATTCCCTGGGGATGAGAGTGAGGGTCAATGATTCCCGGGATCAGGGTGCAGGTGAGTGATTCCCGGGATCAGGGTGAGGGTCAGTGATTCCCGGGGGATCAGGGTGAGGATCACTGATTTTTGGGTCAAGGGTGAGGGTCAGTGATTCCTGGGAACAGGGCGGGGGTCAGTGATTTTCGGAAACAGGGTGAGGGCTAGTGATTCCCGGGATCAGGGTGAGGGTCAGTGATTCCCGGGTGATCAGGGTGAGGGTCAGTGATTTTCGGGATCAGGGTGAGGTTCAGTGATTTTTCAGGATCAGGGTGAGGGTCAGTGATTCCCGGAACAGGTTGCGGGTCTGTGATGCCCGGGATCAGGGTGAGGGTCAGTGATTCCCTGGATCAGGGTGAGGGTCAGTGATTCCCGGGGGATAAGGGTGAGGGTCAGTGATTCCCGGGATCAGGGTGAGGGTCAGTGATTCCCGGGATCAGGGTGAGGGTCAGTGATTCCTGGGATCAGGGTGAGGGTCAGTGATTCCTGGGGGATCAGGGTGAGGATCAGTGATTTTTGGGACCAGGGTGAGGGTCAGTGATTCCTGGGAACAGGGCGGGGGTCAGTGATTTTCGGAAACAGGGTGAGGGCTAGTGATTCCCGGGATCAGGGTGAGGGTCAGTGATTCCCGGGTGATCAGGGTGAGGGTCAGTGATTTTCGGGATCAGGGTGAGGTTCAGTGATTTTTCAGGATCAGGGTGAGGGTCAGTGATTCCCGGAACAGGTTGCGGGTCTGTGATGCCCGGGATCAGGGTGAGGGTCAGTGATTCCCTGGATCAGGGTGAGGGTCAGTGATTCCCGGGGGATAAGGGTGAGGGTCAGTGATTCCCGGGATCAGGGTGAGGGTCAGTGATTCCCGGGATCAGGGTGAGGGTCAGTGATTCCTGGGATCAGGGTGAGGGTCAGTGATTCCTGGGATCAGGGTGAGGGTCAGTTATTCCTGCGATTAGGGTGAGGGTCAGTGATTCCTGGGATCAGGGCGAGGGTCAGTGATTCCCGGGGGATCAGGGTGAGGGTCAGTGATTCCCGGGGGATCAGGGTGAGTGTCAGTGATTCCTGGGATCAGGGTGAGGGTCAGTTATTCCAGCGATTAGGGTGAGGGTCAGTGATTCCCGGGATCAGGGTGAGGGTTTGTGATTCCCGGGAGGTCAGGGTGAGGGTCAGTGATTCCCGGGATCAGGGTGAGGGTCAGCGATTCCCGGGATCAGGGTGAGGGTCAGTGATTCCCTGGATCAGGGTGAGGGTCAGTGATTCCCGAGATCAGGGTGAAGGTCAGTGATTACCCCAGGATCAGGGAGAGGGTCAGTGATTCGCGGGAGCCGGGTGAGGGGTCAGTGATTCCCGGGATCAGGGTGAGGATCAGTGATTTTCGGGATCAGGGTGCGGGTCAGTGATTCCCAGGATCAGGGTGAGGGTCAGTGATTCCTGGGATCAGGGTGAGGGTCAGTGATTCCAGGGATCTGGGTGATGATCAGTGATTTCCAGGATCAGGGTGATCGTCAGTGATTCCTGAGTTCAGGGTGAGGGTCAGTGATTCCTGGGATCAGGGTGTGGATCAGTGATTCCCCTGGCATCCGGGTGAGGGTCAGTGATTCCCCGGGGATCAGGGTGAGTGTCAGTGATTCCCGGGGGTTGAGGGTGAGGGTCAGTGATTCCAGGGATCAGGGTGAGGATCAGTGATTCCCAGGATCAGGTTGATCGCCAGTGATTCCTGAGTTCAGGGTGAGGGTCATTGATTCCTGGGATCAGGGTGTGGATCAGTGATTCCCCTGGCATCCGGGTGAGGGTCTGTGATTCCCAGGAGGTCAGAGTGATGGTCAGTGATTCCCATGATCAGTGTGAGGGTTAGTGATTCCCGGGATTAGGGTGAGGGTCAGTGATTCCTGGGGGATCAGGGTGAGGGTCTGTGATTCCCAGGAGGTCAGGGTGACGGTCAGTGATTGCCATGATCAGTGTGAGGGTTAGTGATTCCCCCGATCAGGGTGAGGGTCAGTGATTCCCGGGATCAGGGTGAAGATCAGTGATTCCCGGGTTCAGGGTGAGGATCAGTGAATCCCGGGATCAGGGTGCAGGTCAGTGATTCCTGGGATCAGGATGAGGGTCTGCGTTTCCCAGGAGGTCAGGGCGAGGGTCAGTGATTCCCGGGATCAGGGTGAGGGTCAGTGATTCCCGGAATCAGGGTCAAGTCCAGTGATTCCCGAAATCAGAGTGAGTGTCAATGATTATTTGGATCAGTTTGAGGGGACTGTGATTCCCGGGATCAGCGTGAGGGTCAGTGATTCCCAGGATCAGGGTGAGGGTCAGTGATTCCCGGGGGATCAGGGTGAGGGTCAGTGATTCCCGGGGGATCAGGGTGAGGGTCAGTGATTTTTAGGATCAGCGTGAGGATCAGTAATTCTTGGGATCAGGGTGAGGATCAGTGATTCATGGGATCAGGGTGAGGGTCTGTGATTCCCAGGAGGTCAGGGTGAGGGTCAGTGATTCCCGGGATCAGCGTGAGGGTCAGTGATTCCCGGGATCAGGGTGCAGGTTAGTGATTCCCGGATCAGCGTGAGGGTCAATGATTCCCTGGATAAGGGTGAGGATCAGTGATTCCCTGGGGATGAGAGTGAGGGTCAATGATTCCCGGGATCAGGGTGCAGGTGAGTGATTCCCGGGATCAGGGTGAGGGTCAGTGATTCCCGGGGGATCAGGGTGAGGATCAGTGATTTTTGGGATCAGGGTGAGGGTCAGTGATTCCCGGGAACAGGGCGGGTGTCAGTGATTTTCGGGAACAGGGTGAGGGCCAGTGATTCCTGGGATCCGGGTGAGAGTCAGAGATTCCCGGGGGATCAGGGTGAGTGTCAGTGATTTTCGGGATCAGGGTGAGGTTCAGTGATTTTTCAGGATCAGAGTGAGGGTCAGTGATTCCCGGGAACTGGGTGCGGGTCAGTGATGCCCGGGATCAGGGTGAGGGTCAGTGATTCCCTGGTTCAGGGTGAGGTTCCGTGATTCCCGGGGGATTAGGGTGAGGGTCAGTGATTCCCGGGATCAGGGTGAGGGTCAGTGATTCCCGGGATCAGGGTGCAGGTTAGTGATTCCCGGGATCAGGGTGAGGGTCAATGATTCCCTGGATAAGGGTGAGGGGTCAGTGATTCCCGGGATCAGCGTGAGGGTCAATGATTCCCTGGATCAGGGTGAGGGTCACTGATACCCGAGCTCAGCGGGAGGGTCAGTGATTCCACCAGGATCAGGGTATGGGTCACTGATTCCTGGGATCAGCCTGAGGGTAAGTGATTCCCAGGATAATGGAGAGGATCAGTGATTCCCTGGGGATCAGGGTGAGGGTCAGAGATTCCCGGGATCAGGGTGAGGGTCAGAGATTCCTGGGATCAGGGTGAGGGTCAGTGATTCCTGGGATCAAGGTGAGGGTCAGTTATTCCTGTGATTAGGGTGAGGGTCAGTGATTCCCGGGATAAGGGTGAGGGTCAGTGATTCCTGGGATCAGGGTGAGGGTCAGTGATTCCAGAAATCAGGGGGAGGGTCAGTGATACCTGAGATCAGGGGGAGGGTCAGGGATTCCCCCAGGATCAGGGTGTGGGTCTGTGATTCCCGGGATCAGCCTGAGGGAAAGTGATTCCCAGGATCATGGTGAGGATCAGTGAGTCCCTGGGGATGAGAGTGAGGGTCAATGATTCCCGGGATCAGGGTGCAGGTGAGTGATTCCCGGGATCAGGGTGAGGGTCAGTGATTCCCGGGGGATCAGGGTGAGGATCAGTGATTTTTGGGATCAGGGTGAGGGTCAGTGATTCCCGGGAACAGGGCGGGGGTCAGTGATTTTCGGGAACAGGGTGAGGGCCAGTGATTCCTGGGATCCGGGTGAGAGTCAGTGATTCCCAGGGGATCAGGGTGAGGGTCAGTGATTTTCAGGATCAGGGTGAGGTTCAGTGATTTTTCAGGATCAGAGTGAGGGTCAGTGATTCCCGGGATCTGGGTGCGGGTCAGTGATGCCCGGGATCAGGGTGAGGGTCAGTGATTCCCTGGATCAGGGTGAGATTCCGTGATTCCCGGGGGATTAGGGTGAGGGTCAGTGATTCCTGGGATCAGGGTGAGGTTCAGTGATTCCTGAAATCAGGGTGAGGGTCATTGATTCCTGGGATCAGGGTGAGGGTCAGTGATTCCTGGGATCAGGGTGAGGGTCAGTGATTCCTGGGATCAGGGTGAGGGTCAGTTATTCCTGCGATTAGGGTGAAGGTCAGTTATTCCTGCGATTAGGGTGAGGGTCAGTGATTCCCAGGATAAGGGTGATGGGGGTGATTCCTGGGGGATCAGGGTGAGGGTCAGTGATTCCTGGGATCAGGGTGAGGGTCAGTTATTCCTGCACTTAGGGTGAGGATCAGTGATTCCCGGGATCAGGTTGAGGGTCTGTGATTGCTGGGAGGTCAGGTTGAGGGTCAGTGATTCCTGGGATCAGGGTGAGGATCAGTGATACCCGAAATCAGGGGGAGGGTCAGTGATTCCCGTAGGACCAGGGTGAGGGTTTCAGTAATTCCCGGGATCAGTGAGAGGGTCAGTGATTCCTGAAATCAGGGGGAGGGTCAGTGATACCTGAGATCAGGGGAAGGGTCAGGGATTCCCCCAGGATCAGGGTGTGGGTCTGTGATTCCCGGGATCAGCCTGAGGGTAAGTGATTCCCAGGATCAGGGTGAGTATCAGTGATTCCCTGGGGATGAGAGTGAGGGTCAATGATTCCCGGGATCAGGGTGCAGGTGAGTGATTCCCGGGATCAGGGTGAGGGTCAGTGATTCCCGGGGGATCAGGGTGAGGATCACTGATTTTTGGGATCAGGGTGAGGGTCAGTGACTCCCGGGAACAGGGTGTTGGTCAGTGATTTTCAGGAACAGGGTGAGGGCTAGTGATTCCCGGGATCAGGGTGAGGGTCAGTGATTCCCGGGGGATCAGGGTGAGGGTCAGTGATTTTCGGGATCAGGGTGAGGTTCAGTGATTTTTCAGGATCAGGGTGAGGGTCAGTTATTCCCCGGAACAGGGTGCGGGTCAGTGATGCCCGGGATCAGGGTGAGGGTCAGTGATTCCCTGGATCAGTGTGAGGGTCAGTGATTCCCGGGAGATCATGGTGAGGGTCAGTGATTCCCGGGATCAGGGTGAGGGTCAGTGATTCCCGGGATCAGGGTGAGGGTCAGTGATTCCTGGGATCAGGGTGAGGGTCAGTGATTCCTGGGATCAGGGTGAGGGTCAGTTATTCCTGCGAATAGGGTGAGGGTCAGTGATTCCCGGGATCAGGGTGAGGGTCAGTGATTCCCGGGGGATCAGGGTGAGGGTCAGTGATTCCCGGGGGATCAGGGTGAGCGGAAGTGATTCCTGGGATCAGGGTGAGGGTCAGTTATTCCAGTGATTAGGGTGTGGGTCAGTGATTCCCTGGATCAGGGTGAGGGTTTGTGATTACCGGGAGGTCAGGGTGAGGGTCAGTGATTACCGGGATCAGGGTGAGGGTCAGCGATTCCCGGGATCAGGGTGAGGGTCAGTGATTCCTGGGATCCGGGTGAGAGTCAGTGATTCCCGGGGGATCAGGGTGAGGGTCAGTGATTTTCGGGATCAGGGTGAGGTTCAGTGATTTTTCAGGATCAGAGTGAGGGTCAGTGATTCCCGGGAACTGGGTGCGGGTCAGTGATGCCCGGGATCAGGGTGAGGGTCAGTGATTCCCTGGTTCAGGGTGAGGTTCCGTGATTCCCGGGGGATTAGGGTGAGGGTCAGTGATTCCCGGGATCAGGGTGAGGGTCAGTGATTCCCGGGATCAGGGTGCAGGTTAGTGATTCCCGGGATCAGGGTGAGGGTCAATGATTCCCTGGATAAGGGTGAGGGGTCAGTGATTCCCGGGATCAGCGTGAGGGTCAATGATTCCCTGGATCAGGGTGAGGGTCACTGATACCCGAGCTCAGCGGGAGGGTCAGTGATTCCACCAGGATCAGGGTATGGGTCACTGATTCCTGGGATCAGCCTGAGGGTAAGTGATTCCCAGGATAATGGAGAGGATCAGTGATTCCCTGGGGATCAGGGTGAGGGTCAGTGATTCCCGGGATCAGGGTGAGGGTCAGAGATTCCTGGGATCAGGGTGAGGGTCAGTGATTCCTGGGATCAGGGTGAGGGTCAGTTATTCCTGCGATTAGGGTGAGGGTCAGTGATTCCCGGGATAAGGGTGAGGGTCAGTGATTCCTGGGATCAGGGTGAGGGTCAGTGATTCCAGAAATCAGGGGGAGGGTCAGTGATACCTGAGATCAGGGGGAGGGTCAGGGATTCCCCCAGGATCAGGGTGTGGGTCTGTGATTCCCGGGATCAGCCTGAGGGAAAGTGATTCCCAGGATCATGGTGAGGATCAGTGAGTCCCTGGGGATGAGAGTGAGGGTCAATGATTCCCGGGATCAGGGTGCAGGTGAGTGATTCCCGGGATCAGGGTGAGGGTCAGTGATTCCCGGGGGATCAGGGTGAGGATCAGTGATTTTTGGGATCAGGGTGAGGGTCAGTGATTCCCGGGAACAGGGCGGGGGTCAGTGATTTTCGGGAACAGGGTGAGGGCCAGTGATTCCTGGGATCCGGGTGAGAGTCAGTGATTCCCGGGGGATCAGGGTGAGGGTCAGTGATTTTCAGGATCAGGGTGAGGTTCAGTGATTTTTCAGGATCAGAGTGAGGGTCAGTGATTCCCGGGATCTGGGTGCGGGTCAGTGATGCCCGGGATCAGGGTGAGGGTCAGTGATTCCCTGGATCAGGGTGAGATTCCGTGATTCCCGGGGGATTAGGGTGAGGGTCAGTGATTCCTGGGATCAGGGTGAGGTTCAGTGATTCCTGAAATCAGGGTGAGGGTCATTGATTCCTGGGATCAGGGTGAGGGTCAGTGATTCCTGGGATCAGGGTGAGGGTCAGTGATTCCTGGGATCAGGGTGAGGGTCAGTTATTCCTGCGATTAGGGTGAAGGTCAGTTATTCCTGCGATTAGGGTGAGGGTCAGTGATTCCCGGGATAAGGGTGATGGGGGTGATTCCTGGGGGATCAGGGTGAGGGTCAGTGATTCCTGGGATCAGGGTGAGGGTCAGTTATTCCTGCACTTAGGGTGAGGATCAGTGATTCCCGGGATCAGGTTGAGGGTCTGTGATTGCTGGGAGGTCAGGTTGAGGGTCAGTGATTCCTGGGATCAGGGTGAGGATCAGTGATACCCGAAATCAGGGGGAGGGTCAGTGATTCCCGTAGGACCAGGGTGAGGGGTCAGTAATTCCCGGGATCAGTGAGAGGGTCAGTGATTCCTGAAATCAGGGGGAGGGTCAGTGATACCTGAGATCAGGGGAAGGGTCAGGGATTCCCCCAGGATCAGGGTGTGGGTCTGTGATTCCCGGGATCAGCCTGAGGGTAAGTGATTCCCAGGATCAGGGTGAGTATCAGTGATTCCCTGGGGATGAGAGTGAGGGTCAATGATTCCCGGGATCAGGGTGCAGGTGAGTGATTCCCGGGATCAGGGTGAGGGTCAGTGATTCCCGGGGGATCAGGGTGAGGATCACTGATTTTTGGGATCAGGGTGAGGGTCAGTGACTCCCGGGAACAGGGTGTTGGTCAGTGATTTTCAGGAACAGGGTGAGGGCTAGTGATTCCCGGGATCAGGGTGAGGGTCAGTGATTCCCGGGGGATCAGGGTGAGGGTCAGTGATTTTCGGGATCAGGGTGAGGTTCAGTGATTTTTCAGGATCAGGGTGAGGGTCAGTTATTCCCCGGAACAGGGTGCGGGTCAGTGATGCCCAGGATCAGGGTGAGGGTCAGTGATTCCCTGGATCAGTGTGAGGGTCAGTGATTCCCGGGAGATCATGGTGAGGGTCAGTGATTCCCGGGATCAGGGTGAGGGTCAGTGATTCCCGGGATCAGGGTGAGGGTCAGTGATTCCTGGGATCAGGGTGAGGGTCAGTGATTCCTGGGATCAGGGTGAGGGTCAGTTATTCCTGCGAATAGGGTGAGGGTCAGTGATTCCCGGGATCAGGGTGAGGGTCAGTGATTCCCGGGGGATCAGGGTGAGGGTCAGTGATTCCCGGGGGATCAGGGTGAGCGGAAGTGATTCCTGGGATCAGGGTGAGGGTCAGTTATTCCAGTGATTAGGGTGTGGGTCAGTGATTCCCTGGATCAGGGTGAGGGTTTGTGATTCCCGGGAGGTCAGGGTGAGGGTCAGTGATTCCCGGGATCAGGGTGAGGGTCAGCGATTCCCGGGATCAGGGTGAGGGTCAGTGATTCCCAGGAGCAGGGTGAGGGGTCAGTGATTCCCGGGAGAAGGGTGAAGTTCAGTGATTCCCGGGATCAGGGTGAGGATCAGTCATTTTCAGGATCAGGGTGCGGGTCAGTGATTCCCAGGATCAGGGAGAGGGTCATTGATTCCTGGGATCAGGGTGAGGGTCAGTGATTCCAGGGATCTGGGTGAGGATCAGTGATTTCCAGGATCAGGGTGATCGTCAGTGATTCCTGAGTTCAAGGTGAGGGTCAGTGATTCCTGGGATCAGGGTGTGGATCAGTGATTCCCCTGGCATCCGGGTGTGGGTCAGTGATTCCCCGGGTATCAGGGTGAGTGTCAGTGATTCCCGGGGGATGAGGGTGAGGGTCAGTGATTCCTGGGTGCAGGGTGAGGGTAAGTGATTCCTGGGATCAGGGTGAGGGTCAGTTATTCCTGCGATTAGGGTGAGGGTCAGTGATTCCCGGGATAAGGGTGAGGGGCGTGATTCCTGGGGGATCAGGGTGAGGGTCAGTGATTCCTGGCATCAGGGTGAGGATCAGTTATTCCTGCATTTAGGGTGAGGATCAGTGATTCCCGGGATCAGGTTGAGGGTCTGTGATTGCTGGGAGGTCAGGGTGAGCGTCAGTGATTCCTGGGATCAGGGTGAGGATCAGTGATACCCGAAATCAGGGGGAGCGTCAGTGATTCCCCCAGGATCAGGGTGAGGGGTCAGTAATTCCCGGGATCAGCGAGAGGGTCAGTGATTCCCGAAATCAGGGGGAGGGTCAGTGATACCTGAGATCAGGGGAAGGGTCAGGGATGCCCCCAGGATCAGGGTGTGGGTCTGTGATTCCCGGGATCAGCCTGAGGGTAAGTGATTCCCAGGATCAGGGTGAGGATCAGTGATTCGCTGGGGATGAGAGTGAGGGTCAATGATTTCTGGGATCAGGGTGCAGGTGAGTGATTCCCGGGATCAGGGTGAGGGTCAGTGATTCCCGGGGGATCAGGGTGAGGATCAGTGATTTTTGGGATCAGGGTGAGGGTCAGTGATTCCCGGGAACAGGGTGTTGGTCAGTGATTCTCAGGAACAGGGTGAGGGCTAGTGATTCCCGGGATAAGGGTGAGGGTCAGTGATTCCCGGGGGATCAGGGTGAGGGTCAGTGATTTTCAGGATCAGGGTGAGGTTCAGTGATTTTTCAGGATCAGAGTGAGGGTCAGTGATTCCCGGGATCTGGGTGCGGGTCAGTGATGCCCGGGATCAGGGTGAGGGTCAGTGATTCCCTGGATCAGGGTGAGATTCCGTGATTCCCGGGGGATTAGGGTGAGGGTCAGTGATTCCTGGGATCAGGGTGAGGTTCAGTGATTCCTGAAATCAGGGTGAGGGTCATTGATTCCTGGGATCAGGGTGAGGGTCAGTGATTCCTGGGATCAGGGTGAGGGTCAGTGATTCCTGGGATCAGGGTGAGGGTCAGTTATTCCTGCGATTAGGGTGAAGGTCAGTTATTCCTGCGATTAGGGTGAGGGTCAGTGATTCCCGGGATAAGGGTGATGGGGGTGATTCCTGGGGGATCAGGGTGAGGGTCAGTGATTCCTGGGATCAGGGTGAGGGTCAGTTATTCCTGCACTTAGGGTGAGGATCAGTGATTCCCGGGATCAGGTTGAGGGTCTGTGATTGCTGGGAGGTCAGGTTGAGGGTCAGTGATTCCTGGGATCAGGGTGAGGATCAGTGATACCCGAAATCAGGGGGAGGGTCAGTGATTCCCGTAGGACCAGGGTGAGGGGTCAGTAATTCCCGGGATCAGTGAGAGCGTCAGTGATTCCTGAAATCAGGGGGAGGGTCAGTGATACCTGAGATCAGGGGAAGGGTCAGGGATTCCCCCAGGATCAGGGTGTGGGTCTGTGATTCCCGGGATCAGCCTGAGGGTAAGTGATTCCCAGGATCAGGGTGAGTATCAGTGATTCCCTGGGGATGAGAGTGAGGGTCAATGATTCCCGGGATCAGGGTGCAGGTGAGTGATTCCCGGGATCAGGGTGAGGGTCAGTGATTCCCGGGGGATCAGGGTGAGGATCACTGATTTTTGGGATCAGGGTGAGGGTCAGTGATTCCCGGGAACAGGGTGTTGGTCAGTGATTTTCAGGAACAGGGTGAGGGCTAGTGATTCCCGGGATCAGGGTGAGGGTCAGTGATTCCCGGGGGATCAGGGTGAGGGTCAGTGATTTTCGGGATCAGGGTGAGGTTCAGTGATTTTTCATGATAAGGGTGAGGGTCAGTTATTCCCCGGAACAGGGTGCGGGTCAGTGATGCCCGGGATCAGGGTGAGGGTCAGTGATTCCCTGGATCAGTGTGAGGGTCAGTGATTCCCGGGACATCATGGTGAGGGTCAGTTATTCCCGGGATCAGGGTGAGGGTCAGTGATTCCCGGGATCAGGGTGAGGGTCAGTGATTCCTGGGATCAGGGTGAGGGTCAGTGATTCCTGGGATCAGGGTGAGGGTCAGTTATTCCTGCGAATAGGGCGAGGGTCAGTGATTCCCGGGATCAGGGTGAGGGTCAGTGATTCCCGGGGGATCAGGGTGAGGGTCAGTGATTGCCCGGGGATCAGGGTGAGCGAAAGTGATTCCTGGGATCAGGGTGAGGGTCAGTTATTCCAGTGATTAGGGTGTGGGTCAGTGATTCCCTGCATCAGGGTGAGGGTTTGTGATTCCCGGGAGGTCAGGGTGAGGGTCAGTGATTCCCGGGATCAGGGTGAGGGTCAGCGATTCCCGGGATCAGGGTGAGGGTCAGTGATTCCCGGGATCAGGGTGAAGGTCAGTGATTACCCCAGGATCCGGGAGAGGGTCAGTGATTCCCAGGAGCAGGGTGAGGGGTCAGTGATTCCCGGGAGAAGGGTGAAGTTCAGTGATTCCCGGGATCAGGGTGAGGATCAGTCATTTTCGGGATCAGGGTGCGGGTCAGTGATTCCCAGGATCAGGGAGAGGGTCATTGATTCCTGGGATCAGGGTGAGGGTCAGTGATTCCAGGGATCTGGGTGAGGATCAGTGATTTCCAGGATCAGGGTGATCGTCAGTGATTCCTGAGTTCAGGGTGAGGGTCAGTGATTCCTGGGATCAGGGTGTGGATCAGTGATTCCCCTGGCATCCGGGTGTGGGTCAGTGATTCCCCGGGTATCAGGGTGAGTGTCAGTGATTCCCGGGGGATGAGGGTGAGGGTCAGTGATTCCTGGGAGCAGGGTGAGGGTCAGTGATTCCTGGGATCAGGGTGAGGGTCAGTTATTCCTGCGATTAGGGTGAGGGTCAGTGATTCCCGGGATAACGGTGAGGGTCAGTGATTCCTGGGGGATCAGGGTGAGGGTCAGTGATTCCTGCGTTTAGGGTGAGGGTCAGTGATTCCCGGGATCAGGGTGAGGATCTGTGATTCCTGGGAGGTCAGGGTGAGGGTCAGTGATTCCTGGGATCAGGGTGAGGGTCAGTGATTCCCGGGATAACGGTGAGGGTCAGTGATTCCTGGGGGATCAGGGTGAGGGTCAGTGATTCCTGCGTTTAGGGTGAGGGTCAGTGATTCCCGGGATCAGGGTGAGGATCTGTGATTCCTGGGAGGTCAGGGTGAGGGTCAGTGATTCCTGGGATCAGGGTGAGGATCAGTGATACCCGAAATCAGGGGGAGGGTCAATGATTCCCCCAGGATCAGGGTGAGGGGTCAGTAATTCCCGGGATCAGCGAGAGGGTCAGTGATTCCAGAAATCAGGGGGAGGGTCAGTGATACCTGAGATCAGGGGGAGGGTCAGGGATTCCCCCAGGATCAGGGTGTGGGTCTGTGATTCCCGGGATCAGCCTGAGGGAAAGTGATTCCCAGGATCAGGGTGAGGATCAGTGATTCCCTGGGGATGAGAGTGAGGGTCAATGATTCCTGGGATCAGGGTGCAGGTGAGTGATTCCCGGGATCAGGGTGAGGGTCAGTGATTCCCGGGGGATCAGGGTGAGGATCAGTGATTTTTGGGATCAGGGTGAGGGTCAGTGATTCCCGGTTTCAGGGCGGGGGTCAGTGATTTTCGGGAACAGGGTGAGGGCCAGTGATTCCTGGGATCCGGGTGAGAGTCAGTGATTCCCGGGGGATCAGGGTGAGGGTCAGTGATTTTCGGGATCAGGGTGAGGTTCAGTGATTTTTCAGGATCAGGGTGAGGGTCAGTGATTCCCGGGAACTGGGTGCGGGTCAGTGATGCCTGGGATCAGGGTGAGGGTCAGTGATTCCCTGGATCAGGGTGAGGTTCCGTGATTCCCGGGGGATTAGGGTGAGGGTCAGTGATTCCCGGGATCAGGGTGAGGGTCAGTGATTCCCAGGATCAGGGTGCAGGTTAGTGATTCCCGGAATCAGCGTGAGGGTCAATGATTCCCTGGATAAGGGTGAGGGGTCAGTGATTCCCGGGATCAGCGTGAGTGTCAATGATTCCCTGGATCAGGGTGAGGGTCACTGATACCCGAGCTCAGCGGGAGGGTCAGTGATTCCCCCAGGATCAGGGTATGGGTCACTGATTCCCGGGATCAGCCTGAGGGTAAGTGATTCCCAGGATAATGGTGAGGATCAGTGATTCCCTGGGGATCAGGGTGAGGGTCAGTGATTCCCGGGATCAGGGTGAGGGTCAGTGATTCCTGGGATCAGGGTGAGGGTCAGTGATTCCTGGGATTAGGGTAAGGGTCAGTGATTCCTGGGAGCAGGGTGAGGGTCAGTGATTCCTGGAACAGGGTGAGGGTCAGTGATTCCTGGGATCAGGGTGAGGCTCAGTTATTCCTGCGATTAGGGTGAGGGTCAGTGATTCCCGGGATAAGGGTGAGGGTCAGTGATTCCTGGGGGATCAGGGTGAGGGTCAGTGATTCCTGGGATCAGGGTGAGGGTCAGTGATTCCTGCGTTTAGGGTGAGGGTCAGTGATTCCCGGGATCAGGTGAGGATCTGTGATTCCTGGGAGGTCAGGGTGAGGGTCAGTGATTCCTGGGATCAGGGTGAGGATCAGTGATACCCGAAATCAGGGGGAGGGTCAGTGATTCCCCCAGGATCAGGGTGAGGGGTCAGTAATTCCCAGGATCAGTGAGAGGGTCAGTGATTCCAGAAATCTGGGGGAGGGTCAGTGATACCTGAGATCAGGGGGAGGGTCAGGGATTCCCCCAGGATCAGGGTGTGGGTCTGTGATTCCCGGGATCAGCCTGAGGGAAAGTGATTCCCAGGATCAGGGTGAGGATCAGTGATTCCCTGGGGATGAGAGTGAGTGTCAATGATTCCCGGGATCAGGGTGCAGGTGAGTGATTCCCGGGATCAGGGTGAGGGTCAGTGATTCCCGGGGCATCAGGGTGAGGATCAGTGAAATTGGGATCAGGGTGAGGGTCAGTGATTCCCGGGAACAGGGCGGGGGTCAGTGATTTTCGGGAACAGGGTGAGGGCCAGTGATTCCTGGGATCCGGGTGAGATTCAGTGATTCCCGGGGGATCAGGGTGAGGGTCAGTGATTTTCGGGATCAGGGTGAGGTTCAGTGATTTTTCAGGATCAGGGTGAGGGTCAGTGATTCCCGGGAACTGGGTGCGGGTCAGTGATGCCCGGGATCAGGGTGAGTTTCCGTGATTCCCGGGGGATTAGGGTGAGGGTCAGTGATTCCCGGGATCAGGGTGAGGGTCAGTGATTCCTGAAATCAGGGTGAGGGTCATTGATTCCTGGGATCAGGGTGAGGGTCAGTGATTCCTGGGATCAGGGTGAGGGTCAGTGATTCCTGGGATCAGGGTGAGGTTCAGTTATTCCTGCGATTAGGTTGAAGGTCAGTTATTCCTGCGATTAGGGTGAGGGTCAGTGATTCCCGGGATAAGGGTGAGGGGGGTGATTCCTGGGGGATCAGGGTGAGGGTCAGTGATTCCTGGGATCAGGGTGAGGGTCAGTTATTCCTGCGATTAGGGTGAGGGTCAGTGATTCCCGGGATAAGGGTGAGGGTCAGTGATTCCTGGGGGATCAGGGTGAGGGTCAGTGATTCCTGCGTTTAGGCTGAGGGTCAGTGATTCCCGGGATCAGGGTGAGGATCTGTGATTCCTGGGAGGTCAGGGTGAGGGTCAGTGATTCCCGGGATCAGGGTTTGGGTCAGTGATTCCTGAAATCAGGGTGAGGGTCAGTGATTCCTGGGATCAGGGTGAGGGTCAGTGATTCCTGGGATCAGAGTGAGGGTCAGTGATTCCTGGGATCAGGGTGAGGGTCAGTTATTCCTGCGATTAGGGTGAAGGTCCGTTATTCCTGCGATTAGGGTGAGGGAAAGTGATTCCCGGGATAAGGGTGAGGGGGGTGATTCCTGGGGGATCAGGGTGAGGGTCAGTGATTCCTGGGATCAAGGTGAGGGTCAGTTATTCCTGCATTTAGGGTGAGGATCAGTGATTCCCAGGATCAGGTTGAGGGTCTGTGATTGCTGGGAGGTCAGGGTGAGGGTCAGTGATGCCTGGGATCAGGGTGAGGATCAGTGATACCTGAAATCAGGGGGAGGGTCAGTGATTACCCTAGGACCAGGGTGAGGGGTCAGTAATTCCCGGGATCAGCGAGAGGGTCAGTGATTCCCGAAATCAGGGGGAGGGTCAGTGATACCTGAGATCAGGGGAAGGGTCAGGGATTCCCCCAGGATCAGGGTGAGGGTCAGTGATTCCTGGGATCAGGGTGAGGGTCAGTTATTCCAGTGATTAGGGTGTGGGTCAGTGATTCCCGGAATCAGGGTGAGGGTTTGTGATTCCCGGGAGGTCAGGGTGAGGGTCAGTGATTCCCATGATCAGGGTGAGGGTCAGCGATTCCCGGGATCAGGGTGAGGGTCAGTGATTCCCGAGATCAGGGTGAGGGTCAGTGATTCCCGAGATCAGGGTGAAGGTCAGTGATTCCCCCAGGACCAGGGAGAGGGTCAGTGATTCCCAGGAGCAGGGTGAGGGGTCAGTGATTCCCGGGAGAAGGGTGAAGTTCTGTGATTCCCGGGATCAGGGTGAGGATCAGTCATTTTCGGGATCAGGGTGCGGGTCAGTGATTCCCAGGATCAGGGAGAGGGTCATTGATTCCTGGGATCAGGGTGAGGGTCAGTGATTCCAGGGATCTGGGTGAGGATCAGTGATTTCCAGGATCAGGGTGATCGTCAGTGATTCCTGAGTTCAGGGTGAGGGTCAGTGATTCCTGGGATCAGGGTGTGGGTCAGTGATTCCCTTGGGGATGAGGGTGAGGGTCTGTGATTCCTGGGAGCAGGGTGAGGGTCAGTGATTCCTGGGATCAGGGTGAGGGTCAGTTATTCCTGCGATTAGGGTGAGGGTCAGTGATTCCCGGGATAAGGGTGAGGGTCAGTGATTCCTGGGGGATCAGGGTGAGGGTCAGTGATTCCTGCTTTTAGGGTGAGGGTCAGTGATTCCTGGGATCAGGGTGAGGATCTGTGATTCCTGGGAGGTCAGGGTGAGGGTCAGTGATTCCTGGGATCAGGGTGAGGATCAGTGATACCCGAAATCAGGGGGAGGGTCAGTGATTCCCCCAGGATCAGGGTGAGGGGTCAGTAATTCCCGGGATCAGCGAGAGGGTCAGTGATTCCAGAAATCAGGGGGAGGGTCAGTGATACCTGAGATCAGGGGGAGGGTCAGGGATTCCCCCAGGATCAGGGTGTGGGTCTGTGATTCCCGGGATCAGCCTGAGGGAAAGTGATTCCCAGGATCAGGGTGAGGATCAGTGATTCCCTGGGGATGAGAGTGAGGGTCAATGATTCCCGGGATCAGGGTGCAGGTGAGTGATTCCCGGGATCAGGGTGAGGGTCAGTGATTCCCGGGGGATCAGGGTGAGGTTCAGTGATTTTTCAGGATCAGGGTGAGGGTCAGTGATTCCCGGGAACTGGGTGCGGGTCAGTGATGCCCGGGATCAGGGTGAGGGTCAGTGATTCCCTGGATCAGGGTGAGGTTCCGTGATTCCCGGGGGATTAGGGTGAGGGTCAGTGATTCCCGGGATCAGGGTGAGGGTCAGTGATTCCCGGGATCAGGGTGCAGGTTAGTGATTCCCGGGATCAGCGTGAGGGTCAATGATTCCCTGGATAAGGGTGAGGGGTCAGTGATTCCCGGGATCAGCGTGAGGGTCAATGATTCCCTGGATCAGGGTGAGGGTCACTGATACCCGAGCTCAGCGGGAGGGTCAGTGATTCCCCCAGGATCAGGGTATGGGTCACTGATTCCCGGGATCAGCCTGAGGGTAAGTGATTCCCAGGATAATGTTGAGGATCAGTGATTCCCTGGGGATCAGGGTGAGGGTCAGTGATTCCCGGGATCAGAGTGAGGGTCAGTGATTCCTGGGATCAGGGTGAGGGTCAGTGATTCCTGGGATCAGGGTGAGGGTCAGTGATTCCTGGGATCAGGGTGAGGGTCAGTGATTCCTGGGAGCAGGGTGAGGGTCAGTGATGCCCGGGATCAGGGTGAGGGTCAGTGATTCCCGGGATCAGGGTGCAGGTTAGTGATTCCCGGGATCAGCGTGAGGGTCAATGATTCCCTGGATAAGGGTGAGGGGTCAGTGATACCCGAGCTCAGCGGGAGGGTCAGTGATTCCCCCAGGATCAGGGTATGGGTCACTGATTCCTGGGATCAGCCTGAGGGTAAGTGATTCCCAGGATAATGGCGAGGATCAGTGATTCCCTGGGGATCAGGGTGAGGGTCAGTGGTTCCTGGGAGCAGGTTGAGGGTCTGTGATTGCTGGGAGGTCAGGGTGAGGGTCAGTGATGCCTGGGATCAGGGTGAGGATTAGTGATACCTGAAATCAGGGGGAGGGTCAGTGATTACCCTAGGACCAGGGTGAGGGGTCAGTAATTCCCGGGATCAGCGAGAGGGTCAGTGATTCCCGAAATCAGGGGGAGGGTCAGTGATACCTGAGATCAGGGGAAGGGTCAGGGATTCCCCCAGGATCAGGGTGTGGGTCTGTGATTCCCGGGATCAGCCTGAGGGTAAGTGATTCCCAGGATCAGGGTGAGGATCAGTAATTCCCTGGGGATGAGAGTGAGGGTCAATGATTCCCGGGATCAGGGTGCAGGTGAGTGATTCCCGGGATCAGGGTGAGGGTCAGTGATTCCCGGGGGATCAGGGTGAGGATCACTGATTTTTGGGATCAGGGTGAGGGTCAGTGATTCCCGGGAACAGGGCGTTGGTCAGTGATTTTCGGGAACAGGGTGAGGGCTAGTGATTCCCGGGATCAGGGTGAGGGTCAGTGATTCCCGGGGGATCAGGGTGAGGGTCAGTGATTTTCGGGATCAGGGTGAGGTTCAGTGATTTTTCAGGATCAGGGTGAGGGTCAGTTATTCCCCGGAACAGGGTGCGGGTCAGTGATGCCCGGGATCAGGGTGAGGGTCAGTGATTCCCTGGATCAGGGTGAGGGTCAGTGATTCCCGGGAGATCATGGTGAGGGTCAGTGATTCCCGGGAGATCATGGTGAGGGTCAGTGATTCCCGGGATCAGGGTGAGGGTCAGTGATTCCCGGGATCAGGGTGAGGGTCAGTGATTCCTGGGATCAGGGTGAGGGTCAGTGATTCCTGGGATCAGGGTTAGGGTCAGTTATTCCTGCGATTAGGGTGAGGGTCAGTGATTCCCGGGATCAGGGTGAGGGTCAGTGATTCCCGGGGGATCAGGGTGAGGGTCAGTGATTCCCGGGGGATCAGGGTGAGGGTCAGTGATTCCTGGGATCAGGGTGAGGGTCAGTTATTCCAGTGATTAGGGTGTGGGTCAGTGATTCCCGGAATCAGGGTGAGGGTTTGTGATTCCCGGGAGGTCAGGGTGAGGGTCAGTGATTCCCATGATCAGGGTGAGGGTCAGCGATTCCCGGGATCAGGGTGAGGGTCAGTGATTCCCGAGATCAGGGTGAGGGTCAGTGATTCCCGAGATCAGGGTGAAGGTCAGTGATTCCCCCAGGACCAGGGAGAGGGTCAGTGATTCCCAGGAGCAGGGTGAGGGGTCAGTGATTCCCGGGAGAAGGGTGAACTTCTGTGATTCCCGGGATCAGGGTGAGGATCAGTCATTTTCGGGATCAGGGTGCGGGTCAGTGATTCCCAGGATCAGGGTGAGGGTCATTGATTCCTGGGATCAGGGTGAGAGTCAGTGATTCCCTGGATCAGGGTGAGGGTCAGTGATTCCAGGGATCTGGGTGAGGATCAGTGATTTCCAGGATCAGGGTGATTGTCAGTGATTCCTGAGTTCAGGGTGAGGGTCAGTGATTCCTGGGATCAGGGTGTGGGTCAGTGATTCCCTTGGGGATGAGGGTGAGGGTCTGTGATTCCTGGGAGCAGGGTGAGGGTCAGTGATTCCTGGGATCAGGGTGAGGGTCAGTTATTCCTGCGATTAGGGTGAGGGTCAGTGATTCCCGGGATAAGGGTGAGGGTCAGTGATTCCTGGGGGATCAGGGTGAGGGTCAGTGATTCCTGCTTTTAGGGTGAGGGTCAGTGATTCCTGGGATCAGGGTGAGGATCTGTGATTCCTGGGAGGTCAGGGTGAGGGTCAGTGATTCCTGGGATCAGGGTGAGGATCAGTGATACCCGAAATCAGGGGGAGGGTCAGTGATTCCCCCAGGATCAGGGTGAGGGGTCAGTAATTCCCGGGATCAGCGAGAGGGTCAGTGATTCCAGAAATCAGGGGGAGGGTCAGTGATACCTGAGATCAGGGGGAGGGTCAGGGATTCCCCCAGGATCAGGGTGTGGGTCTGTGATTCCCGGGATCAGCCTGAGGGAAAGTGATTCCCAGGATCAGGGTGAGGATCAGTGATTCCCTGGGGATGAGAGTGAGGGTCAATGATTCCCGGGATCAGGGTGCAGGTGAGTGATTCCCGGGATCAGGGTGAGGGTCAGTGATTCCCGGGGGATCAGGGTGAGGTTCAGTGATTTTTCAGGATCAGGGTGAGGGTCAGTGATTCCCGGGAACTGGGTGCGGGTCAGTGATGCCCGGGATCAGGGTGAGGGTCAGTGATTCCCTGGATCAGGGTGAGGTTCCGTGATTCCCGGGGGATTAGGGTGAGGGTCAGTGATTCCCGGGATCAGGGTGAGGGTCAGTGATTCCCGGGATCAGGGTGCAGGTTAGTGATTCCCGGGATCAGCGTGAGGGTCAATGATTCCCTGGATAAGGATGAGGGGTCAGTGATTCCCGGGATCAGCGTGAGGGTCAATGATTCCCTGGATCAGGGTGAGGGTCACTGATACCCGAGCTCAGCGGGAGGGTCAGTGATTCCCCCAGGATCAGGGTATGGGTCACTGATTCCCGGGATCAGCCTGAGGGTAAGTGATTCCCACGATAATGTTGAGGATCAGTGATTCCCTGGGGATCAGGGTGAGGGTCAGTGATTCCCGGGATCAGGGTGAGGGTCAGTGATTCCTGGGATCAGGGTGAGGGTCAGTGATTCCTGGGATCAGGGTGAGGGTCAGTGATTCCCGGGATCAGGGTGCAGGTTAGTGATTCCCGGGATCAGCGTGAGGGTCAATGATTCCCTGGATAAGGGTGAGGGGTCAGTGATACGCGAGCTCAGCGGGAGGGTCAGTGATTCCCCCAGGATCAGGGTATGGGTCACTGATTCCCGGGATCAGCCTGAGGGTAAGTGATTCCCAGGATAATGGCGAGGATCAGTGATTCCCTGGGGATCAGGGTGAGGGTCAATGATTCCTGGGAGCAGGGTGAGGGTCAGTGATTCCTGGGAGCAGGGTGAGGGTTAGTGATTCCTGCGTTTAGGGTGAGGGGTCAGTGATACCCGAGCTCAGCGGGAGGGTCAGTGATTCCCCCAGGATCAGGGTATGGGTCACTGATTCCCGGGATCAGCCTGAGGGTAAGTGATTCCCAGGATAATGGCGAAGATCAGTGATTCCCTGGGGATCAGGGTGAGGGTCAGTGATTCCTGGGAGCAGGGTGAGGGTCAGTGATTCCTGGGAGCAGGGTGAGGGTTAGTGATTCCTGGGATCAGGGTGAGGGTCAGTTATTCCTGCGATTAGGGTGAGGGTCAGAGATTCCCGGGATAAGGGTGAGGGTCAGTGATTCCTGGGGGATCAGGGTGAGGGTCAGTGATTCCTGGGATCAAGGTGAGGATCTGTGATTCCTGGGAGGTCAGGGTGAGGGTCAGTGATTCCTGGGATCAGTGAGAGGGTCAGTGATTCCAGAAATCAGGGGGAGGGTCAGTGATACCTGTGATCAGGGGGAGGGTCAGGGATTCCCCCAGGATCAGGGTGTGGGTCTGTGATTCCCGGGATCAGCCTGAGGGTAAGTGATTCCCAGGATCAGGGTGAGGATCAGTGATTCCCTGGGGATGAGAGTGAGGGTCAATGATTCCCGGGATCAGGGTGCAGGTGAGTGATTCCCGGGATCAGGGTGAGGGTCAGTGATTCCCGGGGGATCAGGGTGAGGATCAGTGATTTTTGGGATCAGGGTGAGGGTCAGTGATTCCTGGGAACAGGGCGGGGGTCAGTGATTTTCGGGAACAGGGTGAGGGCCAGTTATTCCTGGGATCCGGGTGAGAGTCAGTGATTCCCGGGGGATCAGGGTGAGGGTCAGTGATTTTCGGGATCAGGGTGAGGTTCAGTGATTTTTCAGGTTCAGGGTGAGGGTCAGTGATTCCCGGGAACTGGGTGCGGGTCAGTGATGCCCGGGATCAGGGTGAGGGTCAGTGATTCCCTGGATCAGGGTGAGGTTCCGTGATTCCCGGGGGATTAGGGTGAGGGTCAGTGATTCCCGGGATCAGGGTGAGGGTCAGTGATTCCCGGGATCAGGGTGCAGGTTAGTGATTCCCGGGATCAGCGTGAGGGTCAATGATTCCCTGGATAAGGGTGAGGGGTCAGTGATTCCCGGGATCAGCGTGAGGGTCAATGATTCCCTGGATCAGGGTGAGGGTCACTGATACCCGAGCTCAGCGGGAGGGTCAGTGATTCCCCCAGGATCAGGGTATGGGTCACTGATTCCCGGGATCAGCCTGAGGGTAAGTGATTCCCAGGATAATGTTGAGGATCAGTGATTCCCTGGGGATCAGGGTGAGGGTCAGTGATTCCCGGGATCAGGGTGAGGGTCAGTGATTCCTGGGATCAGGGTGAGGGTCAGTGATTGCTGGGATCAGGGTGAGGGTCAGTGATTCCCGGGATCAGGGTGCAGGTTAGTGATTCCCGGGATCAGCGTGAGGGTCAATGATTCCCTGGATAAGGGTGAGGGGTCAGTGATACCCGAGCTCAGCGGGAGGGTCAGTGATTCCCCCAGGATCAGGGTATGGGTCACTGATTCCCGGGATCAGCCTGAGGGTAAGTGATTCCCAGGATAATGGCGAGGATCAGTGATTCCCTGGGGATCAGGGTGAGGGTCAATGATTCCTGGGAGCAGGGTGAGGGTCAGTGATTCCTGGGAGCAGGGTGAGGGTCAGTGATTCCTGGGAGCAGGGTGAGGGTCAGTTATTCCTGCGATTAGGGTGAGGGTCAGTGATTCCCGGGATAAGGGTGAGTGTCAGTGATTCCTGGTGGATCAGGGTGAGGGTCAGTGATTCCTGGGATCAGGGTGAGGGTCAGTGATTCCTGCGTTTAGGGTGAGGGGTCAGTGATACCTGACCTCAGCGGGAGGGTCAGTGATTCCCCCAGGATCAGCGTATGGGTCACTGATTCCCGGGATCAGCCTGAGGGTAAGTGATTCCCAGGATAATGGCGAAGATCAGTGATTCCCTGGGGATCAGGGTGAGGGTCAGTGATTCCTGGGAGCAGGGTGAGGGTCAGTGATTCCTGGGAGCAGGGTGAGGGTCAGTGATTCCTGGGATCAGGGTGAGGGTCAGTTATTCCTGCGATTAGGGTGAGGGTCAGAGATTCCCGGGATAAGGGTGAGGGTCAGTGATTCCTGGGGGATCAGGGTGAGGGTCAGTGATTCCTGGTATCAAGGTGAGGATCTGTGATTCCTGGGAGGTCAGGGTGAGGGTCAGTGATTCCTGGGATCAGGGTGAGGATCAGTGATACCCGAAATCAGGGGGACGGTCAGTGATTCCCCCAGGATCAGGGTGAGGGGTCAGTAATTCCCAGGATCAGGGTGAGGGTCAGTGATTCCTGGGATCAGGGTGAGGATCAGTGATACCCGAAATCAGGGGGAGGGTCAGTGATTACCCTAGGACCAGGGTGAGGGGTCAGTAATTCCCGGGATCAGCGAGAGGGTCAGTGATTCCAGAAATCAGGGGGAGGGTCAGTGATACCTGTGATCAGGGGGAGGGTCAGGGATTCCCCCAGGATCAGGGTGTGGGTCTGTGATTCCCGGGATCAGCCTGAGGGTAAGTGATTCCCAGGATCAGGGTGAGGATCAGTGATTCCCTGGGGATGAGAGTGAGGGTCAATGATTTCCAGGATCAGGGTGCAGGTGAGTGATTCCCGGGATCAGGGTGAGGGTCAGTGATTCCCGGGGGATCAGGGTGAGGATCAGTGATTTTTGGGATCAGGGTGAGGGTCAGTGATTCCCGGGAACAGGGCGGGGGTCAGTGATTTTCGGGAACAGGGTGAGGGCCAGTGATTCCTGGGATCCGGGTGAGAGTCAGTGATTCCCGAGGGATCAGGGTGAGGGTCAGTGATTTTCGGGATCAGGGTGAGGTACAGTGATTTTTCAGGATCAGGGTGAGGGTCAGTGATTCCCGGGAACTGGGTGCGGGTCAGTGATGCCCGGGATCAGGGTGAGGGTCAGTGATTCCCGGGATCAGGGTGAGGTTCCGTGATTCCCGGGGGATTAGGGTGAGGGTCAGTGATTCCCGGGATCAGGGTGAGGGTCAGTGATTCCTGAAATCAGGGTGAGGGTCATTGATTCCTGGGATCAGGGTGAGGGTCAGTGATTCCTGGGATCAGAGTGAGGGTCAGTGATTCCTGGGATCAGGGTGAGGGTCAGTTATTCCTGCGATTAGGGTGAAGGTCAGTTATTCCTGCGATTAGGGTGAGGGTCAGTGATTCCCGGGATAAGGGTGAGGGGGGTGATTCCTGGGGGATCAGGGTGAGGGTCAGTGATTCCTGGGATCAGGGTGAGGGTCAGTTATTCCTGCATTTAGGGTGAGGATCAGTGATTCCCGGGATCAGGTTTAGGGTCTGTAATTGCTGGGAGGTCAGGGTGAGGGTCAGTGATTCCTGGGATCAGGGTGAGGATCAGTGATACCCGAAATCAGGGGGAGGGTCAGTGATTCCCCTAGGACCAGGGTGAGGGGTCAGTAATTACCGGGATCAGCGAGAGGGTCAGTGATTCCCGAAATCAGGGGGAGGGTCAGTGATACCTGAGATCAGGGGAAGGGTCAGGTATTCCCCCAGGATCAGGGTGTGGGTCTGTGATTCCCGGGTTCAGCCTGAGGGTAAGTGATTCCCGGGATCAGGGTGAGGGTCAGTGATTCCCGGGGGATCAGGGTGAGGGTTAGTGATTTTCGGGATCAGGGTGAGGTTCAGTGATTTTTCAGGATCAGGGTGAGGGTCAGTTATTCCCCGGAACAGGGTGCGGGTCAGTGATGCCCGGGATCAGGGTGAGGGTCAGTGATTCCCTGGATCAGGGTGAGGGTCAGTGATTCCCAGGGGATCAGGGTGAGGGTCAGTGATTCCCGGGATCAGGGTGAGGGTCAGTGATTCCTGGGATCAGGGTGAGGGTCAGTGATTCCTGGGATCAGGGTGAGGGTCAGTGATTCCTGGGATCAGGGTGAGGGTCGGTTATTCCTGCGATTAGGGTGAGGGTCAGTGATTCCCGGGATCAGGGTGAGGGTCAGTGATTCCCGGGGGATCAGGGTGAGGGTCAGTGATTCCTGGGGGATCAGGGTGAGGGTCAGTGATTCCTGGGATCAGGGTGAGGGTCAGTTATTCCAGCGATTAGGGTGAGGGTCAGTGATTCCCGGGATCAGGGTGAGGGTTTGTGATTCCCGGGAGGTCAGGGTGTGGGTCTGTGATTCCCGGGTTCAGCCTGAGGGTAAGTGATTCCCGGGATCAGGGTGAGGGTCAGTGATTCCCGGGGGATCAGGGTGAGGGTTAGTGATTTTCGGGATCAGGGTGAGGTTCAGTGATTTTTCAGGATCAGGGTGAGGGTCAGTTATTCCCCGGAACAGGGTGCGGGTCAGTGATGCCCGGGATCAGGGTGAGGGTCAGTGATTCCCTGGATCAGGGTGAGGGTCAGTGATTCCCAGGGGATCAGGGTGAGGGTCAGTGATTCCCGGGATCAGGGTGAGGGTCAGTGATTCCTGGGATCAGGGTGAGGGTCAGTGATTCCTGGGATCAGGGTGAGGGTCGGTTATTCCTGCGATTAGGGTGAGGGTCAGTGATTCCCGGGATCAGGGTCAGTGATTCCCGGGGGATCAGGGTGAGGGTCAGTGATTCCTGGGGGATCAGGGTGAGGGTCAGTGATTCCTGGGATCAGGGTGAGGGTCAGTTATTCCAGCGATTAGGGTGAGGGTCAGTGATTCCCGGGATCAGGGTGAGGGTTTGTGATTCCCGGGAGGTCAGGGTGAGGGTCAGTGATTCCCGGGATCAGGGTGTGGGTCAGCGATTCCCGGGATCAGGGTGAGGGTCAGTGATTCCCGGGATCAGGGTGAGGGTCAGTGATTCCCGAGATCAGGGTGAAGGTCAGTGATTACCCCAGGATCAGGGAGAGGGTCAGTGATTCCCAGGAGCAGGGTGAGGGGTCAGTGATTCCCGGGAGAAGGGTGAAGTTCAGTGATTCCCGGGATCAGGGTGAGGATCAGTCATTTTCGGGATCAGGGTGCGGGTCAGTGATTCCCAGGATCAGGGTGAGGGTCATTGATTCCTGGGATCAGGGTGCGGGTTAGTGATTCCAGGGATCTGGGTGAGGACCAGTGATTTCCAGGATCAAGGTGATCGTCAGTGATTCCTGAGTTCAGGGTGAGGGTCAGTGATTCCTGGGATCAGGGTGTGGATCAGTGATTCCCCAGGCATCCGGGTGTGGGTCAGTGATTCCCCGGGGATCAGGGTGAGTGTCAGTGATTCCCGGGGGATGAGGGTGAGGGTCAGTGATTCCAGGGATCAGGGTGAGGATCAGTTATTCCCAGGATCAGGTTGATCGTCAGTGATTCCTGAGTTCAGGGTGAGGGTCAGTGATTCCTGGGATCAGTGTGTGGATCAGTGATTCCCCTGGCATCCGGGTGAGGGTCTGTGATTCCCAGGAGGTCAGGGTGACGGTCAGTGATTGCCATGATCAGTGTGAGGGTTAGTGATTCCCCCGATCAGGGTGAGGGTCAGTGATTCCCGGGGGATCAGGGTGAAGATCAGTGATTTTCGGGATCAGGGTGAGGGTCAGTAATTCCCAGGATCAGGGTGAGGGTCAGTGATTCCTGCGATCAGGGTGAGTGTCTGTGATTCCCAGGATCAGGGTGATGGTCAGTGATTCCTGGGATCAGGGTGAGGGTCAGTGATTCCTGCGTTTAGGGTGAGTGTCAGTGATTCCCGGGATCAGGGTGAGGGTCAGTGATTCCTGGGATCAGGGTGAGGGTCAGTGATTCCTGGGATCAGGGTGAGGGTCAGTAATTCCCGGGATCAGGGTGAGGGTCAGTGATTCCCTGGATCAGGGTGAAGGTCAGTGATTCCTGGGATCAGGGTGAGGGTCAGTGATTCCTGGGAAAAGGGTGAGGGTCAGTAATTCCTGGGTTCAGGGTGAGGGTCAGTGATTCCCGGGGTTCAGGGTGAAGGTCAATGATTCCCGGGAGATCAGGGTGAGTGTCAGTGATTCCCGGGGATTCAGGTTGAGGGTCAGTAATTCCTGGGTTCAGGGTGAGGGTCAGTGATTCCCGGGGGATCAGTGTGAGGATCAGTGATTATCGGGTGATCAGGGTGAGAGTCAGTGATTCCCGGTGGATGAGGGTGAGGGTCAGTGATTCCCGGCGGTTCAGTGTGAGGGTAAGTGATTCCTGGGATCAGGGTGAGGATTAGTGATTCCTGGGATCAGGGTGAGGATGAGTGATTCCTGGGATCAGGGTGAGGGTCAGTGATTCCCAGGGGATCAGGGTGAGGGTCAGTGAATCCCAGGATCAGGGTGAGTGTCAGTGATTCCCAGGAACAGGGTGAGGGTCAGTGATTCCCAGGGAATCAGGGTGAGGGTCAGAGATTCCCGGGGGATCACGGTGAGGGTCAGTGATTCCCGGGGGATCAGGGTGAGCGTCAGTGATTCCCGGGGGATCAGGGTGAGGGTCAGGGATTCCCGGGGGATCAGGTTGAGTGTCAGTGATTCCTGGGATAAGGGTGAGGGTCAGTGATTCCTGGGGGATCAGGGTGAGGGTCAGTGATTCCCGGGGTTCAGGGTGAAGGTCAATGATTCCCGGGGGAGCAGGGTGAGGGTCAGTGATTCCTGGGATCAGGGTGAGGGTCAGTAATTCCCGGGATCAGGGTGAGGGTCAGTGATTCCCTGGATCAGGGTGAAGGTCAGTGATTCCTGGGATCAGGGTGAGGGTCAGTGATTCCTGGGATCAGGGTGAGGATCAGTGATTCCTGGGATCAGGGTGAGGGTCTTTGATTCCCAGGAGGTCAGTTTGAGGGTCAGTGATTCCCGGGATCAGGGTGCAGGTCAGTGATTCCCGGGATCAGGGTGAGGGTCAATGATTCCCTGGGTCAGGGTGCGGGGTCAGTGATTCCCGGGATCAGGGTGAGGGTCAATGATTCCCGGGGGATCAGGGTGAGGGTCAGTGATTCCCGGGGGATGAGGCTTAGGGTCAGTGATTCCCGGGGGATCAGGGTGAGGGTCAGTGATTCCTGCGATCAGGGTGCGGGTCAATGATTCCCGGGGGATCAGCGTGAGGTTCAGTGATTCCCAGGGGATCAGGGTGAGGGTCAGTGATTCCCGGGGGATCAGGTTGAGTGTCAGTGATTCCTGGGATCAGGGTGAGGGTCAGTGATTCCCGGGGAATCAGGGTGAGGGTCAGTGATTCCCGGGGTTCAGGGTGAAGGTCAATGATTCCCGGGGGAGCAGGGTGAGGGTCAGTGATTCCCGGGATCAAGGTGAGGGTCAGTGATTCCCTGGATCAGGGTGAAGGTCAGTGATTCCTGGGATCAGGGTGAGGGTCAGTGATTCCTGGGATCAGGGTGAGGATCAGTGATTCCTGGGATCAGGGTGAGGATCAGTGATTCCTGGGATCAGGGTGACGATCAGTGATTCCTGGGATCAGGGTGAGGGTCTTTGATTCCCAGGAGGTCAGTTTGAGGGTCAGTGATTCCCGGGATCAGGGTGCAGGTCAGTGATTCCCGGGATCAGGGTGAGGGTCAATGATTCCCTGGGTCAGGGTGCGGGGTCAGTGATTCCTGGGATCAGGGTGAGGGTCATTGATTCCCGGGGGATCAGGGTGAGGGTCAGTGATTCCCGGTGGATGAGGCTTAGGGTCAGTGATTCCCGGGGGATCAGGGTGAGGGTCAGTGATTCCTGGGGGCTGACGGTGAGGGTCAGTGATTCCTGGGGGATCAGGGTGAGGGTCAGTGATTCCCGGGATCAGCGTGCGGCTCAATGATTCCCGGGGGATCAGCGTGAGGTTCAGTGATTCCCAAGGGATCAGGGTGAGGGTCAGTGATTCCCGGGGGATCAGGGTGAGGGTCAGTGATTCCCGGTGGATCAGGGTGAGGGTCAGTGATTCCCGGGGGATCAGGGTGAGGGTCAGTGATTCCTGGGATCAGGGTGAGGGTCAGTGATTCCCGGGATCAAAGTGAGGGTCAGTGATTCCCTGGATCAGGGTGAAGGTCAGTGATTCCTGGGATCAGGGTGAGGGGCAGTGATTCCTGGGATCAGGGTGAGGGGCAGTGATTCCTGGGATCAGCGGGAGGATCATTGATTCCTGGAATCAGGGTGAAGATCAGTGATTCCTAGGATCAGGGTGAAGATCAGTGATTCCTGGGATCAGGGTGAGGGTCTGAGATTCCCAGCAGGTCAGTGTGAGGGTCAGTGAATCGCAGGATCAGGTTGAGGGTCAGTGATTCCCGGGATCAGGGTGAGGGTCAGTGATTCCTTGGGGATGAGGGTGAGGGTCAGTGAATCCCGGGGGATCAGGGTGAGGGTCAGTGATTCCTGGGATCAGGGTGAGGGTCAGTGATTCCCGGGATCAAGGTGAGTGTCAGTGATTCCCGGGATCAGCGTGAGGGTCAATGATTCTCTGGATCAGGGTGAGGGGTCATTGATTCCCGGGATCAGCGTCAGGGGCAGTGATTCCCGGGATCAGGGTGAGGGTCAGTGATTCCTAGGGTATCAGGGTGAGGGTCAGTGATTCCCAGGGGATCACGGTGAGGGTCAGTGATTCCTGGGATCAGGCTGTCGGTCAGTGATTCCCGGGATCAGGGTGAGGGTCAGTGATTCCCAGGATCAGGGTGAGGGTCAGTGATTCCCAGGGGATCAGTGTGAGGGTCAGTGATTCCCAGGGGATCAGAGTGAGTGTCAGTGATTCCCGGGATCAGGGTGAGGGTCAGTGATTCCCAGGATCAGTGTGACGGTCAGTTTTTCCCTGAATCAGGGTGGGGATCAGTGATTCACTGGGGATCAGTGTGAGGGTCAGTGATTCCCGGGATCAGGGTGAGGGTTAGTGATTCCCGGGGGATCAGGGTGAGGGTCAGTGATTCCCGGGGGATCAGGGTGTGGGTCAGTGATTCCTAGGATCAGGGTGAGGGTCTTTGACTCCCGGGGGATCAGGGTGAGGGTTAGTGATTCCCGGGGGATCAGGGTGAGTATCAGTGATTCCCGGGATCAGGGTGAGTGTCAGTGATTCCGAGGGGATCAGGGTGAGGGTCAGTGATTCCCGGGGGATCAGGGTGAGGGTCAGTGATTCCCGGGGGATCAGGGTGAGGGTCAGTGATTCCTGGGGCATCAGGGTGAGGTTCAGTGATTCCCGGGGGATCAGCGTGAGGATCAGTGATTCCCAGGGGATCAGGGTGAGGGTCAGTGATTGCCGGGGGATGAGGCTTAGGGTCAGTGATTCCAGGGGTATCATGGTGAGGGTCAGTGATTCCTGGCATCAGGGTGAGGGTCTGTGATTCCCGGGATCAAGGTGAGGGTCAGTGATTCCTGGCATCAGGATGAGGGGACAGTGATTCCCGGGATCAGGGAGAGGGTCAGTGATTCCCGGGGGATCAGTGTGAAGTTCTTTGACTCCCGGGGGATCAGGGTGATAGTCAGTGATTCCCGGGATCAGGGTGAGTGTCAGTGATTTCTGCTATCAGGGTGAGGGTCAGCGATTCCTGCGGGATCAGAGTGAGGGTCAGTGATTCCCGTGGGATGAGAGTGAGGGTCAGTGACTCCCGGGGGATCAGGGTGAGTGTCAGTGATTCCTGGGATCAGGGTGAAGGCCAGTGATTCCCTGGGGATCAGCGTGATGGTCAGTGAATCCCGGGATCAGTGTGAGGATTAGTGATTCCCAGGGGATCTGGGTGAGGGTCAGTGATTTCCCGG
Organism: Carcharodon carcharias; assembly: GCF_017639515.1. NCBI lineage: Eukaryota > Metazoa > Chordata > Chondrichthyes > Lamniformes > Lamnidae > Carcharodon > Carcharodon carcharias. The sequence continues at coordinate 65,781,804 of NC_054488.1, forward strand.
GGATCAGGGTGAGGGTCAGTGATTCCTGGGATCAGAGTGAAGGCCAGTGATTCCCGGAATCAGGGTGAGGGTCAGTCATTCCCGGGATCAGCATGAGGGTCAGTGATTCCTGGGATCAGGGTGAGGGTTAGTGATTCCCGGGGGATCAGGTTGATGGTCAGTGATTCCTGGGGGATCAGGGTGAGTGTCAGTGATTCCCGGGATCAGGGTGAGGGTCAGTGATTCCCGGGATCGGGGTGAGGGCCTGTTATTCCCGGAATCAGGGTGAGGGTCTGTTATTCCCGGAAGGTCAGGGTGAGGGTCAGTGATACCAGGGGGATCAGGGTGAGGGTCAGTGATTCCCAGGATCAGCGTGACGGTCAGTGATTCCCGGGATCAGGGTGGGGATCAATGATTCCCTGGGGATCAGCGTGAGGGTCAGTGATTCCCGGGATCAGGGTGAGGGTTAGTGATTCACGGGGGCTCAGGACGAGAGTCAGTGATTCCCGGGGGATCAGGGTGAGGGTCAGTGATTCCTGGGATCCGGGTGAAGGTCAGTGATTCCCAAGATCAGGGTGAGGGTCAGTCATTCTCGGGATCAGCATGACGGTCAGTGATTCCTGGGATCAGGGGGAGGGTCAGTGATTCCTGGGGGATGAGGGTGAGGGTCAGTTATTCCAGGGATCAGGGTGGGGATCAGTGATTCCCAGGGGATCAGGGTGAAGGCCAGTGATTCCCGGGATCAGGGTGAGGGTCAGTCATTCCCGGATCAGCGTGAGGGTCAGTGATTCCTGGGATTAGGGTGAGGGTTAGTGATTCCCGGGGGATCAGGGTGACGGTCAGTTATTCCCAGGGGATCAGGGTGAGTGTCAGTGATTCCCAGGGGATCAGGGTGAGTGTCAGTGATTCCTGGGGCATCAGCGTGAGGGTCAGTGATTCCTTGGGGATGACGGTGAGGGTCAGTGATTCCCGGGGGATGAGGGTGAGGTTCAATGATTCCCGGGTGATCAGGGTGAGGGTCTGTTATTCCCGGAAGGTCAGGGTTAGGGTCAGTGATTCCCGGGAACAGGGTGAGGGTCAGTGATTCCCAGGATCAGTGTGACGGTCAGTGATTCCCGGGATCAGGGTGGGGATCAGTGATTCCCTGGGGATCAGCGTGAGGGTCAGTGATTTCCGGGATCTGGGTGAGGGTTAGTTATTCACGGGGGATCAGGATGAGGGTCAGTGATTCCCAGGGGATCAGGGTGAGGGTCAGTGATTCCTGGGATCCGGGTGAAGGTCAGTGATTCCTGGGATCCGGGTGAAGGTCAGTGATTCCCAAGATCAGGGTGAGGGTCAGTCATTCCCGGGATCAGTGTGACGGTCAGTGATTCCTGGGATCAGGGGGAGGGTCAGTGATTCCTGGGGGATGAGGGTGAGGGTCAGTGATTCCCAGGGGATCAGCGTGAGGGTCAGTGATTCCCAGGGGATCAGGGTTAGGGTCAGTGATTCCCAGGGGATCAGCGTGAGGGTCAGTGATTCCCAGGGGATCAGGGTTGGGGTCAGTGATTCCCGGGGGATCAGGGTTAGGGTCAGTGATTCCCGGGGGATCAGGGTGAGGGTCAGTGATTCCCGGGGGATCAGGGTTAGGGTCAGTGATTCCCGGGGGATCAGGGTGAGGGTCAGTGATTCCCAGGGGATCAGCGTGAGGGTCAGTGATTCCCAGGGGATCAGGGTTAGGGTCAGTGATTCCCGGGGGATCAGGGTTAGGGTCAGTGATTCCCGGGGGATCAGGGTGAGGGTCAGTGATTCCCTGGATCAGGGTGAGGGTCAGTGATTCCCTGGATCAGGGTGAGGGTCAGTGATTCCCGGGGGATTTGGGTGAGGGTCAGTGATTCCCGGGATCAGGGTGAGGGTCAGTGATTCCTAGGGGATGAGGGTGATGGTCAGTGATTCCCGGGGGATCATGGTGAGGGTCAGTGATTCCCAGGGGATCAGGGTTAGGGTCAGTGATTCCCAGGGGATCAGCGTGAGGGTCAGTGATTCCCAGGGGATCAGGGTTAGGGTCAGTGATTCCCGGGGGATCAGGGTTAGGGTCAGTGATTCCCGGGGGATCAGGGTGAGGGTCAGTGATTCCTGGGATCAGGTTGAGCGTCAGTGATTCCCGGGATCAAGGTGAGGGTCAGTGATTCCCGGGATCAGGGTGAGGGTCAATGATTCCCGAGATCCGGGTGAGGGTCAGTGATTCCCGAGATCAGGGGGAGGGTCAGTGATTCCCAGGTTCAGGGTGAGGGTCAGTGATTCCCTGGGGTTCAGGGTGAGGGTCAGTGATTCCCGGGAACAGGGTGAAGGTCAGTGATTCCCAGGATCAGCGTGACGGTCAGTGATTCCCGGGATCAGGGTGGGGATCAGTGATTCCCTGGGGATCAGCGTGAGGGTCAGTGATTCCCGGGATCAGGGTGAGGGTTTGTGATTCCCGGGGGATCAGGGTGAGGGTCAATGTTTCCCGGGGGATCAGGGTGAGGGTCAGTGATTCCTGGGATCAGGGTGAAGGCCAGTGATTCCCGGGATCAGGGTGAGTGTTAGTGATTCCCGGGGGATCAGGGTGAGGGTCAGTGATTCCCGGGGGTTCAGCGTGAGGGTCAGTGATTCCTGGGATCAGGGTGAGGATCAGTGATTCCTGGGATCAGGATGAGGATCAGTGATTTCTGGGATCACGGTGAGGGTCTGTGATTCCCAGCAGGTCAGGGTGAGGGTCAGTGATTCCAAGGATCAGGTTGAGGGTCACTGATTCCCGGGATCAGTGCGCAGTTCAGTGATTCCCGTGATCAGCGTGAGGTTCAATGATTCCGTGGATCAGGGTGAGGGGTCAGTGATTCCCGGGATCAGCGTGAGGGTCAGTGATTCCCGGGATCAGGGTGAGGGTCAGTGATTCCCGGTATCAGCAAGACAATCATTGATTCCCGTGTGATCAGGGTGTGGTTCAGTGATTCCTACGGGATCAGGGTGAGGGTCAGTGATTCCCGGGGGATCAGGGTGAGGGTCAGTGATTCCCAGGCGATCATGGTGAGGGTCAGTGATTCCCAGGGGATCAGCGTGAGGGTCAGTGATTCCCTGGGGTTCAGAGTGAGGGTCATTGATTCCCGGGAACAGGGTGAAGGTCAGTGATTCCCAGGATCAGCGTGATGGTCAGTGATTCCCGGGATCAGGGTGGGGATCAGTGATTCCCTGGGGATCAGCGTGAGGGTCAGTGATTCCCGGGATCAGGGTGAGGGTTAGTGATTCCCGGGGGATCAGGGTGAGGGTCAGTGATTCCTGGGATCAGGGTGAAGGCCAGTGATTCCCGGGATCAGGGTGAGGGTCAGTCACTCCCGGGATCAGCGTGAGGGTCAGTGATTCCTGGGATCAGGGTGAGGGTTAGTGATTCCCGGGGGATCAGGGTGACGGTCAGTGATTCCCGGGTGATCAGGGTGAGTGTCAGTTATTCCCGGGATCAGCGTGAGGGTCAGTTATTCCCAGGGGATCAGGGTGAGTGTCAGTGATTCCCGGGGTATCAGGGTGAGGGTCAGTGATTCCCGGGATCTGGGTGAGGGTTAGTGATTCACGGGGGCTCAGGATGAGGGTCTGTTATTCCCGGAAGGTCAGGGTGAGGGTCAGTGATTCCTAGGATCAGGGTGAGGGTCAGTGATTCCCAGGATCAGCGTGATGGTCAGTGATTCCCGGGGTCAGTGGGGGGATCAGTGATTCCCTGGGGATCAGCGTGAGGGTCAGTGATTCCCGGGATCTGGGTGAGGGTTAGTGATTCACGGGGGCTCAGGATGAGGATCAGTGATTCCCGGGGGATCAGGGTGAGGGTCAGTGATTCCTGGGATCCGGGTGGAGGTCAGTGAGTCCCAAGATCAGGGTGAGGGTCAGTCATTCCCGGGATCAGAGTGACGGTCAGTGATTCCTGGGATCAGGGGAAGGGTCAGTGATTCCTGGGGGATGAGGGTGAGGGTCAGTGATTCCCGGGATCAGGGTGGGGATCAGTGATTCCCTGGGGATCAGCGTGATGGTCAGTGATTCCCGGGTGATCATGGTGAAGGTCAGTGATTCCCAGGCGATCAGGGTGAGGGTCAGTGATTCCCAGGGGATCAGGGTGAGGGTCACTGATTTCCGGGTGATCAGGGTGAGGGTCAGTGATTCCCGGGATCAGGGTGAGGTTCCGTGATTCCCGGGGGATTAGGGTGAGGGTCAGTGATTCCCGGGATCAGGGTGAGGGTCAGTGATTCCTGAAATCAGGGTGAGGGTCATTGATTCCTGGGATCAGGGTGAGGGTCAGTGATTCCTGGGATCAGAGTGAGGGTCAGTGATTCCTGGGATCAGGGTGAGGGTCAGTTATTCCTGCGATTAGGGTGAAGGTCAGTTATTCCTGCGATTAGGGTGAGGGTCAGTGATTCCCGGGATAAGGGTGAGGGGGGTGATTCCTGGGGGATCAGGGTGAGGGTCAGTGATTCCTGGGATCAGGGTGAGGGTCAGTTATTCCTGCATTTAGGGTGAGGATCAGTGATTCCCGGGATCAGGTTTAGGGTCTGTTATTGCTGGGAGGTCAGGGTGAGGGTCAGTGATTCCTGGGATCAGGGTGAGGATCAGTGATACCCGAAATCAGGGGGAGGGTCAGTGATTCCCCTAGGACCAGGGTGAGGGGTCAGTAATTACCGGGATCAGCGAGAGGGTCAGTGATTCCCGAAATCAGGGGGAGGGTCAGTGATACCTGAGATCAGGGGAAGGGTCAGGTATTCCCCCAGGATCAGGGTGTGGGTCTGTGATTCCCGGGTTCAGCCTGAGGGTAAGTGATTCCCGGGATCAGGGTGAGGGTCAGTGATTCCCGGGGGATCAGGGTGAGGGTTAGTGATTTTCGGGATCAGGGTGAGTTTCAGTGATTTTTCAGGATCAGGGTGAGGGTCAGTTATTCCCCGGAACAGGGTGCGGGTCAGTGATGCCCGGGATCAGGGTGAGGGTCAGTGATTCCCTGGATCAGGGTGAGGGTCAGTGATTCCCAGGGGATCAGGGTGAGGGTCAGTGATTCCCGGGATCAGGGTGAGGGTCAGTGATTCCTGGGATCAGGGTGAGGGTCAGTGATTCCTGGGATCAGGGTGAGGGTCAGTGATTCCTGGGATCAGGGTGAGGGTCGGTTATTCCTGCGATTAGGGTGAGGGTCAGTGATTCCCGGGATC